>NC_083319.1:12792693-13124198 GCF_963455315.2 Globicephala melas | reverse complement strand
GCCCCCCCCCTTGCCCATCTTCTGGAGATTGCCTCCAGACAGAAAGCTGAGGCAACCGTAGACACATCTTGGCTTTTTCCCCCATTTCCTCGGGGATCACAATGCATAACCAAGTGTTGTCCAAAATCTGAAAACACTTATTTCATCCATTTTGTGTGTTATTCTAGTTGTTTTCTAAAGAAGGCTAAGTCCAGTCTTTGTTACTCCATCATGACCAGAAGCAAAAGACTTGGCAGGTGACGTATGAACAGGGACTGAATGAAGTGAGCAAATGAGTTATTTGAAGAGCTGAGGAAGAGCCTTCCAGGCAGGAGGAATGGCAAGAACAAAGGCCACTTCTGATAAACAGCAAGGAGTGAGCAAGAGGGAGATAGGAGATGAGGTCAGATAGAATGACAGGGGACATATCATGCAGCATCTTGTAGGCCATGGTAAGGAGCCAGGATTTTAAGTGCAATGAGAAAGCCACTGGTGAGTTTACACAGGGAAGTAATTTGATCTGACATGTTTTAAAAGAATGACTTTGGCTACAGTGAGAATAATAGGCTACAAGCAGCAAGGGTGGGAAAAGGAACACCAATTAGGAGGCTACTGCAGTGATCCAAGTACAAGGTGATGGCTGCCTAGACTGGGATGGCAGCAGGGGAGTTGGTTAGAAGTGGTTACATTTAGGATGCATTTTAAAGTATATCTGCAAGAGTTGCTTATGGATTAAATGTGGGAAGGAGAAGAAAAGAAGAAATATTAAAACTGGGGGGCCGGGGGGGGCAGGGTTTAGTCTGAGTAACTGAATGCTATTCCTTTACTGAAATAGGAAAGACAGTGGGAGAGTAAGTTTGGAAGGGAAATCAAGAGTTTGATTTTGGACACGTCAAGTGTGAGATGCCCACCAGAAATCCAAGTAGAAAAGTAAAGTGGGCAGTTGGATAGACCAGTGTGGAACTCAAGCAGAAGTCAAGACAGGAGATACAAATACAGGAGTGACCAGCACATAGCTGGTACTTAAAGCCATGGGGCTAGAAGAGATCATTTAGAGAGCGATTATAGACACGAGGAGAGGAGCTGGGATCGCATCACTGGCAGGCGCAGAAGAAGGGGCTGAGGAGGCGCACCCGAGAGAGGAGGGACACCAGGAGGGTGTGGTGTCACTCACTGTTCTCTGCTTGGCAAATTCTCTCCATGCCTTAAGCTCCAGCTGGAGCATCCCCTCTCCGGGAAGCCTTCCTTGACTGGGTTAACTGGCAAAGTTAACTGCTCCCTTTTCTGTGCTCTCCCTGCATCCTGTACCTGCCCCCTTACAGCATTTATTACTCCCATGTGGCAGTCTCCCCACTACACAGTGCACCTCTTAGGGACAGACTGCATCTTATCCAGAACCACATGGCCCACAGCTAGCTCAGGGCTTGTCTCAGTGGGTGACCAGCAAATGCGGCTAGAAGAAGAAAAAAGCTTAAATGTCAGAAGTGGTCAAGGAAGGCTTTACAGAGAAGGTGGGATTTGAGCACCATCTTGTCAGCACTGAATTTCAAAAAGGAGGGAGAAGAGGAGAGAGCGTGGCAGCCAAGACAGAACAAACAGGCAGAACTGGGGGAAACACCAATGACGTCCAGGAGACAGGAATCATTTTGTTCGGTGGGTTCGCGGGCCTCAGGGAGGACGGGGAAGCGAGGCTGGGGCCAGGCTGGGAGGCAACCAGTGCCAGGACTTGTTTCTCAAACTGTGGTCCTTGGAATACCGGCATTCCATTAAGTTGGAAATGTGAATATTTCATGGTTTCCCCGTAAGTTTCATGGTTGCCCCGTAAGGCATTTCTTCACAGACCAGTTTGAGAACGATTGTTGTTACAGATAACAAGCAATGTAATAATAATATCATTCATTAAGGGATTCCTACCTGCTGGAATTCCACACAGCTTTCTCTCATCCAGTCTCACAACAACTGTGAGGCCGGTCCAAATACAATATTATCTCTCTTTGCAGATAAGGAAACTGAGGCAGAGAAAGGTTAACTTGCCAAGCTCTCCAGCTAGAGTTGCTGGAAGGAGGAGCTGGGGTTAGCTCAAGCCCGGGACATCCGAGAACGAAACCCGAGCCGGAGCGTGAGCCCCAGGCTGCTCCTTTGCCTCCTTCCCGTGGGGTGTCTGGGGCTGACGGGGAGGGAGGAGATCAAAAGCGCAAAGAAGGAAAAGGAGAAGCACCTCAGCCTTTAGGGAAGGTGCCTCCTCCCGACACTGAAGGGAAAGGATCGCGGCCAAGGAGAGAAGTGGACCCGGAGCTAGAGGAAGATAGAAACCAAGCGATGAAATTGGGAAAGAATGTCCGTGAAAGCTGAGCGAGAAACCTTTCCTCTGTGCGTGCATTTCTGCCACGTGAATCATCTACGCCCAGACGGACCTGGCTCTTTAAGCCAGGCTCACAGAGCTGTCCTCAAGAAGACTGACAGGGGGATATCTTGCTGGGGCTGCCTGGGCAATGACAGGGGGACGGGCCAGAATGACAGGGCAGCCACGTTCCTAGGCAACCGATTCCAGGAAACCTGCCCACAGCCTGGCTGCGCCAGCCCCTGCTCTGGGCCATCACGATTTCCCAAGTAGTTATTGCGGCTGTGATTGGAAAGGGGTCACGGTCACATGTTTAAGATAAATGTAATTTTCTTGGCTTTGAGTGTATGTCCGGGAATGCTACAATACGGGCCAGGCCCAGGCTACAAGCAAAACGGGCGTCCATGACAAAGAAATAATTCATTATGTATGCACAGAACATCAGAGTTCACAAAGCACTTCACCATCTTTATCTTGTGTGAATCACACAACAACTCTGTGAGGCAGGTGAGGAAACTGAGGCACAGAGAAGTGACTAAAATAAATTAACACAGCAAGGCAATGGCAGACCATATGTTGTCCCTACATCTTTGGGTTCCAAGTCAGTTCAGGTGCTTGAGACCCTAACTACCAAGTGTTTTAACAAGTGATAAGACGAAAGAAAGCGAGAGAGGAATCCAAGGAGAAAAAGATGCTCCTTTCTCAATCACTATGAATCTGAAATGTACGATAGAACAGATTTTAAACATCTAACGCTTCATACCTTCGCCTTCATTACTTCACACTCCTCCAAAGAAGGCAGGGAGGGGATTCACAGAGAAAGCAACAGGCTCAGGGTGGTGAAGAAACGTGCCCGAGGTCCCACCGCTGGGAAGAGGACGAGATCCTCCCGGAGGGTTACTTCCGGCCCTGTGCTCCTCTCCTGACCCCAGGCCTGGCAGCACGTAGTGTGGTCAGCAGTGGAAAACGGTCACAGCGCTGTGGTTCCAGTTGCTAGACGTGATCTGTCCAAACCAGTGGCTCCCTCCCTGTCTGCCCTCCAGTTGGGCCCCTGGTTCCACCCCATGGCCGCCGCATGCCGCCTGTCCACAGCAAGACAAGCAGCAAAACCACCGCCCTGGCCCTCCACCCTGCACCCTCGCTGTGCCAGGGCTCTGTGGCTTGGCCACGCAGGCCGGCCCACAAGATACTCCTGGAATAGCTGTCACTGTCCAACAGATGTGACCACACAGTCCCCTGGGATGACCCCTGGGTGCCTCCAAGTTGCAACTCTCTCCTTCGCCCTAACCTTCTGATGGCTCAAGCCAGGACTTGTTTTCTCTGGTCCTGCCTCTGAGCTCTGCCCACTTCCCTTTTCTAAGGCCCTAAACCACCTACCTGATGGCTGAGCTAGACACCCTGCCTGGGAACAAGAACCTGGAGACAAGTGCCTAAGGACAGACCTCTGGGTGACAATTAGCCCTTCCTGGAACTGATCACTGCCTCAATTCCCCCTGCAAAGGCTTCTGCCAGCCTGCCTGAAAATCCCGCTGACGGGTGTCCAGCCGCCCGGGTCACCTCTCTGGATCTGGGGCCGCACCTTGGGACCAGCCTCCTCTTCTCCTGCTGAAGGAACACCCCACCCATCAGAGGCGCTGCCCCACTGCCTCCCCTCCCTTCCACGCTACCCGTTTCTCTCCTGCCACAGTCTTAGGTAAAGGACCAGAAACAACTCAAATGTTCATTGACGGAAGGACTGATGAACGCAGTGCGCGTATTCACAATGGAAGACGCAGCAGTGCAGATGAAAGAGCACCAACGACCCGCCTCAACACAGAGCGGGAGAGAAGGTTGCAGAAGACTACGGACTCGACCGTAGTATTTTCATAAAGCTCAAAAACAAGCCAAGCAAAATAATATACTGCCTAGGGACACATTCACGTATAATAAAAGGATTTTTTGAAGCAAGGAAATGATAAACCTAAACTTCAGGACCATGATTACCTCGGGCTGAGAAATGGGATGGGGGAGAAGCACAGTAATTGGGGATCTTGGGTTGGGAGGTGGGCTGGGGATGACGATTTTGTGGTTTTGCTTTGTAGCTTACATACGTGTTCCATGTATTCTTTCTTATACACTAACTGCTACAAAATAACTTTAAAGATTGGATGGAGAGGGTCCCGGAGGTGTTCCTTCGTACCGTCTGTTCCCTACTCCGATTTTTTATCTGGTGGCAGGAAACTGTGTGCCTACCAAGGGCCTGGACTCCGAGTCCCCCGCCACAACCTTCATGGCCAAAGGATCTGGAAGAATGCGCCACCCCCATTCCCATCTCCTCCCCGACCGCACACTGGCTTCGTCCTCTACCATCGCCCTGTCCCATCACCCCACGGGTCAGTAAGTGCAATGGACACTTTCCGTTCGGGTCTGACACGACATCTCAGCAGCGTTTGCCATGGCTGACCCCCGCGTGCTTCTTCTCCAAGCATTTAGGCTGCTTCCTCTCCTGACATCCCTTCTATGGCTGAAGCCACTTCTTCTTGGCCTCCTTTGCTGCCCCCCTTCCCCCTGCCTGTCCCTTACTTGAATGGCAGTGCTCATGGGGGTCTTCCTGGCCTCTTCTCACCCTGTAGCCGCTCAGGGCTCAGTGCCCATCCGAACGCTGATGTTCCCAATCTCTCTCCTGCCCAGATCTCTCTCTCCCGAACTCCAGGCCCAGATGCCCAATGTCCACCCAACCTCCCCACCTGGATGTCACGCAGGTCCTTCAAAGGCAAGTTCAAGTCCAACTCCTGCCCCCACTGCCACTACAAGCTGGTCCCCCATCGGTGGCTTCTCTCCATCCACCCAAGCGCCTAAGCCTGGGAGTTGGTCTGGGTTCTCCCCACGCCCCCCCTGCCACCATCTCTCCTCTGCCCCCCAGCCCCAGCCAATCACCAAGTCTGGCCATTCTACCTCTTCAATGGCTCTCAAATCTATTCTCTCCAACTCCACCAAGCCCTTCCCAATCCAAGCCAGCATCCTCTCTTGCTCGTAGGAAAGCAGTCGGCTCACCAGTTCCCCCCTCCACCCCGCTCCCAGTCTCCCCACAATCCACTCTCCACCCTGCGGCCAGTTGGTTCTTTGCAACACACAAACCCGAGTGCATCGGTGCCCGGCTAGCACCCTCCTGTGGCCCCTACTGCCCGTAGCTTTCCAGGACATACCTCCTACCTATCTCTTCCACCTTATCTTCCTCATCTCCCTCCATATCTCTGCCTCAAACCCCACCCTCCAGCCATACTCACCTCTAGGGCTGCAAACATCTCTCCCCTAGGATGCTTCGTCTCCCCAGCCCTATCCAGCCTCACCTGCTCCATCTAACTCTTACTCCAGGTTCTTAACTGCTGCTACTTCTGGGAAGTCTTCCCAGCCACCCTCATTCCCACTCAGAAAATGTTAGACGGTCCCCCAATCTCACAGCGCCTGGGACACTTCCTACTCTATTCTAGCACTTGTGACACTTTATACGAATTGCTTTTTAACTTATTTGTCTCCCACGATAGCAGACTCTCTGCATCAGCCAGCAGGGACCTGACTTACTGCCTTGAACAGTGCCTGGCCCCTACTAAGCAGGTGGTAAAAACTGCTAGAAGAAAGAATGAACAAATGAACGGGAGGCACTGCGTTTTCCATACATCTCGCTTGACTCTTACAAGCGTCCTTTAAGGGAGGTACTCCTGGTTCCACTTTACAGGTAGGAAAATGGAAGTAACTTGCTCCAGATTACACAGCCAGCAAAGAGAAAGCAGGAAGTTGGACCCCGGTTTCACACCAAAGCCCGTGGCAGCAACAACCCCTCCATCCCTCTGGCCGTCCCACCCCATCCCTCATCCCACACGAGGCCAGGGAGCCCTCCGAAGGCCCCATCAAGGTCAAGAATTCAAGCCGGAAATTGGCGACGGTTACCTGGAAGCACGTGGGCCCCGGCCTCCCTGCGGGGATGTCCGACTGGTAGAACACTCTGAGCTCTGGAGTCAGGGCAATGACAGTCTTAATCACCAAGGAGATGATATCAGACCAGACCTTCTTGATGTCAACACCCTTGGAAGACAACCTACAAAGAATGCTAGAGAAAGTCCTTTTGCTGCCTGTGCTGGTACTGTCCGAATGGACAAAATTACCGCTATGGATGTTCAATGAATAGTTGGTCAAATGCATAAAGATGTGGTGCAGGTTTCTGGGGTGAGGCTCCTGGTAGGGCTCTGTGCAAAACCGCGAGAGTCCGTCTTTGGCTATATAAATCTCTAAGGGCTCTAAGGACTTCAGTAGGACATACAGACGGATATCAAACTTGAGCTTGTCGATAAGGAGAGGTTTGCAGACGTACTCCTGGACCACCGCCGGCCTGCTCTGGAGGGTCCCTGCCAGGCGGATGTCACTGGGGTCTTTAATGAGGTAGATTCCGTCACCCTGACAACCACTATCAGGTTTCACAATAAAAGTGGGCTTCCAGGAGGGGTCCCCATCTTTCACCATTCGAACCTGGGGGGAGAAAAAGGATGGTTAGCACTGTATTCTTGTCCTCCCTGGTCCCTCGAGACACAGCAGGACCTCGTCAAATGTTCGGTGAATGAGTGAAAAAAACAGGCCCCACCTATGTGAGGACTCACTCAGCACCTACCAGGGAGGTAAAAACTGTACTAGGCTCTGAGACAGTGACCTAAAAACTGCCCCAGATCTTGTCCCCCACAGTCCAGCGGATTTTCAGTCACAGGACCTGGGTGTGAATGCCAGGTCTCTGCCGGTTATTAGCTCTAACCCTGAGCGAGTCATCTAACCGATGACGGTATAGTGATGGTGATGATGACAGCCTAGCGCTATCTATGATGCCGGCCATGTGTGGCGACTACATGAGGCACTTTACATAAGTTATTTCCTCTAACCCTCACAGAACATACGGCTGTTCCCTTTTCATGGCACAGGAAACCGAGACGGTACCGTACTTGTGAAGAGCACAGGCCTGGGAGTCAGACTGCCTGGGCTCATATCCTGGCCCTGCTACTTACTGTGTGACCTTGGGCAAGTTACTTATCTGTGCCTCCCTCATCTGTAAAATAGGAGAAAGATTGTTCTGAGGCTTAAATGAGACGATAAATGCAAAGGGTGAAGCCCACAGAACCTGACACATGAAAGGCAGCCATAAAGCCTGGCTAGTGCTATTTTTCAAAGATGAAGTAAGTTGCCGGTAGACTGAGGGGCAGAACTGGGACTGGAATCGAGATCGAGGGCTCTGAAGTGCTTGCGCCCCCCTCTGTACTTCCATGTCTCAGTTTCCTCGTTTTAAAAATGGGGATATAAAAATCTTTCCTCCCTGGGTCATCGTAAAGAGGAAATCGACTGAAATGTGCACAGGGCGGAACACAACACTACACAGAAGGGCGGCACGGGAGCTGTTAGTTTACCGTCTATATCTCTCATTAAGTTCATCATGACTCAGCCAGTCCTTTAATCTGTTGAGACCTTTTGAAACCGGATTCCGTCATCCTAAGATTTGCTCTCCTCCTAGCTCCAGGTCAGCAGGACACCCACCTTTAATCTGTTGAGACCTTTTGAAACCGGATTCCGTCATCCTAAGAGTTGCTCTCCTCCTAGCTCCAGGGCAGCAGGACACCCACAGAATTACCCTGGGCACTCGACCAGTGCAGCTAAGTCTGGATCTGCGGGTCTGCATCACTCAACACACACCCAGTTGCCCCGGATGCTTATCCTGGGGGACGAGCTGGAGGAAATTTAAAGGTGAAGTTGAAAGAGGGAGCGGCTCTCTCTGCAGCTTCTGGTATGAAAGAGCCCCTGAACGAGCTTTCCTTCCTTTCTGAACCCTAACTCAGAGCGGTGCCGGCTTGCCCCAGAGCTGGACTCGACCGGATACGCACCTTTGCTGCGTAAGCCCAACCCAGGACAACTGTGTTCTGGGTTTTCCTTATCTCTCTGGCCAGCCTATATTTCTAGGTGAAGCTTTTGCCAATTCCTTGGGCACTATCAGTTACTCCGGGCTTGTAAAAGACCTTTAACAATGAGAAACACTTAAAGCTTTAATAATGGTCCACATCAACTGTTTCCCCTTGTCAGCAGGATTCGAGAACGGAACTTCACAGGAGATCAATGCCAGCCTCCCAGGGCCCTCCGCGGAGCCTTCTTTGCGCCAGTGACCTTGATGCTTATGTAGTTATTTAATATTCACCCGAAGCAGTCATACGTTTGGCCCTTTACAGTAAACATACACGTACTGGAGAAATGGCAGTTATGGATCAAGAAGTAAAAAACGTCAGGTTTGCACTAATGGGTAATTTTTCCCTCCGGAAAGCTTTTGCTATGCTGAAGATACTAACAGTTCAATATATTATTGGCTGCAATATTTTCTCCTTTGAATTCAGTGCATATGCCTTAAATAAATTAAACTACGTGGTCAATAGTCTCTGTCATTCGTTGCATTACTGAATATTTTTTCGGCTCTTTGCCAGAGGAGAGCCATACAAATCAAGGTTATTAATACTCATAGAATCACTGAATTTTTAGAACTGGAAGGATCCTCAGAGATCAATGGTATCTAATCCTTAATAATTCAAACAGGGAAGCTGAGGCTCAGAGAGGTGACATAACTTGCCTTGGGCTCCCTAACTGGCTAGTGGGAAGGCTAGCATGAGAACTGGAGTCTTTTTGACCTCACGGCAGGTCCTCTGTGCCATCTTTACCTCTGCTGAGGTAAAATTAAAGGGTTTTTTTCCCCTGAATACTAGAGGAAAGATTCTCTCAATATAGCAGACAGTATCTGAGCTCTGGCCTCACTCTGCACAGTTTGGTCCCGGAGCATGGCCTTCTTGGAACTGTAACTGTAGATCCTGAGTTGGCCAGGCCTGCCCCAACTCCAGATCCTCTGTCTGGGTTCCTGGCTTGGTCTACTACAGGCACCATTTATGGGAAAACTTCACAGCTGTTCTGCATGTGGTTCCCAAAGCCACCAGACCCTTCAGCAACTTCTATTTTCAAAAGAGAAAAAAAAAATTCCAGAATTCACATTCACTTTCCTCTGAGGTTTTACTCAAGGGTGACCCCTCCTCATGGGCCAGAATCTATATAACTAGGCCCCAGCCCCAGAAATTCGGATTTTCTAGATCTGGGATGAGACCTGGGCATGTGTATTTGGGAAAAAGCAGGACAGGTAATTCTGACGTTCACTCCGTTTGAGAATCGCTGGACTAACGTGAATTAAATAGAAATACAATCTGGGCCCAACACATTGAATGAAGTTTTACGCCTTAATGTTAGCCTGAATGTGAGGAAGACTTGCAATTGGGTTACAGCTGATGGTACCGCCAGTTTCACCCAAACATACTCTTGGATGTGAAATTCATCATCTTGTAACTGTATGCACGGATAGCTGAGAGAGATGCAAAGAGGATGCAGTGACCTGATTGCCAGGCACTCATCGGCCCTGTTGAAAATTTTTATGTCTTTTACTGCCCTCTAGTGGATATTTAAGAAATGTGACTGGGAAAGACCCCCATTCAAAATTCGACTCTTCTTAGCAGTAAGATACTCTATTAAGATGTTAAAATATGATATTTGTCTTTCTCTGTCTGGCTTATACGTGGAATCTAAAAAAAAAAAGCTACAAATGAACTTATCTACAAAATAGAAATAGAGTTACAGATGTAGAAAACAAACTTATGGTTACCAGGGGGTAAGGGGGTGGGGAGGGATAAATTGGGAGATTGGGATTGACATATACACACTACCATATATAAAACAGATAACTAATAAGGATCTACTGTGTAGCACAGGGAACTCTACTCAATACTCTGTAATGACCTATATGGGGAAAGAATCTAAAAAAAGAGCTGAGATATAGATAGATAGATAGATAGATAGATGTAACTGATTCACTTTGCTGTACACCTGAAACTAACACAACATTGTAAATCAGCTATACTCCAACAAAAATTTTTTTTAAAGAAGATGTTAAAATAGTCTTAAGGAAGCACCACCACAAAAAGTTCCCTCTGTATTACTGTTAAGGTAAGCTCATACTTTGAATAAACTCATCTCCAAAATGCCATGGTTGGCCAAGGTCACACTCAGTTCTTATGCTGTCTGTCCCTTAAATATATTTCAAGCGTTCTCCCTAATACACAGATTGGGCTACCTGTTAAAATTCTCTCTCAGTCTGTATAAAACTTTTATAATCATGGGCAACATGAGTATAAAATCCTGTAAGTATATACCACATAAAATTAGCAACTTTTATATTCTTCACTGTGTGTTTTTTAGTATTTTCCAAACTTACCATTAGGAAAAAAAAAATACAAGTGGCAACAGTAGGTAGCAGCAAGTATCTCTAATTATATTTTCATAAGGAATAGCTTCTGGCGAACAAATATCTGAACGCCCATGTTCATTGCGGCATTGCTGACAACAGCCAAAAGGTGGGAGAAACCCAAATGTCAACTGACAGATGAATGGATAAACAAAATGTGGTACATACATACAATTGAGTATTATTCAGCTATAAACAGAAAGGAAATTCTGACACACGCTACCGTGAAACTTGAAAACATTACGCTAAGTGAAAGAAGCCATCACACCAAAGGACAGACACTATAGGGTTCCACTTGTATGAGGCGCTTACAGTAGTCAACTTCACAGAGACAGAAAGTGGAATGGTGGTTACCAAAGACGGGGAGTAGGGAGGAATGGGGAGTGAGTGTGTGATGGGTAGAGCTTCAGTCTGGGAAGATGGAAGAAGTTCCGGAGACGGATGATGGCTATGGTTGTACAACAAAATGAATAGACTTAATACTACTGAACTGTACACTTAAAAATGGTAAAGATGGTAAATTTTACGTTATGCATATTTTACCACTGTAAGTTTTTTAAAAATTTAATTAAAAAAAGAAAAGAAATAGCTTTAGGTGAGTTCGAAAGAATTCTGAAGTGAAAACCAGAAAAATCTGGATTCTAGTCCCAATTTAGTCAGGTAATTTCTGACTGTGCGACTGTGAGAAAGTCACCTAACCTCCTGGGCTTTGTTGGACTCACCTATACAATAAAGGGGGTCACACTGAGGTCCCTGGCTTCTGCCAGCGAACAGGTTCTGAACAATGATTTATCTTGACATCACCACAGTGGATGGCTGTGTTACAAACACGCAAGTGACACTGGTCAGCAGAGGGCTGATACTGGGCTGCTGGGATCAGTGCACTGGGATGCTGTACACAATAGGAGCTCTGCATGGGAGATGCATGAGGCACTTGAGGAAGTCAGCTGGGCATCTGGGAGAAGCAAGCTAAAACATTTCAGGAGAGAAATTCAGCCACCGAATACCAAGCCACAAAACATTATTAGCAGCGAGGGGCGGGTAAGAGGACAATTGCTGAAGAAATACCATGTCTGCAATACCAGGGAAGTCAAAGCCAGTTAGAGCAGTCCTCTGTCACACAGGTGGATTTGCATCCAATCTTAGCAACTGAGACCCTTGGTGTCACGGGCACAGGGAGCAGATCTTCGGCAAAAACAAGCCTCTGGTAGACAAGCAGATGTCACCAAGTACATGCTGGACAGGGGGCAGGGGGCAGCCCCTTCCAGCCTCGGCCAAGGCAGCCTCGCACCTGGTGCAGGCAAATTCCTACTCCCAGGGTGCCAGGCGATTTCTGAGGCAGGCGAGAAGGAGGCGCTCTACAGTCAGGTTTCCGAGGGCCAGGCAGGAAGGGGCAGGGTGGGAGATGGACAGGTGAGGCGGGAAGGAAGAACAGGTAATGTGCTGCCGGGGTGCGGTTTTGCGAAGGCAGGAGAGAGCCACATACGTTCTGATGGCTGGAGAACGGCCAGCGAGTGGAGTGGGAAGCGCTCTGGAAATCCCACTCGGGAGATTTACAGAGGCCAGATCACCACAGCAAAAACAACAACATTAGTACACACGAACGGGGCCTTCCTATGGGTCAGGTGCTGTTCGAAGTATTATCTCATTTAACCCTCTACAACTCTATTTTACAGATAAGGAAACAGAGGCCCAGAGAGGTTAAGTAACTTGCCAAAGGTCACACAGCCTAAAGGATGTGGAACCAGGTTTTGAATGCAGGCACTCAGTTTCCTGAGCCCATGTCTAGAATGAAGGCGGGATGTGTGTGAAGTAGGGCAATGGAAGAAGATCAAGCTTGGGGAGGAGCCAGGGCCTGATAGGAAGGGTCTTGAATATCATTTTAGGGGAGTTTGGACAATGTCTCGAAGTGATGGTGAGCCCCTGAAGGGTTCTGAGAACTTAATTACACAATTTGATGTGTTCCGGAGAAACATCCCTCTGGCTGGACTGGAGTGGGTAGACATGGTGGGCAGAGAGGACGAGCCTGAATGGACGCCGGCAGGGCGGGTAGGAGGAAGGCGAGAGGTCTGGAGTGGTCAGGCCCCCGGATGATGGAGGAATCCCCCGTGATGGACCCGGTTACACAGGGAAAGTACGGAGAGGGAGAGATGAACCCGGGAACGAATGCAAGGCGGGAATGGGCAGAAAAGATTCCCAGACACCTTGTGTTTGTACTTGATCTGTAGGCAACCAGTGGATTTTCAACCACTGGGTGACACGGCACCCACATCACTCTGGCGTCCGAGAGGAGGATGGTTTGGCAGGGAGGAGACTAGTTGCAGGAAGATACAGGGCCATCCAAGGCCCGAGGGCCTGAGCTGGGCAGTGGCGCCAGGGCTGGGATGCAGAAATGGTAGAGGTGGATTCGGGGGCAGCTGGTGGCTGGATGGAGGTGAAGGGGAAAGAGAGGGTTGTCAGCAGGGTGGGGGGTGGTACCATTTACAGATTTAGGGGACACAGGAAGAGGAGCGGGTCTGGGGTTGGGGGAGGGGGGAGATGAGCAGCTCACCTCATTGACTACTAATTGAGCACCTGTAGCCACAAAGCCCGTTTAGGATTTTACGCCACCTCCTCCCTCAAGCCGCTCACTGTTCATCGGAACAGGACTGTGTGGTCCAATCACTCATATAGATGGTTAATGTTGATAACGGCGACTCTCCCCGTGTTAGCAAAAATAACAACCGCTGTCTGGCAGGCCTGAGACTCCGAGATTAAACTCAGACGTGGATATGGTGAACTGAAGGAAGAGTAGCCAAAGAAAACCCTCAGGCCAGTGGTTAGCAGGGGAGCCATGGGCCCCATGGGAGTAACTATCACTGCACCTGTCAAACACTCCCCCACTCCCTGGCTTTCCAAGAGGTCCAATTAAGAAAACCTAAATGGTAAAACAAAACAAACAACAACCACCAAAAAAGCCTGTTTGTTTTATCACTGATGAGTGTCCTGGATTTACTTGAACAGTTTAAAAGAAATAACGTTAATTATGCCCAAGGAAGTACAGCTGATCGCTCACGTGCAACTCCTCGGCAGTGTGGCTTAAAAGGCCCTCCTTCCTCGTCCGGCCCCAGCTCAGGTGCATCTCAGCAGCCTCATTTCCTGCCCCTCCCGCCCACCCCTCTGCACGACTCAGCCCCAAAGGCCCAGCTCAAAGGTTCCCACTGAGAACCCTTTCCTAGCCCATAACCCTCCAGAATGGCCCCTCGAGTCTGTCCTCTGTGCTCCCGTGGCTGTGACATCTTAACCCGTCCATGGCAAACATCCCCATCACACTGTAATGTGACTGCGTGTGTGTCTTTAGGTCTACAGCTATGGTGTATTATAGTTGCACCTTTAAGTATATTGTGAGAGCTAAGACTCCGAAGCCCAGCGCTGCTGCCCTTTACTAGCTGTGGAACCCTCGACAGTTTTCTGACCTCTCTGTGCCTCGGTTTGCTCAGCTGGAAAATGGGAGTAAGAGCAGTGCCTCTGCCGTGGGGTTGTTGTGAGGATTACACGAGTTAAAGAATGTGACTTGCCAGGGCTAACATACGGTGGGGCTATTATTATTATTCATTGTTATTATCTCTCTCCCATTTGACTATGAGCTCCTTGACGATAAAGACCAAGCCTTATTTTACTCACTATTCCCAGAAAAGCGGGTGCTCAATAAACATTTTCTGAAATGAAATTATTAGGAAGCTTGATTACTATGGCATTTATGAACCCCAGGGACATTAGTTAGTACATACCTAACTAATGATTGCCAGATAAACGAACCTCTCCTGTAGAAACAAAATTAATGAGAAAGAGGAAAGGGAAAAACGACCATTTGTAGCATCCATGTTCTGTGTTCTGTGCTTTACAGCCATGAGCTACCGAATCTTCACAACAACCCTGCAAGGAAATAGAGGCTCAGAGAGGTGGAGTCCCAGGGCCGACGTCACACAGCTAACAAGCATAAAGTTATCATTTGAAACCAAGTTGGTCAGAGTCTAAAGTCTGAGACCTTTCCGTAACAACCATGTTCTTTGGGAAAACTCCAAGCAGGTGAACTTCTGTTTAATAGGTAGAATGAGGAAAGAGAGAGTCGTGGGAAAGCAAAGTGACAGGCCAGATGACAGGGCTCAACTCGCCTTTGCTGGGGCCCCCAGGGTTAGAAGAGGGCTTCTCTACAGCCCCAGAGCTGCCTTGTGCCTTCACACCCAGCCTGCACGCCAGGAACCATCACACACACACACACACTTCACAAACAAACTGGAGACTTGCCCAGGGCCACACTGCTACTGGCAGAAGCAGTCCTGAAACATAAAACCTCTAGATTTCCAACCCAAAGTTCTTTCTACACTAATGGATTCGGGATTCGGCATCTGAAGAGGTCTTTCGGAGAGTCCTTGGGAGTAAGTCCTCTCTTGAAGTAACATCACATTTGTTTGGTGTTATAATAAATTTCACTGCTTTCCAGAGAAATCACCTTACTTAATCCTCGAATCTCCATTCTGGGGTGAATGAGGAAACTGAGGCCCAGAGTGTAAAGTCAGAAGCCTGCAGTCACCCAGCTAGAAGGCAGAACCAAAGCAGCAGCCCTGGGCTCACCTGTCCTTTCTTTTGAAGGTGGTCTCCGATCTACCTGGAAGGCAGACACGGCATCACTGGGCTGCTAGGGAGGCCGGTGCTTCTGATGATGAGAGAGGAGCCTCTCCACCAGCTTCACCCCAAACCCAGCCTGTTGTCAACGTAAAGTAATGAATGGATCCCACTTTTAGTGAACAGCAACTTTATGTGGGCCATAATCTATCCATCATTAGTGAGCAATCAGAAAGCCACTCTGGATAGAGCACACCTGGGACTATAAACCCTGCTTCATAGGAAGGAGCCCGTCATTTCATGAAACTGCCCATGTTCCTCTCAGGTCTGCCCTCAACACCGACCCCTTATTGCTGGAGCTGAGTGAGGAGAGTGGGAACACGAGGACAGCCGGCTCACTGCCCGGCCTCCCCCACCCACTCCCCAACTCCCTCTCACCCCCGAACACGTGGGCTCCAACCAGGCCGGCTGAGGACGAGCCTGAAGCTGCAGCCTACGGGCCTTGGGGATCCCCGAGCACACGGGGGCCCCCAGGCTGCAGCTGCCCTTCACCTCCACCAGGTCCCTGTGCTTGAGTGTCTGTGGGGGGCAGCAGAACCGGGGCAAGGGGTTCCAGTCTCCTAGACACGGCCTAGCTGGACGACCCTGGCCAAGCTACTTAACCTGTCTGCATTCAGTGTCCCTATCTGTAAAACTGGAAGAATAGGGCCTGCTTCCTATGGGTACTGTGAGGATTAACTAATGTCTTCCATTTGTACTTAACACAGTATCAGTCTTTATTATTTCATTTTACTTCATTTTTATTATTCTGCCTCGGTTCCCTGAGCATCCTCCAGATTCCCTACTGAGGCTCATCCCGACCTGCTTGGCTGGAGTCTGAACGCCTGCCTGCACGGGCCACAGCACTGCCCTTGGTGACTGGGCCTGTCTCTGCCCCTCAGCTGTCGGCTGGTCCCCTTGGACGGCAGCCTCACACTTCTGTGCTCCTGTGTGGGTCACCCCAGCAGAGTCCCTGGCAACACCAGCTTCACACCCCCACCCCCTTCCTCTCTCCCCCACAGCTTCCTACCGAGATTCCAGAGGGCGTCCCAGCTGATCCCACCTGGAACACACGACACTCAACTGCTGAGTAAGCCTCCTTCAAGCTAAGCACATTTCTCCAATACTGAGGGCTTCCTGCGAATGAACGGGCTAAATGCACACACCTCCAAATACGACCACGTTATAACCAAAAGCGCCTCAGACCACCCGCCCTAGCTTCATCCCGCTTCCCAGCACCACAGTCCTTATGCCTGTCCCTTGCATTCTTGCCACACTTTACATTGAACTTTAAAAAAAGACAAGAAGATCAACCTCATATTTTGCAACACTCAGACCAGGTGTCCTCCCCCACCCCCCTAGATGTTTTTTAGGCTAAAACAGCATCGCTGTTTGCAGTGTTGATGAGCGCGAAGGGTCGGGCTAGGCATGTCAGGATGTACCCATGAGACCCAGTCCTACAAGACGGGTAACAGCATTTTCACTTTCCTACTTTGTAACCAGAGGTTTCCCCCCACCCTCCGAGACCCTATAAAAAAGAAGCTGAGTTAACTGCTGACTCCTCAAGGACACGGAAGATGACGTCCGCATGTCTAGATTTCCCTGCCCGGTCCTGTCCCCACCTAGCAGGGAACCCGGAGGGTGTGAGACTCAGCAAACGCTGGTTGGAACCCGACTCACCGTCTCACTTTGTTCAATTGTTGTTGTGTTTGGTCCGGGATCACAGGAAACATGACTTCAAATGCTAATCCTGGGTGATTTCATCTGAGCCTGGGGACCTCAGTTCCATACGCCCTGGATGTAGCTGACTCCCTGTTTTCTGTCTCTGGCACACACTTCTCTCTTGGGCTCCAGTCCCATGTAATTAGACATCTACAGAGGCACCACAAATTCTACGTGGCCAGTACTAATCCATTGTCTCTCTCCTCACATCTACTCCTCCTGCGCTCCCTGTATCAGTAAATAGTACCATGTCCCCAGGCCAGAAGTCTGGGAGTCACCCTAGTTTCTACCTTCCCCCACATCACCCACCCGCATCCAGTCCCCCAATTCTGACATTTCTCCTTCTTTACACATTGTACCAACCTCAACTCCTCTCGTGTTCCTCAACTATTAATACTGGAAGAGCTTCCTAGTCACCCAAAGCACTGCAATCCCGGCTCTGTGCTGGCTGGTCCCACGTATGCTTTTCAACCCTTACAAGCAACCCTATGAGGTAGGCATTAAAGGGTGAGTCAGACGAAACTGCTATTTTTATAGGTCAAAAACAGCCATAGGGATATGAGCAATTTCATATGGTCCAACCTAATACTGTTATCGCCACCCTATCACAGGTGAAGAAACTGGGACTTAAAGGGTAAGTTACTTCCCCAAGGCCAGACAGGTTGTACCGTAGGGGGCCAGAATCTGAACCCAGGTGTGGGTTCAAAACCCCAAAGGCTATACTTTTTCTGCTAAACCATATCATCTCTCAGGGTTCATGAACCAGTTCTAAGAGGAAAGCTCACCACTTAACATTTTAAAATGTAACTAATAATAATATAGAATAACTACCATTAATGTGCACCTACTATATGCCTTACATTCATTACTTTACTTAATCCCCACAGCTATGCTCTGAGAAATCTACTGATATTGATTTTTCTTTCCTATTTTTTTTTTATTTTAAAAGATGTTTTTACTATGTGTTCTTGGGCAAAGCACCTAAGTTCTCTGCTTCAGTTTCCTCATGGATATGATGGGGATAATATATCTACCTCACAGGGGATATCTTGAGGACTGAATGAGTTCATGCAGCAGTTCCCAACCTTTTTGGTAATAGGGACCGTTCTCGTGGAAGACAATTTTTCCACCGACCAGGGTTCGGGGAGGTGCTTTCGGGATGATTCAAGCACATGACATTTATTGTGCACTTTATTTCTATTTTATTACATTGTAATGCATAATGAAATAATTATACAACTCACCATAATGCAGAATCAGTGGGAGCCCTGAGCTTGTTTTCACTTGCCACTCACTGATAGGGTTTTTGTTTTTTTTTTAACATCTTTATTGGAGTATAATTGCTTTACAATGGTGTGTTAGTTTCTGCCTTATAACAAAGTGAATCAGTTATACATATACATATGTTCCCATGTCTCCTCCCTCTTGCATCTCCTTCCCACCCTCCCTATCCCACCCCTCTAGGTGGTCACAAAGCACCAAGCTGATCTCCCTGTGCTATGCGGCTGCTTCCCACTAGCTATCTATTTTACGCTTGGTAGTGTATATATGTCCACGCCACTCTCTCACTTTGTCACAGCTTACCCTTCCCCCTCCCCATATCCTCAAGTCCATTCTCTAGTAGGTCTGTGTCTTTATTCCCGTCTTACCCCTAGGTTCTTCATGACATTTTTTTTTCTTAGATTCCATATATATGTGTTAGCATACGGTATTTGTCTTTCTCTGACTTACTTCACTCTGTATGACAGACTCTAGGTCCATCCACCTCACTGCAAATAACTCAATTTCGTTTCTTTTTATGGCTGAGTAATATTCCATTGTATATATGTGCCACATCTTCTTTACCCATTCATCCAATGATGGACACTTAGGTTGTTTCCACTTCCGGGCTATTGTAAATAGAGCTGCAATGAACATTTTGGTACATGACTCTTTCTGAATTTTGGTTTTCTCAGGGTATATGCCCAGTAGTGGGATTGCTGGGTCATATGGTAGTTCTATTTGTAGTTTTTTAAGGAACCTCCATACTGTTCTCCATAGTGGCTGTACCAATTCACATTCCCACCAGCAGTGCAAGAGGGTTCCCTTTTCTCCACACCCTCTCCAGCATTTATTGTTTCTAGATTTTTTGATGATGGCCATTCTGACTGGTGTGAGATGATATCTCATTGTGGTTTTGATTTGCATTTCTCTAATGATTAATGATGTTGAGCATTCTTTCATGTGTCTGCTGGCAATCTGTGTATCTTCTTTGGAGAAATGTCTATTTAGGTCTTCTGCCCATTTTTAGATTGGGTTGTTTGTTTTTTAATATTGAGCTGCATGAGCCGCTTGTAAATTTTGGAGATTAGTCCTTTGTCAGTTGCTTCATTTGCAAATATTTTCTCCCATTCTGAGGGTTGTCTTTTCGTCTTATTTATGGTTTCCTTTGCTGTGCAAAAGTTTTTAAGTTTCATTAGGTCCCATTTGTTTATTTTTGTTTTTATTTCCATTACTCTAGGAGGTGGGTCAAAAAGGATCTTGCTGTGATTTATGTCATAGAGTGTTCTGCCTATGTTTTCCTCTAAGAGTTTGATGGTGTCTGGCCTTACATTTAGGTCTCTAACCCATTTTGAGTTTATTTTTGTGTATGGTGTTACGGAGTGTTCTAATTTCATTCTTTTACATGTAGCTGCCCAGTTTTCCCAGCACCACTTATTGAAGAGGCTGTCTTTCCTCCACTGTATATTCTTGCCTCCTTTATCAAAAATAAGGTGACCATATGTGCATGGGTTTATCTCTGGGCTTTCTATCCTGTTCCATTGATCTATATTTCTGTTTCTGTGCCAGTACCATACTGTCTTGATGACTGTAGCTTTGTAGTATAGTCTGAAGTCAGGGAGCCTGATTCCTCCAGCTCTGTTTTTCTTCCTCAAGATTGCTTTGGCTATTCAGGGTCTTTCGTGTTTCCATACAAATTGTGAAATTTTTTGTTCTAGTTCTGTGAAAAATGCCAGTGGTATTTTGATAGGGATTGCATTGAGTCTGTAGATTGCTTTGGGTAGTAGAGTCATTTTCACAATGTTGATTCTTCCAATCCAAGAACATGGTATATCTCTCCATCTATTTGTATCATCTTTAAACTGATAGGGTTTTTTTGTTTTTTTGTTTTTTGCAGTACGCGGGCCTCTCACTGTTGTGGCCTCTCCCGTTGCGGAGCACAGGCTCCGGACGTGCAGGCTCAGCGGCCATGGCTCACGGGCCTAGCCACTCCACAGCATATGGGATCTTCCCGGACCAGGACACAAACCCGTGTCCCCTGCATTGGCAGGCGGACTCTCAACCACTGCACCACCAGGGAAGCCCTGATAGGGTGTTAATATGAGTCTTCAAGCAGTTGATTTATTATGGTCTCTGTGCAGTCAAACCTCTCTGCTAATGATAATCTGTATTTGCAGCCACTCCCCAGTGCTAGCATCACCACCTCAGCTCTTCCCTCTCATGTGCAGTTCACAGTAGGGTTCACGCTCCTATGAGAATCTAGTGCTGCCACTGATCTGACAGGAGGGGGAGCTCACGCAGTAATGGGAGTGATGGGGAGCGGCTGTTAATACTGATGAAGCTTCACTTGCTCGCCTGCCCACCACTCACCTCCTGCTGTGTGGTCCAGTTCCTAACAGACCACAGACCGGTAATGGTCCTTGGCCTGGGGGTTAGGGACCCCTGACTTCATGTATGTAAAGGTCTCTTAAAATATGGTGCTGGGCATATATTAAGTGCTACATAAGTGTTCACTCTTATTATCTTTTTTGGGGGGTAGAGACTACCAGGTTTTCAGTTTATTAGCTATCACTTCTTAGTTAAACATAAGTTATATATTTATAAGCTTTTAAAAAATTAAAATATAATCACATATAACATTATATTAGCTTCAGGTGTACAACATAATGATTTGATATTTGTATATATTGCAAGATGATCACTGCAATAAGTCTAGCTAACATCTTCCACCTTACATAATTAATTTTTTTTCCCCTTGGGATGAGAACTTTTAAGATCAACTCTCTCAGCAACTTCTAAATATACAATACAGTATTATTAACTGCAGTCACCATACTGTACCTTATATCCCCGAGACTTATTTATTTTATAAGTGGAAGCTTGTACCTTTTGACCACCTTCACCCATTTCGCCCTAAATATTTTTATTTTTTGCTTTATTCTTTAATATCTTTTGTGTATGTGCATGCTATTGTTTTTAATACTGTTACAAATAAGAGGTTCAGAGAAGTCAGGTGACCTGTGAATCACACAGCTGGAAGTGATGAGTCAAAGTGCCAGGAAGGCAGGAAGGGTCAACGGCAAGACAGGAGGAGGCAGGGAAGTCTGAGGTGACTCCGGGGACCAGGGGCATGAACCTGGGCAGTCGCTGCCCTAAGTCCCAACGGCATGGAATGTCGCCGGGTCCGCCGGCTCAAGCTGGCCAGGCGGGCATGGACAGCACTGCGTTGCTGACGCTGCGGGGTGACAGTTCTGATCTCTGCCACAAGGGCACTGGGTGGAAACCGACAAACCAAGAAACTAGTCTCCTCTGAGAATGTGGCCTGGCAGCCAAGTGTCTATCCAGGAAGCCCTGATCATTTACACCAGGAGAGTGAGAACGAGATCTCCTGCAAGCCCCAGGATTTCAACTGCTGGTTTAAATTTCAAGGAGAAGCAGGAAGGTGTTGACATGTAAGGAATTACTTTTACATGGCTTTGATCACCATGCAGCTCTGTGGCATTCTAAGTGAGCCTGGTGGCTGGAAGGCAGCTGGGCTGAGTTTTACAAAGGAACTCCCACTGTGCCCTGAAGGCCAGCTCTGTAAGCCACTTTTCCTTAAATAAACAGTATGTTTCCCTCCCAGCTTTATTTCAATGGTAGCAGGTGGCCACTGGACAACAGGACTTTTGGCTAAGCTCGTGGATGGCTCACAGGCAATGCTGGCCTAGTGTCCCCTTCCTGACCTCGGTGGTCACCTGTAAGGAAACTTCCCTGCTTCCTCAATAAACCAGAGAGGGGCGGTGAAGGCCGTCTCTCTGTGTGCGAACAGGCTGCCCGACTGTTCCCCCCAAATCCACCTTCCCTTTGGGGTTATCTCACGAGGCACTGTCCCCACCACAATAGACTTAGGACAGGAGGGGAGTTTGATTCCCTTTAATGCTCTGAACCAAGCATGGGCTCCAACTCTACTCAGTTCCCTGAAGCCCAGATGTGCCCAGGCTCTAAAAGACGTTATTAATGACTCAGAGAGGGCAGAAGGGAAATAAACACAGAGATGAGCTACTAGCTCATTCTGTTTACAGACACTCTCATCCCAGCACGACAGGGCTCTTCCACGTGCCCTCAGATGGCAGAAGACAGTGTTTTCCCATGACCTAGGAGCACAGCCAGATTCCCCAGAGGCTTGGCCAACAGATCCCCTGATGTTGATGTTGGAAAGACCAGCCTCTCCAGGGGATGCCTCACCTATGACCCATAAAGTCATGATAGCTATGCTACAACCTCGACAGAACAGCATTTCAGGATCTCAGGATACAATCCCACAAACTAAACAGTCCACAGAGATATGTCTAAGAAATAGTAGGGTTTGTAACACTACAGCATAAATATCTTCATCCACCAAATGAAGATCAGAATAAACCTCTCTAGTCCAGCCTTTCCCAGATGTGCATGGCCAGGGAACACTTTAAAAATAATAACGCACTGAAGCAGCTCACATATACTCAGATTAATAATGTGGACTGACTGTAATTTCAATGTATAAGATACGGTGATATGGTGACATTAGTCAACGGTGATATGAGTCAATATACATATTATAACATTAAGCATACAACAGTTAATCCGAGACCATTTACTTTTTTGCCTTCAACTTGAATCCAAATAGGCATGATCTCTTTGTTAGTGTTTTGCCCGTATCGTTTTGAAAGCATCCCATGGTTATCCAACAAAGGTCAAGTGCAGCAGAGATAAGTCTGAGTGTCTCTACTCTGATAAATTATTTTATTCCGAGCTTTAAGCCCTGTCTAAATATCTAGAAGCTGCTTCAAACACGTCCCACGCTGGGAAGGAAAAGAACAAGAGGAAGAAATGATCATGTCTTGAGCATCCGGTGCCAGGTGCTGTGCTGCGTCCTTATTTAATCCTCTATCTGTGTTCATCAGCCAACAGCCCTACGGGGCAGTCACTGTCTGAATTTTGTAGAAGCTGTACAAATAATTCAAGGCCACAGGTGTCGCTATGGATGGTATCACTGCAAGCGTGGCCAGTTTCAGAACCCAAGCTTCTCCACTGGATCACTTTGGAAAAAGAAACGGGATCATTTAGCCTCACCCCGTGTGTCACTACTTGTGTAGTATCGCCTTCCTACCACACTAAAAGCTATGCAAGTACAAGAACTATGTCAGGTGTGTTTATCACAATAATCTCAGCGCCAAGTTCAATGCCACAGACTGAGAGCTCAGGAGACATGGATACAATTTTGAAATTTTGGAAAGGCTGTCCTAGGGTCTACAGGGAACACACATGTTCCACGGGACCAAGAGAGGCAAACTGCATCCAGCAGGGGCAGGGAAGGAAGGATGAGATACACGTAGAAAGGTCTCCGCTCAGGAATATTTTAAAATTTAGAGCAGTCTCAAGGTGGAATGAACCGCCTAGAAAAATATTAAATTGCCCATTTCTGAAGATGATCACGTGTCCAGGTGCGGAGGGGATTCACCCAGAGGGGTGTGGCCTGGATGCTCTCTCAGGTCCTTTCCAATCCCTATGGTTCTTTGGTACCAACTTCAACTCTAGGCCTAATCAGTGTCTCTGACTCACTCTGTGACTTGGCCAAGTCTCTTTCCCTCTCTGGGCCTCAGTTTCCTCATCTGTACAATGGAGGTGTCTGTCTGCTTAGGGCTACCAGCATTCTTTCTACACACTCTCTGGTGAACAAGGGTTACGACGAGACTGCCAGAAGGATGGGGCTGTGCTCTCAGAGGGCACAGACCTTCCTCCCTCCTTCCGACACCCTCCCTGCGTGCTTGCTCTGACGGCCCAAGGCGGTGACTGAGGTTGCTTCCCCACCCATTCTGAAAGTAAGGTGGGGATCAGGGAAACTGTCATGTTAGACGTAATTCTGGAAAGTGTTAACTATTAAACACCTTCAAGCAATATAACAGGATTTGTGTTTGTTAAGCAAGAGAGATGAAAATATGTCTGTTCCACAAAGATGCATCCATGGTTCTCAGTGAGGCTGGTACTGCCATCTAGGGAGGGTTTGGGGAATTTCTGGGAGAGTGTTTGCTTATCACAGTGAATGGAGGGTATTGCTAGCATTTGGTGGGCAGGGGCAGCCCAACTGCAGTGCACTGGGCGGTCGTGAAGTGAAAGACCTATTTATAGCGAACATGAAGATAGCCCAGAACCCAACTCTATGTCACATGCAAACAAAAAGAATTTTCCACATGATTTAAATGGAACATCAGAATTTTCCAGGGATGCAACAATCATGTAAACGGAGGGAAAATTATACTTTGCCCTTTTTTTCCTGGAATTTTGTCAAGAGTTGTTCAATATTTCAGAAGCGTCATATGACTGATGACATGGTGGTTTATGGTACCTGAGTCACCCATACAACATGCAGTGATTCCATATGAAAAATATCTTGAAATGTCAAAAATAAAGAAATATATATATGTGTATATACACATTTTTATATATATATATATATAGAGAGAGAGAGAGAGAGAGAGAGGGAGGGAGAGAGAGAGAGACCCCATAATGTTTAATCAAATCATCTTACTTTTCTTATATCCAAATTTCTTCATTACAGGTAGGTGCAAGCATTCAACCACTGCATTACATCTTTTAGTGTAACAGTACCAAAGTATTTACTTATTGAAACATATACAGAACTTTTCTTTATTTTCTCCTTCAGAGAATTATTTAGGGTGGATTTGTTTGTTTGCTATGTGTGTAGGTTGATTGTATTTCATTTCAGGATAGTAAAGATAATGTCACAAAGTATTTTTTATAAAAGGAGGAGGGCATTGGAATGCCAACCCTGCAGAATGAGCACACTCGGCGCCACCAAAAGAAACTAGGGCTTCCTGGAGATTTGGAGGATTCTGAGGCTACGGCAGGGAGAATTCAAGAAAAGCCTGGCTTTGCTTGTTTACAGACCCCGCTGGGGCGAGTGTCAGCGCTGGCTCAGGGGAGCTGGGCGAGGAAGAGGGGCACAGCTCACACTCTTCCTAGCCTTTCCAAACCAAAGTTCTTTGCCATTCCTACCAGCCCAGCCTTGCTGCTGGTTTTTTTTCCTTTCTTGGGTATTTGCACTATTCGTGGAGCAGGTTTTTCTATGCGGGAGCCACTTTTTTTTGTACAGGGGTAAGCTGGGGTTTTTCAGGGAGCCCTACTTGGTGTCTCCTTCCTTATTTTCTTTTCTCAATCTATGCAAGCGGCTCTGGCCGCCATCATCTCCTGAGAGGCCAGAGGGCTGCCACCCCAGCTCTTGGGCCCGGGGGTAACGCCTCCTAGAGGGAGGGCACACTAATTCTCTGGCGTGGCCTGAGGCATGGGTGTGTGTGGGCAGGGGTAGGTGCGGGGGAGAGATGGCGAGGACTATTGTCCTTTGGAGCCTGTTAAGGAGGGTGGGCCTAGGGGTTGGCAAGTGCCACTTCTGGCAGGTTTGGAAATTTCCAAATAAATCTTTGTTTATTGGTGGTGCCCAGACCAAAAAAAAAAAAAAAGAAAAGAAAAGCCTGGAACATCTTGCTGGGGCAGAAGTACGAGAGTGTTCAAAAGAGTCCCAGGGACTGCTAACAGGACACGGGCCTCCACTGACCCAATCTTGGGTACTTTGAACATTGAAATAAATAATGATAGTAAAGGATTATAAGCCATCGAATCAAACAAGAATCCACCAGTCTACACTAACAGGCATGCATACAGAGATAAATAAACGAGAAGGCAGAAGAAACTCAACTAGCAAGGGCAGAAGGAACGATGGTATTAGATAATCACCATTTGGCAACCATCACAATAACTGATTCAAGCAAGAATCATTAACAGAGGTTAAAACGAGAGGGTGAAAGTTTGAGGAGTAACGACATACTAGGTAGTCTTCAAGCATCTTCCCACAAGATACTTATATTAATTAGAAAGGGGGAAATGGTA
Organism: Globicephala melas; assembly: GCF_963455315.2. Taxonomy (NCBI): domain Eukaryota; kingdom Metazoa; phylum Chordata; class Mammalia; order Artiodactyla; family Delphinidae; genus Globicephala; species Globicephala melas. The sequence goes on along the minus strand of NC_083319.1, from coordinate 13,097,991 downwards.
ATTCTTCAGTGGAAATCTGGCAGACACCGCCTTAACCAAATAATTAAAGTGAACATCACCAGTAATAAGACACACTGACATCATGTGCCCCCAGAGACGATATCCCTGTGAAAAACAAAGCACTGCTTCTGCACTTTTCCTGCCAAACACGCATATCCCGAATCTAATCGTGACGAAGACCCAGACAAACCCAAATTGAGGGGCCGTCTACTCAGTAACTAGCCTGTACTCGTCAAAAATGCCTATGTCATGAAACACACACAGAGACAGAGAAGCTTTTCCAGCTTCCAGGGGACTAAACAGGCATGACAATTAGATGGAGTGTGTGATGTGGGACTTTCTGGTGCTATACGTTACTGGGACGATGGTCCAAATCTGCATAAATTCTGGACGCGACTAGACTAGACGATAGTGTCGGATTAACGTTAATTTCACAATGTTGATAATTACGCTGTGGTTATGAAAGGAAATGCTCTTTTCTTTAGGAAAGGCACGCAGAAGCGTTTAGGGATAAAGGGGTATCATATATGCAACTTACTCTCAAAAAGGAGAGGGAGAGAGAGAGAGAGAAAGTAAAGGCGGAAAAATGTTGAGATTTGGGGTTGAGTGAAGGACGTATAGAAATTCTTTGTATTATTCTTATGAATTTTCAGTAAGTATGAAATTTTATCAAATTAAAACGTTAAAAGAAAATAGAAGGGGGACACTAGGTCCAAGAGGATGGAGAAACACTGCTGTTAGATCCACCCCAGCCAAAGAAATCCTTGTATCTTACTCTTCTAATGCTCCTACGAAACATATGGGGTCAATTTCAGAAGGAGGGGAGAAGCAGGGCTGTATGTTTGGGTGACAGGAAAGGACAAGAGAATGATTTCATTAACAAGGCCGGAGAATTCAATTACGACCCCTTTCTAAATTCGAATCTCTACTTTGCTTCTCCTTTCATTAGGTCTCCTCCAAGAAGCGATTATACAGAAAGGAAGTTGAGCAAAAGAATAGGAGCGATCTTTTTTCATTTCTTTGGAGATGAGGAAAGAAGGTACAGACAGGCAAGAGCAATTTTCATAATTTCTCTTTGAAAAAGGCACTGAAGTCAAAATTGGCTCCACCATTTTCCTGTAGAAAATTAGACATCTCAACTCAAGTGACTGAGGCGACATCACCAAGAACTTTTGCAGAAGGAAATGAAAGGACAGAAATTGAAGGGTGAAAGATGACCTTTTACTCGCTTTGGGAAGCAGGGTTTTCTTGACCTTTAGAATAGCCTCCCAGAAAAATGTTTACCTCTTTCACTTTTTTTTTCTTTCTATAAAGCGTGCCATTAGAGGGAAAAAAGCGCATTAAAGCAATGGCCCTCTAATTATCACATTCATCTCAAAATTCCACATAATAGGAAATCAGTACTGCAAAGGAGCAAGATTAACACAGCTGTGATTCAGAACACTAAATGTATTTGGGGCCCAACTGAAGTTTAGAAAATTAAACAATAGAGCATCTACTCTTAAAAAGTATTAATGCATAGGGCTGTCTTGGGAGCGGGGAGGGGTGGTGGGGAATCGAAGGGGAAAAAAAGGTTAAGCCCGGCTGAAATGCCATTCAGCCAAAGAGAAGCCTTAGCTTTTTCCTCTCCTAAATGATCTATCATCAAATAATGAGACAATTAGTCTCAAGACTAGATTTTTATTAAAAATTAAAATAAGTCCATTTCCACATTTCCCATAAGCCAGAAACACCCAGAATGCTCTGTCTAAGCATTCTTAGCTCCAGCTTAAATTTCCATCTTAAGACCGCCAAACCTTTTTCATTGTTCGTTCGTATCAGACAAAGGGCTGCAGGTCCTCTCTGTGCTGCACACCGGGCAGATGGAGATGAATGTGACCCGGTTCCAGCTTCCCGGGGCCCCCAGTCTAACAGGGACAGCAGATAAGTAAAGGTCCATTCACCGAGGGGTACAGTGTGCTTCTCACAGCATCACTATGGTGCTATCGATAAGGAAACCGAGGCTCAGAGTGATTGACTTGCCCAAGGTACATACTGAGAGAGTGAGGAAGGAAGGGTTTTAACCTAGTTCTATACTGACCCCAAACCTTTGCTTCACTCTCTCCCAGCCAGGAACACTGATAGAAAATGCTGTGTTTGGGGGTTCTATAATTGAGAGAGTATAGAATTGGGGTCCCTGGGTCAGGGCGGCAGGAGAGTGGGACAGGGAGGGGGAGAGGAGTTGTCAGAAAAGATCTTCACAGATTTGTTGACATCAGCTCTATCTAACACAGGGACACTCAGTGTTTGTCAAGTGGGGCTTCCCTGGTGGCGCAGTGGTTGAGAGTCCGCCTGCTGATGCAGGGGACACGGGTTCGTGCCCTGGTTCAGGAGGATCCCACATGCCACAGAGCGGCTGGGCCCGTGAGCCATGGCCGCTGAGCCTGCGTGTCCGGAGCCTGTGCTCTGCTACGGGAGAGGCCACGACAGTGAGAGGCCCGCGTAGAGCAAAAAAAAAAAATTAATTAATTAAAAAACAAAAAAAAAGAGTTTGTCAAGTGGACAAACTTAGGGAGGGAATCCTCGGCAAAAGAAACAGTCAAGAGGTGCGAGAGCCTGGGCAAACGTGGATCTTTCTGAATGCGCTCTGGAGGGAACCAACAGGAAGGATGTCTTGGCTTAGCCAACATTTGCCCACAACACAGGACGACTCGGGAAGGAAGGTGCAGACACAGCTTCAGTCAGCCTCCTGGGACGGGGTGGGTGCAGGTGAGGAGACTGTCACTGCCCTGGGTGCCGGGCCTCAGGCAGCCTCGAAGGGCAGGTCCAGATGCAGCTGTAGGGCAGCCTTCATTACCAGCACTTCCCCACGCCCCAGGCTATGCTGACCCGGCATTAGCAAGATGATTGATTACATAAGGCCCTTTGTGCTCCACCTGAAACCTTGGCAGCAAAAATTTGTGCAGAATGTTAACTCCCGCGGGGAGTTTATGGAAGTCCAGGAAAGCCAACTCACAGAATCACAAAAGATTAGAACTGGAAGGGACCTGGTGATGCTCTACAATCCTTTCCTCTTGCAGAGGAAGCACTGAAGCCTCGGGGCGAGGGGACAGATGACTTGGCCAGGTTCCCAGAGCCAGAGGCGGTACCAGGACATAACACCAAAAGCACAAGTAACAAAAGCAAAAATCAACAAGTGGAAATATACCAAACTAAAAAGCTTCTGCACAGCAAAAGAAATAATAAAATGAAGAGGCAGCCTATGAAATGGGAGAAGACATCTGCAAACCATATATCAGATAAGGGGTGAATATCCAAATTATATAAGGAACTCATAGAACTCAATAGCAAAAAAAAAAAAATTCCGATTTTAAAATGGGCAGAGGACTTGAAAAGACGTTTTTCCGAACAAAGGACATACGAATGGCCAACGGGGATATGAGAAGAGGCTCAATATCACTAATCATCAAGGAAACGCAAATCGAAACCACAATGAGATACCACCTCACAACCATTAGTGAGAATGTAAATTGATACAGTCACTATGGAAAATAGTACAGAGGTTCCTCAAAAAATTAAGAATAGAACTACCATATGATCCAGCTATTCCACTCCTGGGTATATATCTGAATAAATTAAAATCAGTATCTTGAAGGGTTATCTGCATCCCCATGTTCACTGCAGCATTATTCACAATAACCAACAGGTGGAAACCACCTTCGTGTCCATCAATGGATGAATGGATAAAGAAAATGTGACATGTATATATCCAAGTTAGAGTTTTCTACACACACACACACACACACACACACACACACACACAGGAATATTATTCAGACACAGGAAAGAAGGAAATCCTGCCAGTTCCAACAACATGGATTGACCGCGAGGGCATTATGTTAAGTGAAATAAAACAAATACTGTATTCTCTCACTTGCTAGTGAGAAAGACAAATATTGGATGATGTCGCATATATGTGGAACCTAAAAAAAAGTCGAACTTATAGAAACAGAGGGTAGAATGATGGTTGCCAGGGGCTGGGGGAAATGGGCAGATGTTGGTCAAAAGGTACAAACTTCCAGTTATAGGATGAGTAAGTTCTGGGGAGCTAATGTACAGAGTGGTGACTACAGTTAACAATACTGTATTATACACCTGAAAATTGCTAAGAGAGTAGATGTTAAATGTTCTCACTACAAAAAAAAATTGTAACTATGTGAGGTGATGGATCTAATACCTAACCTTACTGGGGCTATCATTTCATAATACATACATGGATCAAATCATCGTGCTGTACACCTTAAACTGACCCAATGTCATAGTCAATTACATCTCAATAAAGCTGGAGGGGGGAAGAAAAATCAACAGGGGGAGCCAGGACTTGAACCCAGGTGTCCTGACTCTGGCCCAGTCTCATTCCACATTAACTGATTGCATAGGAGCTTTTCCTGATGTTTTCCATCACCCATCTTCCCCATCATGTATTACTCTGATTCCCACAGCACTTGTGCTTAATTCCATCGCAGCCTGTATCAGCTCATACCATCTATCTCCTTTGCTAAGCAGGGCCCTCCCTCTTAAGCAGAGACCCCATCTTTCGTCTTTGACTTTCCAGTCCACCAGTGCTGGACACATAAAAAAGACTCAGTAAATGTTTGCTGGCATTAAAGGAAGTTATGGCAGAGTCAGAAGACATGGGTCTTTAGTCCTGGCTACGTGGACCTATAAGCCATGTAACTCTGGGCAAGTTACTTAACTCCCTGAATCTCAGCTCTCTCATCTGTAAGGTGATGAATAAGAACATGATGCAGCGGGAAGAAAATGGGATCTTGACCCAACAAATGTCTGAATGAATGACTGAATCAGTGAGTGATCACCCTTCTATACCAGAAACTCCATGAGGGCAAGGATACATCTAACTTGCTTTGTATCCTAGCACACTTAGCAGGTCTCAGAAAATGTGTGAACGAAACCAAGTCAGAGATCTAAGTGTGCTAGCAGTTGTAGAGTCATGTCATAATCATGGGCAAGTACCTTCAATTCGGGATCTCTATTGTCTCATCTGTAAATTGGAGGTAATGATACCTCCCCAAATTCAGTGAGAAGCAAAAAAAGGTCATGTCTATCAGAAGCACTTGGTAAACTGCAAAGCACTGCACAGATGCCAGTTGTCCCTTGGGCTATTTAAAAGGACTTCCTGATGAACAGGACCTAAGGATGCTTGTCCAGAGAGGAGCAGCATCTTGAGTTTCAGATGATATCAGTTTTCCAATAAACAAACTGAACTGTTAAGAGAGGGGCCCAAGAACAGCATATCTAAGCAGGAGGTGAAGTTCTATTTGGGGCAACAAAGGAAGTCAAACTTGAAGCAGATGGGGAGGTGAAGCCATGGCTCCTACAGAGTCTTTGCCAGCGGCCCTGAATCATCTGCCTTCTTCTGACAGCTGGAGTCCCCTCGCTTCCGTCTTTTACTAGTTACTCACAACCCTGGGCCAGTGCTTCAGCCTCTCAGGATGCTGTGCTGCACCGGCAGGAGGCGTTCTGGCTTCTGCATGGGCTCCTGAGCTTGCTGAGGAAGCCTGAGAGCTCTGGGTGGCGGTGCGGGTGGGGTTTGGGGCATCACAGGGAAAGGCTGGCGGCCGACCACCCGGAGCTGTCCCTGGCTGGCATCGCTTCGGTGAGTTCCTCACGGCTCAACTCTGGCCCGCACTCCTGTAAAGTGACAGGCTGGGTCCTGCTGATACCCTTGGCCGCAGAGAAGCTGACTTTTGATGACTAAACTCACAAGAGACGAAGTTTTTAAACCATAGCATCTGCGTACTAATCTGCAATTCAATTGAGCAAATAGACTTGAGTTCCAACTATGCACAGGCCCTGTGATAGGCACCAGCAATACAAAGGTTAAGTAAGATGAACCCAGTCACTCGCTGCCCTTGTGGTACTTAGAGCAGAAAGAAAGATAATTAGACGTGTAGTCACTAAGCAGTGTGCTAGGCGAAAGTACCATAAAGAGAGGAAAACGAGGTACCCCCTCAGGCATGGGGGGCAGAGGAGGCTTTATAAAGTAAAAGGTAAGCAGCATTCTGAAGCATTGGCAAAGTAGGTCAGGTGAAAGGAGGCAGCCTTGCAAGTGGGAGCAAGTGCCCCAGGCAAAGGGAGAGGCGTGTACAAAGCAGAGGTGGCAGAGGCTAGGGTGCTGCTGAGTGCCTACAAAAGCTGACTATGGAAGGAGATCAGAGGAAGAGGTCGGAAATGGTACGAGCTGAGGCCGCAGAGGTCAGAGGGGCTCTACAAGGGGCGTGCAAAGGTCCAAACCTCACACTCTGGATAAACCATCAGGTGGTCCGAAGCCAGCCATATCAGCATCTTGTGTATATGAAGGAAAGTGATTCAAATAATCTACTCACCAGAAGGTTCTTTGACAAGCGTGGAATCAGGACAAGGAATATAAGCTCCACGTTGCAGGTTTTCTTTCTGCCTTGACTCTGACCCACTTAGAACTCCACATTTTCCGAGTTCCTAAACCCAGTGGAGAACATTGTTCTCTGGGGTTTTTTGCAAATAACGCATTTCATTCAGCCTTGAGGAGCTGAATCAATAAAAGCTAACTGAAGATGAAGCCGGAGAGGAAAATGGAAGGACCCCATGCTTTCTGGTTCCCTCCAAGAAACTGCAAACCATCATGGACCAAGTTTTGGGCTTGATTTGCTGAAAAATTCTTCTGCTACAAAATGCAAACTCCTTCACCATAATAAATACTGTTGTGATAACAAGACTGTACTTTTCTCAAATACCCAGATGGAAGACCATATGCAAAATAAACTCTAAGGAATTTTTTTTATGGCCATCTGCGAAAATTGGAAAGAAAGCCAACATCCTCCTCTAGACTTCACAAAAATTTCCACTGAGAATCCTGCTTGCTTCTGCCTAGCGCCACCTGCTGACTGTATTTGGGTACCAGTTTTGCAAATGGATGGGGGGTAGGGATGTGGATCTCCCCCTTTCTTGAACAATGTAAATTTAATCCTAATTGATGGAAGAAATAAAATACCCACATATTGTCAGGTTTTAGAATGTTTTACAGCTACTCACACCTTTTCCTGTTGTTGGCAGGAATCCCAGAGCACCACCCCCCAAAACACACACCTCTGAGCGCTCACTTCCAAGGCACTGGGAAGACATCGTTTAACCTCACAATTAAGTGTGCTGTTATTGAAGCCTCGTGTCTGGCTTTACATGTCACAAATGTAAATGCACATATCCTTTAATACAGCAATTCTATTTTGAGATTTCTATCTGAAGGAAATGCTGGCACAGGTGTATAAAGATACCTGTACGAGGGTGTTCCCTACGGCGTTATTTGTTGAACCAAAAAAATATGAGAATTACCTAAATGTTCATCAATAGGGGAATGCTTTTGAAAGTTATGGTGCATTCATACAGTGGAATACTATGCAGCAGTGACGTAAGTGAGGAATAAGTGACAGGGCCGGGGGTCTCCAGCAAACAGCTACGGTGGGGTCTCATAGTCTTATTCTGCCTATGCCAGACCCTGAATCAGCGGATTCCAAATTAGTGCTCTTTTAGAAACAGAGAAATCCCCCTTTATATTAGAGAACGCTCCAGTTCTAAGAACCTTCAGCTTCTCCCAAGCGAAACAACCAAAAAATGGACAAAATACAGTAAGTCCCCTACATACAAACCTTCAAGTTGCGAACTTTCTAAGATGAGAACATGCGTTCACATGTCCAATCACATAAGTTAGTTCACGTGTCTGGCGTACATTGTCACGTGCGTGCATCCTCTACAAGTGGTTGTGCTTTTGTGTACTTTACTGTACAGTACGGTATAGGGTACAGTAGTACAGTATCTTTATTTCAAGCCCAGGATGTCCGAAAGCAAGGGTAAAAGCCGCGGTAACGTAGCTGGTACTGCTAAGAAGCGCCAAGCGATAACGATGGAAACAAAAGTGAAAATAATTGGGAGGGTGGAGCAAGGCAAAAAGACGGTAGACGTCGCTTGTTCTTACAACATGAATTGTTCAACCATCAGCATGAATCTAAAGAACGAGGACAAGATCATGGAACATGTGAAGTCTGCTGTGCTGATGATGTCAACAATAATATCAAAGAGGCAAGGAAAACGGATGGAGGAGATGGAGAAACTTCTCAGTGTGCAGATGCAGGACCAGCATCAGCTTCGAGTCTCACCCAGCTTAATGCTGATTCAAGAGAAAGCTAAAAGCCTTTATGAAGACCTGAAGAAGAAACATGGCAAAGAATCAGAGGGCGCATCTTTTAATGCCTTCCATGGCTGGTTTCATTGGTTCAAGGCTAGAGCCAACCTTCACAACGTAAAGGTAATGGAGAGGCAGCGAGTGCAGATATGGTAGCTCCCCAGGATGAGGAGTCCAAAGAGATTTTCAGCAACTTGGTGACCCTCAGCAAGAAGCTGGAGCCAGATCTGCAAGAGGACGACTTCACTGAACTCCTTGCTGTGCAACACGAAGAGCTTACTAATGAAGACCTGATGGAATTGGAGGCCCAGAGAAAGGACGAAGAGAGACAAGAGGAAGAAGAAGTAACTGAAGAACTGAAGAGATTCACGACTCAGGAAATGGCAAGGGGGTTTTCTTTATGTGAGGAGGCCCTGTTAGTTTTTGAGGCACAGGACCCCAACGTAGAACAGTACCCAAAGGTTGCAGCAGCTGTTCAGAATGCAATCCAGTGCCACCGTGTCATCTATGACGAGAAAAAAAGAGCTACTACCCAGACATCACTGGATCTTTTTATCAAGAGGGTAGATAGATTTGAATCCAGCAAGGAACCAGAACCTGTGCCATCAGCGTCAGGCGTGAGTGAAACTGCAGCCTGCCCTCCATCTCCTATGGCTGACGATCCTTCAGCTCTACCATCTCCCACCCCCTCTCCCTCCTCCAGTCAGTAACTCTTCTTGCCTGTTCACTCGATGCCAGCCCCTGGATGCCAGCTGTTGTACTGTACTACTGTACTTTTCAGGATACTATACTGTAAGATTAAAAAATTTTTTGTGTGTTTTTTATGTATTATTTGTGTGGAAAGTATTATAAACCTATTACAGTACAGTACTATATAGCCTATTGTGTTAGTTGGGTACCTAGGCTAACTTTGTTGGACTTAACGAACAAATTGGACTTACGAATGTGCTCTTGGAATGGAACTTGTTTGTATGTAGGGGACTTACTGTATATTAAACAATGGTTTTCAAGGCACTGGACATCGAGCAACAAAGAACAGTGATTCCTGAGAGATGGGAATCAAATGATGTGAGCTCTGTGATTCTCTCAGTTTACTGTCTTGTGGGAGAGTCCAGGCTGTAGCACAGAGAGGCAGAACTCCGGTGGAGCCCAGTGGACAATCTGAGTTGAGGAAATGAAACTATGAGTCAAGGGAGACTAAGATAGCCAGAGTTCTCAGGGAAGAGTCCTGGAGAGACTTTTGCACAAAGAGAGAACTCTGGAGATCCACAGAGAGTCTCCCTTGCATATTTAGCTGAGTACAGATCAGTGCATGCTCGTGAGGAAACCACCTGATGCCAAGGAAAGAGCCACCCAAAAGGACTGGAGGCAACAGTGCCTGGAGCCACACAGAACCTGGAATAGTGTCTGTTCTCACCAAGAGACGGGTAAACACCATTATGCACAGAGCATTAGGAAGAGTACATATACAATCCTTGACTCAGGAGTGATGAATAACTAGCCTTAGATGGAGCACTACTCCAGTCCTGCCTAGCAAACTTTGAAAACAAGACCCCAAACCTATTTCCATGGAACTTAACTGGATCCCACAGCAAAGTTCAAGGATATATATAGGAACGCAAAAATACCCAACATCTAAATAAAGTAAGATTCACCAAGTCTGGCATCCAGCTAAAAATGACCAGGCATGAAAAGAGGCAAGGAAACGTGAGCCATAATGAAGAGAAAAACCAATCAATCAAAACCAACCCCGAATGGACACAAAATTAGAATTAGCAGACAATGACATTAAAACGGTTGTTATAATGCATTTCATACATTAAAAAAGCTAAGTAAAACTATGGAAGGTATTTTAAGAGACCCAGATCTAGCTTCTAGAAATAAAAACTACAATGTGTGAGATGAAAAGTAGACTAAATGGGATTAGACAGCAGATTAGACATTAAAGAAGAAAAAAAAGTGAACATGAAGACAAAAACAACAGAAACTTTAAAATGAAACAAAATTTAAAAAAAATGAACAGAGCATCAGTGAACTGTGAACTGTGGGACACTTTCAAGTGACCTAGTATATGTGTCATTGGTGTCCCCCAAATGAGAGGAGGTGGGATGGACAGAAAAATACCTGAAGAAATCATGGACAAATATTTTTCAAATTTTATGAAAATTATAAGCCCACAAATCTAAAAGCTCAATGACCCCCAGACATGAAAAACATAGACAAAATTACGCCAAAACACATCACAATCAAATTATTCAAAAACAGTAATAAAGAGAAAATATTAAAAGCAGCCGGAGAGAAAGGACATGTTATATACAGAAGATCAAAGATAACGGCTACAACAGACTTGCTGTCAGAAACAATACAAGCAAGAAGACAGAGGAGTAACAGACTAAAAGATTTGAAAGAAAAAAAATATATCAACCTAGAATTGTATACCTAGATAAAATGTCTTTCAAAACCAAAGGCAAAATAAACTTTAATAAATACAAACATTGAAAGAATTCATCACCAAAAGACCCTTAACACAAGCTAAAGGAAACTCTTTAGGCTAAAGAAAAATTACACAAAACAGAAATGTGAATCTACACAAAGTAATAAAAACCACTGGAAACGGTAACCACATGAGTACATATATGATTTTTTTCTTCTTGTTATTTAAATCTCTTTAAAATACAATAGAGTGAGGAGATTGGTTCAAGATGGCAGAGTAGAAGGACGTGCTCTCACTTCCTCTTGCGAGAACAACAGAATCACAACTAACTGCTGAACAGTCATCGGCAGGAAGACACTGGAACCAAAAAAGACACCCCACATCCAAAGACAAAGGAGAAACCACAGTGAGGCGGTAGGAGGGGCGCAATCACAGTAAAATCAAATCCCATAACTGCTGGGTGGGTGACTCACGAACTGGAGAATACTTATACCACAGAAGTCCACCCACTGGAGTGAAGGTTCTGAGCCCCACGTCAGGCTTCCCAACCTGGGGGTCCAACAACGGGAGGAGGAATTCCAAGAGAATCAGACTTTGAAGGCTAGTGGGATGTGAATGCAGGACTTCGACAGGACTGGGGGAAACAGAGACTCCACTCTTGGAGGGCACACACAAAGTAGTGTGCGCATCGGGACCCAGGGGAAGGAGCAGTGACCCCATAGGAGACTGAACCAGACCTAACTGCTAGTGTTGGAGGGTCTCCTGCAGAGGCGGGGGGTGGCTCTGCCTCACCATGAGGACAAGGACACTGGCAGCAGAAGTTCTGGGAAGTATTCCTTGGCGTGAGCCCTCCCAGAGTCAGCCATTAGCCCCACCAAAGAGCCCCGGTAGGGTTCAGTGTTGGGTCCCCTCAGGCCAAACAACCAACAGGGAGGGAACTCAGCCCCACCCATCAGCAGTCAAGTGGATTAAAGTTTTACTGAGCTCTGCCCACCAGAGCACAAGTCCCTCCCATCAGGAAACTTGCACAAGTTAGCCTCATAGCTAGATAGCTTCATCCACCAGAGGGCAGACAGCAGAAGCAAAAAGAACTACAATCCTGCAGCCTGTGGAACAAAAACCACATTCACAGAAAGACAGACAAGATGAAAAGGCAGAGGGCTATGTACCAGATGAAGGACCAAGATAAAACCCCAGAAAAACAACTAAATGAAGTGGAAATAGGCAAGCTTCCAGAAAAAACATTCAGAATAATGATAGTGAAGATGATCCAGGACCTCGGAAAAATAATAGAGGCAAAGATGGAGAAGATGCAAGAAACGTTTAACAAAGACATAGAAGAATTAAAGAACAAACAAACAGAGATGAACAATACAATAACTAAAATGAAAAATACACTAGAAGGAATCAAGAGCAGAATAACTGAGGCAGAAGAACGGATAAGTGACCTGGAAGACAGAATGGTGGAATTCACTGCTGCGAGACAGAATAAAGGAAAAAAAATGAAAAGAAATGAAGACAACCTAAGAGACCTCTGGGACAACATTAAACTCAACAACATTAGCATTATAGGGGTCCCAGAAGGAGACGAGAGAGAGAGAAAGGACCCGAGAATATATTTGAAGAGATTATAGTCGAAAACTTCCCTAACGTGGGAAAGGAAATAGCCACTGGAGTCCAGGAAGCGCAGCGAGTCCCATACAGGAAAAACCCAAGGAGAAACACCCTGAGACACACAGTAATCAAATTAGAAAAAATCAAAGACAAAGAAAAATTACTGAAAGCAGCAACAGAAAAACGACAAATAACATACAAGCGAACTCCCATAAGGTTAACAGCTGATTTCTCAGGAGAAACTCTACAGGCCAGAAGGGAGTGGCATGATATACTTAAAGTGATGAACGGGAAGAACCAACCAAGATTGGTTGGTAATCTACAAGATTGGTTGTAGAGTAATCTACAACCAAGATTACTCTACCCAGCAAGGATCTCATTCAGATTCCATGGAGAAATCAAAAGCTTTGCAGACCAGCAAAAGCTAAGAGAATTCAGCACCACCAAACCAGCTCTACAACAAATGCTAAAGGAACTTCTCTAAGTGGGAAACACAAGACAAGAAAAGGACCTACAAAAACAAACCCAAAACAATTAAGAAAATGTCACAGGAACATACCTATCAATAATTACCTTAAACGTGAATGTATTAAATGCTCCAACCAAAAGACACAGGCTTGCTGAATGGATACAAAAACAAGACCCATCTATATGCTGTCTACAAGAGACCCACTTCAGACCTAGGGAAACATACAGACTAAAGTGAGGGGATGGAAAAAGATATTCCATGCAAATGGAAATCAAAAGAAAGCTGGAGTGGCAATTCTCATACCAGACAGAATAGACTTTAAAATAAAGAGTATTACAAGAGACAAAGAAGGACGCTACATAATGATCAAGGGATCAATCCAAGAAGAAGATATAACAATTATAAATATATATGGGCCCAACATAGGAGCACCTCAATACATAAGGCAACTGCTAACAGCTATAAAAGAGGAAATCAACAGTAACACAATAATAGTGGGGACTTTAACACCTCACTTACACCAATGGACAGATCATCCAAAATGAAAATAAATAAGGAAACAGAAGCTTTAAAGATAGATTTAATTGATATTTATAGGACATTCCATCCAAAAACAGCAGATTACATTTTCTTCTCAAGTGCGCACGGAACATTCTCCAGGATAGATCACATCTTGGGTCACAAATCAAGCCTCAGTAAATTTAAGAAAATTGAAATCATATCAAGCATCTTTTCTAACCACAATGCTTTGAGATTAGAAATGAATTACAGGGAAAAAAACGTAAAAAACACAAACACATGGAAGCTAAACAATACACTACTAAATAACCAAGAGATCACTGAAGAAATCAAAGAGGAAATCAAAAAAACACCTAGAGACAAATGACAATGAAAACACGACAATCCAAAACCTATGGGATGCAGCAAAAGCAGTTCTAAGAGGGAAGTTTATAGCTATACAAGCCTACCTCAAGAAACAAGAAAAATCTCAAATAAACAGCCTAACCTTACATCTAAAGGAACTAGAGAAAGAAGAACAAACAAAACCCAAAGTTAGCAGAAAGAAAGAGATCATAAAGATCAGAGCAGAAATAAATGAAATAGAAACAAAGAAAACAATAGGAAAGATCAATAAAACTAAAAGCTGGTTCTTTGAGAAGATAAACAAAATTGATAAACCATTAGCCAGACTCATCAAGAAAAAGAGGGAGAGGACTCAAATCAATAAAATTAGAAATGAAAAAGGAAAAGTTACAACAGACACCACAGAAATACAAAGCATCATAAGAGACTACTACAAGCAACTCTATGCCAATAAAATGGACAACCTGGAAGAAATGGACAAATTCTTAGAAAGGTATAACCTTCAAGACTGATCCAGGAAGGAATAGAAAATATGAACAGACCAATCACAAGTAATGAAATTGAAACTGTGATTAAAAATCTTCCAACAAACAAAAGTCCAGGACCAGATGGCTTCACAGGCGAATTCTATCAAACATTTAGAGAAGAGCTAACACCCATCCTTCTCAAACTCTTCAAAAAAATTGCAGAGGAAGGAACACTCCCAAACTCATTCTATGGGCCAGCATCACCCTGATACCAAAACCAGACAAAGAAACTACAAAAAAAGAAAATTACAGACCAATATCACTGACAAATAAAGATGCAAAAATTCTCAACAAAATACTAGCAAACAGAATCAAACAGCACATTAAAAGGATCATACACCATGATCAAGTGGGATTTATCCCAGGGATGGAATTCTTCAATATACGCAAATCTTGAAGAATATTCTGCGTATATTGAAGAATATATTGCGTATATTCTTCAATATACGCAAATCAATCAATATGATACACCATATTAACAAACTGAAGAATAAAACCCATAAGATCATCTCAATAGATGCAGAAAAAGCTTTTGACAAAATTCAACGCCCGTTTATGATAAAAACTCTCCAGAAAGTGGGCATAGAGGGAACCTACCTAACATAATAAAGGCCATATATGACAAACCCACAGCAAACATCATTCTCAATGGTGAAAAACTGAAAGCATTTCCTCTAAGATCAGGAACAAGGCAAGGATGTCCACTCTCACCACTATTATTCAACATAGTTTTGGAAGTTTTAGCCACAGCACTCAGAGAAGAAAAAGAAAAAAAAGGAATACAAATTGGAAAAGAAGTAAAACTGTCACTGTTTGCAGGTGACATGATACTATACATAGAGAATCCTAAAGATGCCACCAGAAAACTGCTAGAGCTAATCAATGAATCTGGTGAAGTTGCAGGATACAAAATTAATGCACAGAAATCTCTTGCATTCCTATACACTAATGATGAAAAATCTGAAAGAGAAATTAAGGAAACACTCACATTTACCACTGCAACAAGAAGAATAAAATACCTAGGAATAAACCTACCTAGGGAGACCAAAGACCTGTATGAAGAAAACTATAAGACACTGATGAAAGAAATCAAAGATGATACCAACAGATGGGGAGATATACCACGTTCTTGAATTGGAAGAATCAATATTGTGAAAATGACTATACTACCCAAAGCAATCTACAGATTCAATGCAATCCCTATCAAGTTACCAATGGCATTTTTTACAGAACTAGAACAAAAATCTTAAAATTTGTACGGAGACACAAAAGACCCTGAATAGACAAAGCAGTCTTGAGGGGAAAAAAAACAGAGCTGGAGGAATCAGACTCCCTGGCTTCAGACTATACTACAAAGCTACAGTAATCAAGACAATATGGTACTGGCACAAAAACAGAAACATAGATCAATGTAACAAGACAGAAAGCCCAGAGATAAACCCATGCACCTATGGTCAACTAATCTATGACAAAGGAGGCAAGGATATACAATGGAGAAAAGACAGCCTCTTCAATAAGTGGTGTTGGGAAAACTGAACAGCTACATGTAAAAGAATGAAATTAGAACACTCCCTAACACCATACACAAAAATAAACTCAAAATGGATTAGAGACCTAAATGTAAGACCGGACACTATAAAACTCTTAGAGGAAAACATAGGAAGAACACTCCTTGACATAAATCACAGCAAGATCTTTTTTGATCCACCTCCTAGAGTAATGGAAATAAAAAGAAAAATAAACAAATGAGACCTAATGAAACTTAAAAGCTTTTGCACAGCAAAGGAAACCATAAACAAGACGAAAAGACAGCCCTCAGAATGGGAGAAAATATTTGCAAATGAATCAACGGACAAAGGATTAATCTCCAAAATATATAAACAGCTCATGCAGCTCAATATTAAAAAACAAACAACCCAATGCAAAAATGGGCAGAAGACCTAAATAGACATTTCTCCAAAGAAGACATACAGATGGCCAAGAAGCACATGAAAAGCTGCTCAACATCACTAATTATTAGAGAAATGCAAATCAAAACTACAATGAGGTATCACCTCACACCAGTTAGAATGGGCATCATCAGAAAATCTACAAACAACAAATGCCGGAGAGGGTGTGGAGAAAAGGGAACCCTCTTGCACTGCTGGTGGGAATGTAAATTGATACAGACGCTATGGAGAACAGTATGGAGGTTTCTTAGAAAACTAAAAATAGAATTAGCATAAGATCCAGCAATCCCACTACTGGGCGTATACCCAGAGAAAACCATAATTCAAAAAGACACATGCACCCCAACGTTCATTGCAGCACTATTTACAATAGCCAGGTCATGGAAAAAACCTAAATGCCCATCGACAGATGAATGGGTAAAGAAGATGTGGTACATATATACAATGGAATATTACTCAGCCATAAAAAGGAACGAAATTGGGTCATTTGTGGAGACATGGATGGATCTGGAGACTGTCATACAGAGTGAAGTTAGTCAGAAAGCGAAAAACAAACATCGTACATTAACGCATATATGTGGAACCTAGAAAAATGGTACAGATGAACCAGTTTGCCGGGCAGAAGTTGAGACACAGATGTAGAGAACAACCGTATGGACACCAAGGGGGGAAAGCGGTGGGGGCGCGGGGGTGGTGGTGTGATGAATTGGGCGATTGGGATTGACATGTATACACTGATGTGTATAAAATGGATGACTAATAAGAACCTGCTGTATAAAAAAATAAATAAAATAAAATTCAAAAAACATAAAAATAAATAAATAAATAAAATTCACAAGGCAGATCAAAAGACTATAATGGCCAAGACAACTTTGAAAAAGGAGTACAAAGTTGAAGGACTTTCACTACATGATTTCAAGACTCCTTATAAAGCTGTAATAACAAAGACAGTGAGGTATTGACATCAACATTGACAAATATACCAATAGAATAGAGAATTCAGAAATACACCCAACACACGTTTGAGCAACTGTTTTCAACATAAGTGCAAAGGCAATGGGGGGAAAGGTTAGTATTCTCATCAAACACTTCTGAAGCTATTTGATATCTCATGTAAAACAAACAAACAAGAAAAAGTGAATCCATACCTCACATTATATTAAAAAACTAACTCAAAACAAATCATAGACGTAGACTTAAAACTATAAACTTGGAGACGAAAACATAAGAGAACATCTTCGTGAACTTGGGTTAGGTAAAGATTCCTGATATATGACACCAAAAGCATGACCCATATAAGAACAAATCAATTAACTGATCCATCAGAATTTAGAACTTGCTCTTCAAAAGATACTGCTGAAAGGATGAAAAGACAAGGCACAGACTGGGAGAAAATATTTGCAGTTGGTATATCTGATGAATACTTGTGTTCAAAATATATAAAGAACTCTCAAAACTCAACAATAAAAATAACTCAATTTTTTAAATGGGTGAAAGATGTGAATAGACATTTCATCAAAGAATATATTTGGATGGCAAATAAGCACATAAACAGACGCTCAACACCATTTTTAAAAAATAAATTTATTTATTTATTTTTGGCTGCATTGGGTCTCCATTACTGTGTGTGAGCTTTCTCTAGCTGCAGTTCGTTGCGGTGCGCAGGCTTCTCATTGTGGTGGCTTCTCTTGTTGCGGAGCACGGGCTCTAGGCATGCTGGCTTCAGTAGCTGTGGCACGTGGGCTTCAGTAGTTGTGGTGCACAGGCTTAGTTGCTCCGCGGCATGTGGGATCTTCCCGGCCCAGGGCTCGAACCCGTGTCCCCTGCACTGGCATGGAGATTCTCAACCACTGCGCCACCAGGGAAGCCCAACATCATTAATAATTAGGAAAATACAAATTAAAACCAATGAGAAACCACCACACACCTGTCAGAATGGCTAAAATTAAAAAGACTGACTGTTACCAAGAGTCGGCAGGGATGTGGAAGAACCAGAATGGTCATAGTTGCTGATGGGAATACAAAATGGCACAACCCACTTTGGAAAACGACTGGTACTTTCTTTAAAATTAAATGGACACCTACTATATGATCCAGACATTCTATTCCTATGCATTTACTCCAGAGAAATGAAAACATATGTTCACACAAAGACTTAGACATGAATGTTCATATTATCTTTATTTGTAACAGCTAAACACTGGCATCAATCCAAATGTCCAGCAGCAATCGACGGTATAAGCAAACTGTGGCAAATACATTTAATGGAACACGCCTTAGTAATAAGAAGGAATGAATTATTTATGAAGCAATACGGATGAATCTCAAAACATGTTGAGTGAAAGAAGCCAGACCCCTCCCACCCCCAACACATGCAGAAAAGTATCTGCTGTATGATTCCGTTTATATAAAATTCTAGAAAGTGCAAACTAATTTTGACTGAAAACACATCCACGGTTGCCTGGCAGTGGAAGGTAGAGGTCAGGGAGAAGAGGGACAAAAGGATTATAAATGAACATGAGGAAACATTGCGGGTGATGGATATGTCCATTATCTTCATTGTGATGATGGTTTTATGGGGTTTTATATATATATCAAAACATAGCAAGCTGCAAAGTTTAAATATTTGCAGTTTAACTGTACCTTAGTTAAAGCTGTTTTTTAAAAAATTATGAGACAAATAAGCTATCTGCATAGTCTCAAAGTATCTCCCCATAAGATACTTAATGATTACAAAGGGAAAAGTAGTAACTTTATAGTCGAGAAACCTAGCAGATACTACCTTAACTAAGGGATCAATCTTAACATCACCAGAATTAAGACATCTTGACATCGTGTATCTCTCCTGATATGCTGCACTGAGAAGGTCACAGCATCACTTTTGTGGTATTCTACCAAAAATGTGTAATCCGAATTTAATCATGAGAAAAATCAGACAGAACCAAGTTGAGTGACACTCTTAAGGAAATAACGGGTCAGTACTCTTCAAAAGAATCAAGGTCATGAAAGACAAAGGCAGACTGAGGAACTGTTACAGCTCAGAGGAGACCAAATAAGGAGAAATAAAAACTAAAGGCAATGAGGGAATACGGGGTGGATGCTGTAGCAGAAAAAGGTCATTAGTAGGACAACAGGAAAAATGCAAACAAGGTGTGTAGATTATTTAGTAAGACTATATCAATGTTAATTTCCCAGTTTCAGTAATTATACAAGATGTTAATATTAAGAGAAGCTAGATGAAGGGTGTATGACCTGCATATGAACAGTCATGGCAGCTTTATTTATAATAACCTCAAACTGGAAATAACCCAGTTGCCCATCCTTTGGTGAATGGATAAATAAGTTAGGGTATATTCATAATGCAACACTATTCAGCAATAAAAATACAAACTACTGACACAACAAACATGGATGAAGCTCAAAAACATAATTCTCAAAAAAAAAAAAAAGACTCAAGAGAGTACATACTGTATGATTCCATTTATATGAATTTCTTCAACAGGCAGAACCAATCTATAATGAGAATGCAGATCAGCAGTTGCCTGGGCTGGGGGTTGTGAGGCATGATGGCAAAAAGGCACAGAGGAACTTCTGGGGATGATAGCAATGCTCTTCTAACTTATCTGATTTTGAAGACACAGTCGGTATCTATCTCATTTAAACTCAGTCTTGCAGAATACTTAAATAAA
The DNA here is from genome assembly GCF_963455315.2 of Globicephala melas. Classification (NCBI taxonomy): domain Eukaryota; kingdom Metazoa; phylum Chordata; class Mammalia; order Artiodactyla; family Delphinidae; genus Globicephala; species Globicephala melas. Next base: position 13,078,230 of record NC_083319.1, on the reverse strand, counting down.
CAGTTGTAGAAATGGGACAGAAAGTTATTCCACGTAGCGACAGTGGTGTGAGCAAAGCCACAGAAGTGGGAGATCGAGTATAGGGACCAGCTGATTGTTTATTTTTTTTTAATTAACTGTGCACATAATTTGCATACAACAAAATGCACCCATTTCAAGTCGATAATTCGAAGAATTTTAAGAAATGTATACAGACCCACGTGACTACCATTCCATAGAGAGCTTCCTTTTCAAAATTACCACTTCAAGCTGTTTTTGTTTACTGTTTGGATATGGAATGGGTCATCTGAAAATTGATTCTGGAACAAATTTAAAGCAGGACACTTAGAAGGTTTCCCCCTCAGTTTGTCAGACCTACTCAGTGGTCTTGAATGAGAGCCCAACCTCCCACATTTCACGCCACGAGATGCCAGGGAGACCACACTTCTGGGATTCACCCTAACAGCCCCAGTCCGCGTGTGGACTCAACACTCTGCTCCAGGTCTGACTCCCTGGCTCTGCAGACGCCCTGACCCCATGATCTAGCTCCTGACACCATCCTCAGGCCTGTCTCCTGGTGTCAGGACCCACTTCTTCAGTTTACCTGCCTGTCATCCTACCCGTTCAACTCTGCAAGCTGCCTTGATCGCGGCAACACCTGCTGTGTCCTGTTAAGGCACCCCCTAAACCAGTCTCAGCTTCCTGGGGACCCCTTGCCCCAGCTCCCAGCACACAGGACCCAGGACCAAGTTGCAACCATCATAGAATTCAAGGGTCATGGGGACGGAGTGCCACCTACCTGAGCCACAAAGAGCTGGAACTCGTCAGGCAGAATCCACGAGCGAGGGTAGAAGTTGTACTCCTCAGGAAAGAGATTCTGCATGATTCTCACTGCTCTGCTCAGAGTAATTTTACGCACCATCTCCGTCATGCCTGGGGAGAAGAGAAGTTGTGAGGTTTTAACAACAGTGGGCCACTAGCTATAAAACAGCCATAAGTGGGGACTTTTAAAACCACCCACCCGACATATTCACCTTTTCAGACAGGATTTTAAAAAAAGGTCTGAGTGGTTCCCCACAGCAGTGATTCATGGTTTGGAAAGACCTAGCAAATTAATGAAAAACTTGAGGGAATAGATGGATATTTTTTTCTCATAAAAATGAAGCATCAGTTTAAAAGAATGAGTTTCCACCTAGTTTATTATTCCACTCTTTGTCAGCCCCTAGATAACAAATAAAGAGAAGAATTTATATCTTGCACTTGAAACTTAATATCCGCTCTAATTCTGGGCCACCACGCATACCTCTGGGATTCCTTCCATCTTATACCCTGGAGAATATTAACTAGTGGACTCTGGTTACATTATGAGAAGCTTAATTAAGTTGCTTTGTTTTAATCTTTCATGAGTATTAAAGGAATAAAACAGAAAAATACACACCTTTCAGCAGAACATCTGTCTCCTTGAAATAAGGACACGAAGTGGAGAGGTTAGCACAGCGTAATTTATAGTTTAAGGGGAAAAAATGGAATCTGTAGGAGTTCTTCAGTTATGAGTACTGAAACTGACATTGATCATATCTCATTAATTTGCCCAGAGGGGATGGAAATGTCTCACTTATGAAACATTTTAGAAGAATGGTAGTTCCTTGTCACATCTTTAGAAATGCTGACAAGAAAAGAAACGGAGTATATATCTTAGCAAATTTTAGGCAAATAGGTAAAAATTATTTAAAATTTTAGCATGCTTATTTCTTAAGGCAAATATCACTGCTCAAAAAAATGGAGACTAAAAATGGCCTTCACCCTGAAAGGGGCCACACAGTTCCATCAATAACTAGAAATTTGCTAGCAAAGTCATTTTTAATAGAAAGTACAAAGTTCCAAGTCAGCTTGGCAGGTCCAAATTACTGCATTGCAAATGAGCAAAGTCAGAATGCATGAGGTTTCTCTAAACTACGTTCAGGAAGCAAAGGGTGAACACTGAGAATGAAGGCTTTAATAATCTCTTCTTGCTTCCCTCAGCATATTAAAAAGAGCAATAAAAATCTAAAAGATGGCAACTTCAAGATGTCAGTGCCTAGGTTGTTAGTTCTTGTTTAGAAGGAGACAGAGAAGATTAAAAAAGAAATAAAGGAGCTTTAAAGGCACTAATAAACTGTGCTCTAACACGGCTTCTCTGATATTAGAGGAAACTCACTGAGGACACTTTTCTGAACTTCCCAAGAAATCAGTATGAGTCCAAAAATTAGAGCTATTTCCTTTTATTCCCCCATGAGATTAGAATTTTTGAGTTACAAACACTGGAGCTGAACGCAAAGTACACGAAATTCCAACTTCTTTGGAAATGTTTTAGTTGTGTTTCACATTTTAGTTATAGTATTAAACTAAAAACCTGCTTAACTGAGTGCAACACAGCACCTTACAGCAAATACGTGATGCTCCCTGGCCAAACAGTGCTGTGGTATTGTCCGAGCTTTAATGGCCACGTGACAGGAGAAGGTTTGCTTTCAGGAATCCCTCGGCGGGTCAGAAGGACTCACATAACACACACAGGAGTGCTGTGAGTACAGGAGCGTGGTTCGAATGCTCCAGAGAAGCTTTGTGAAAACCAAGGTCCAGCAGATGGAGTAAGTATTCATTTTAAATCTGCAGTGGCTCCTTTTGTCATGCGGCTCACCAGCCCCCATGCCGGCTAACAGATCTGTTTCTGAGTTTACATCTGCGTCTGTCTCCAGACAGTTCTCTACAAAACCCAGCCAACTTAAGAAGCATCCCTTCAAGCCACTGGCTACCTTTCCCACAGGCTGTAGACGGCTCACCCCGAACCCTGCCTCAATGCCTGTCTCTGGAAGGCAGCAGTGTCAACCTCCCTCAATCCACTTTTACTGACGCCTTTGTTCCTCCGCCATCTTTAAGCTGCAGGGGAAGCATCTCTGAGCCCTCACGAGCCCCCATGTGGTGGCTGCAAGCATCCCTGCCTCTGGCAGGGGCTCAGAGGGAGATGTGCGCTCTGTCATCTCTCAGTAAGATGCGGACAAGAGCAGCTGCTCCAGGGCATATGCTTCCAGAGTAAATCTGTAAAGAGGGAGGTCACTGTCAGGCCATGCTGGCTCCACACTCTGTCTACCTTCTCCAAGCAGCTGCAGCACGTGACCCCTCCCTGCGACCCCTGCCCGAGGCTCTGGGACCCATTCTGACCTGAGGCAGAAGCTCTAGGTCCAACCATTAGCTCCCCTTTGGGGAGCTTGGACCCTTTCTTTGTAGTCCAGTTAGATAAGGAGGATTTTAATTACTTCTCTGAGGCTCTGTTGCCTGTCCCCAAAGTTTGGTCCTTAGCTCCTGGTGCCTGAGTGGCTGCCTCAGCGACGCCTTTGCCCTGCAGTCTCCGATGTTCCTCCTCTGTTCCCCCTAAGCCTCCCCTGCAAGGGCTGGAGTCCTCGTGTGACTTGAGCCCACTGGCTGGGCTCCTGCTATACTAACAGGTTCTTTTGAGGCTGACTGTCTACCTGTACTTCTCAAGAAGGTCTGTTCCTAGATGTCCCTATTGTGGCCGTTCCCCTGTCGGTTGGGGAAAGCCCCTAACTCAGGCTGCAGCTTCTCACCCAAGAGCTTGCCTCCTGCCACTGCTTCTGGGCCTGGGTTCTTCTGTCTGCCTCGCTGGAGTCCCAGGGCCTCGGGTGGTCTCGGCCCATTGGTGTTACACAGGAGTCTGATCTCAGGCTTGCCCACACAGGCCTACTTAGCCCAATTTAAGACAAAACAAAACAAATCAAACACACAATCTGAGCTATGTTGGGAGTGCTATTCAACCCAAGTATCATTTATAACAATAATTCTTGGCAAAAACACATTAAAACCACCAAACAACAAGCAAACATTGATACTTTCAGATCCTGGATACTGCAGTGGCCTCTTAGCTGTTTCCTCTCTCAGCCTTTCCACCCCAAACCCCCGACCTGCACCCCTGCCTCCAATGCATTCCCTCTGGCAGAGCTTTCCAAACTGCAGGCTGGGCCACGTCACTCTCTAGCTTAGAAATTTCTCAGTGGCTCCCGGTGAAGTTTGGGCCCTGCCTTTCACCTCTCCACCGCCCTATCAAACTTGACCCTTTCTAACTAGCATGGGCCACGTGCCCTTTGCTGAACGAGCAACGTGCAAAGCTTTCCATGCCTTTGCACCCCATCTGCTCCCTTGATTTGCAAGGGGGACAGGCCCATCCATCCCTGGAGGCTCAGTTCACATTCAATCCTCTTTTCCAGGATCTCTTGCCCTGCCTGCCCCCCCAAGCAAATCTGGGTTAGGTCACGTGCCCTTGTTCCACATTCGCACAGCATCCCTCTGGCATGGTGCTTATTTTGTATTTGCCTTCTCTCTTTACGTGCTTTTCTCCTTGTTTTTGTATCCCTAGCCCAGACCAGTGCTTGGCAGATGGCTGTCCCCAGAGATCCCTCGCTGGAGCCCCCTCCTCCTCTGACAAAGTCCCCTCCTCAGGGTGGGCTCTCAGGCACCACCCGCCACGTGGTGCCATACATCTCAGGCCCGGAAACTCAGCAAAAAAAACTGTTGCTTGCGAAGCTGAGAACTGATGGTTCTAGGCTTTCTTAAGGCAAAGACATATCTAAATCAGATTATTTTTAGTGAAAGTCTTAATTCATCAGTTAAGATATAATAACATATCTTGAAGGAAATTGCCCATAGAAAAGTGGCTAAAATCTAACGTGCTGACACGAACAAAATAAATTACTTCCATATGCGTATCCAAAAGTTTTCAGTTTATTCAGCATGTGAAGTGTTTATCCTTGCCTGGCACGTCCACTAGAACTTGCTCTAAGTAATACACAGTGCATACAAAATGCATCTTCAGAATAATGGGATATATCACAGACAGCACATAAGCGTGGACACCAACGGGAGCCAAAGGACAGACCATTCTGGAATCACCCCATCACTAAGGATTGGTGTCTTTCACAGGGCAGAGTGTGGCGGCCCTGGCCCACTGCCTACAGGCCTGCTTTGTCATTGGAGCTAATTAAGTGCTGTTAGTAAAGTGGAAAATTGTACGTACCTGTCACTGGCACATGGAACGTGAGATGGGGCAAATGTGCTTCTTTAGAATGAATATTCTTATATCACCTTTAACGAAACTAGCCCTTTGAGTGTATTTTTTTCTGTATTTCTATTTGCGTCCCAAATGTAGAGCTATAGCGACTCCTTCCTTCCTACTCTCGGCCACCAGATGAGGCGTGAGCAAATAGGGAACATGTCAGTGAAGCCTCATTTGATAATTCATGTCTTGGGAACTCTGTCCATATTCAAAGAGTTGTTCTCTTCCAAATTATGTTCTCCCAATATCCCAATAAGTTCTTTTAGTGGCATCAAACGTCATCTTTTATGAGCAGCAAGACAGAGAAAATAATAGCTATCCCATTAAACTGTGCAAGGACCCTGGCTGCAAGAGTCCTCCTTATTCTCTGACAAAACACTTTCTCCTCTAAGAACCAATCTGACCTTGGGTTAATTTTCTAGCTCTGTTCCCCAGGAAACCAATAAAGGGAGACAGTTAGCTGTGTGACTAGACAACAAAGCATATGGTTAAAATGATCCCTTATTGTCATCTTGCATAAATTCCTGGTAGGGAGCCACAGCTCCGGGCTTTCCTGAGTGCAGTGAACCTTGTAACGGAGCATGACCCTGGTGGGGACCCTGGAAGCTGTGCTGTGGAGGAGCTATGTGAGCTATTGGCTCCTACAGGGTTTCTAAGTCAAGGGAGACCCACATCCACCGATGTGGATCTTGTCTCTTTGCACCTGAGCTTTCACTTACGGAGCCAAAGACTAGCTCTGGAACCCTTGCCATGACGCCACTGAGAAGAAACGTCTGACACTGACTGACTGGCAAGCTGTGTTTCCTGTCCTGTATCCTTGTAAGTAAAGCTGAGCCAGGTGGCCCGTGGTGGTCTGTTTGCTTAGTTGAAAAACCCGCGAGTGGACATGGCATAACTTGCCCATGTATAACGTATGGCTATTGGGTTTTGTGAGAGGTATTTTCTTAAAGACGTGGCATGGAATTCCAAAAAAAAAAGAATAAGTTGATCCTCCTCTTAAAAATAAGCATAAATGAAACAACTAGAGAAAAGAACTACACTCTGGCTGCAACTACGTAAACATACATAAACATGGGTAAGGTTTGGGAGAAATTCTAGAAATATTCACCTTGTGGTTTTGTTCAATGAGGATGGGATTCATGGTGGTGTGCTTTTTAAAAATGATATATTATTGTATCCTATATGGTTTGTGCCCGTTATGTTAAAACTTCTGAAAATAAGTGGGACCCCTTTGGCTGGGATCATACCCAGATGAACCAAATGTCCCCTTCTCCCTACACATGCCCACTTAACTTAACCAGCCTCTTCACTTAGCCATTCAAAATAATGAATATAATCATGGCAGAAGAGGGCGGTAGAGATTAATAGTAAAACGGAAAGGTATACGATAGGGCGGAGGCTGGGAGTGGCGTGAAGGGGCATCTCGGAGTGTTGGCTGTGACACCTGTGTGGCACCGAGCCCCCCTTGCAGTCTCACTAGACAATAGTCTCACTAGACGATGCCTTCAGGTTAAAGGCAGAGGCTGTCCGCAGCTCCTGTTCCCAGTGTGGAGACTGGTGTATTTCGATTTTAAAATGGTACCTGCAAATACGATACTTAAAGAAAATGGAAGCTGCAAACCCCATTTCTGTGATACTGTCCCAGAATTTTAGTACTTCTGTTTTCCGTCTCCTGCATATTAAATAGAAATTGAAATGGTCTATTTTATTTTATTTATTTGTTTGTTTATTATTTTAGTGCAACATGCAGCTTTTATTAATGTTAGACTAACTCTGTAGGGGAAACGGTTCATTTTATTGCTTTAGGGTCCTGCTTTCTCCTTTCCCTCCAATGGGCATAAAACTAGGGCTGCCTCCGATTCGCCATCAGTAGGTGAGACAGCAGTTACGGAGGGCCTCGGTGTGCCTGGAAGGACTGCAGGAGCCGTGGGAACATCCAGAAGTGTAGGAGGCGCGGCCCCTCCCAGGACCTCACGGTCTACCTGGGCAAGCCACACACGTAGACGTATTCAGAGTCCACGTTCACTGAGTCATTGAAATGTTCCAGAAACTATGGTGAGTGCAAATGGATTATTTTTTTTTTTTTTTTTTTTTTGCCTTTTGAGAATATAGTCCCCTCATGATGCTCCCATATTATATCTGAAATCCAAAAGGTGAAAGTCATGTTCTTCCGCCGGTGGAATTAGACCGGAAGAGCCTGTCTTTTTACGTTTTGGAACCTCCAGTCTTAAAACCCTTGGTGAGTTAAGTCCTGATCACCTTGCCTCCCAAGGTCACGGCACTGAGGCAGCGTGTAGGCAGGCATTCCCAATTAAGAGCCCTCCAGTTTGATGTCTAAACACTGTTATGTTTTTGTCGAAGAGCGTACCCTGAGGCTCAGCCCTGGAAACGTTTTTAAATGTCAACAATAACAGTGGATACCTGGAAACTTGTTCACTAGACCGGAGAATATGTCACTGTCGTGAAATGAAACTCCATGCCAGTAGATGTCACAAGGCAAGCGTCGGCCAAATGGGAACTAGAAGAAAGAGGGGAAATGTGATGAATGACGGGAACAAGAAGCGCAGCTCTGGCACCGAGGGTCTCTTCTGTACAAACTCCCAGCGGCCTGGCACACATCACATGATTTAATGCTCATAATAAGCATGTGAAGTTGCTGACCTTCTTTCCCATGTTGCAAGGGAAGAAACAGATTAAGACAGGCTAAGTAACTGTCTCAGGGTCACAACCACTGAGAGGCAGAGTTCTGATTCTGCGTGGCGGGCACTGTACTAGTGACCTTACAGGCACCCTTTTGTTAGAATCCTCATAACCATCCTAGAAAGCATGATGCCCACTTCACTGATGAGAAAACTGGGGCTGAGAGGGGTAATGTAACATGCCCAAGGCTGCACAGAGCTGGAAATGGGAAAAGTCAGGAACTGAATGCAGGGCTGAATTCCAAACCATACTTCTCTTTATCTGAAGACCACAACATTCAAACCAGTCCCCCCAGAACGAGCTTTCACAATCTCTTTCTATCTCTTTCTCTCTCTTCCTCTGTCTCTTACACACACACACACACACACACACACACAGTCCACAAGGGCAGGATATATTCCCCAGTGCCTAAAATGGTTCCTGGCATTCAACAAAGACTTTTTGAATGAATGAATGAACAAACCAGGAATGGTCCTCTGACTCACGATGAGATAACCACGTTCTCTCTTCCAGGAATATGGAAATCAGAGATGCCCGGCAGCCTCTGCTGGCCCTTGCACTGGAAGTGATCAAAAGCCAGAGCCCGGCAGCTGTGCTTGGCCGTGTGCACAGCCTGACAGAGAAGCAAAGGCAGCCAGTCTGCTGAGAGAGGAGAAAGGAGCAGGTGCAGAGAGAAAAGCAGAGATGAGGCCATGTGGCCCTGGCAACACAGACTGAGTGGTCTCAGTTCCCAGGGCTTCTAGGTCCTCGGCCCAGACCCTTCTGAGCCCGGCTGTCCCTTCTGTCCTTGGATCCTGTAAGGCAGCCTCATACCCATAGAATGCATCTCCTTTGCACAAACTATAGGGTTTCAGTTACTTGCAACCAGAAAATCCCTCGCTGAGACCAAAGGGCCTGCTCTTTCTACTAGATTTTGCTGCCTCTCCACAAGTTCTGCACTTACACAATGTATTTTTAAAATGCGTAACTCAGATGACCCCCCTTAAGGGAAAAGAGTGAGGACACGTTATTTCATGTTTAGAACCTGCTTGTTAAAAGACCAAATGAAGAGAAATGTCAACACATTAAACAAAATCATCCAATTTTCCCGTCCTAAGACTAGAGTTAATCAGAATTTTTATCTGCTCCAAGTTGAGAGGGCTAAGTTCCAGTGAGAGAACACAGCATTACCAATGAAATGGTGGTGACTCAATGCTTTCCAACGATTCCAAATTAAAATGAAGGCAAACAGACTCAAGGCCTTTAAATCATTCACATTATCTCAAAACTGTGCCAAAGTGAGACATATAGTACACACTCTATTAGCATTAACAACTTCCATCTATTAAGTGCTAATATAGAGGAGGGAAAAATAACTTAACCAGGGAGGTTCCTCTAAAAAGCAGACTATCCAAGCAAAGTTTACTAAGATCCAAGTGGCTTTGCTGCCCACACTGCAGGAGCAACACGTGCTCCATGTCAGTGGATTACTGAGGACTCCTTATCACCCTTATGATCTCCTTTCAGTTCTTGGCACTTTAATGATTCCTAAATCAACCTTTCATTCAGAGCCCTTAGCTCATTCAGTTTTGAGAAACTGTCTTTTTCTAAATCAATTTATTCGGTAATTTCTTTGTGCCAGGCACTGTGCTAGGTACCGAGAACACAGAGAAACACAATTTTAAGTAGGTCCCAGGACTTCATAATCCCACGTCTTTTTAAGATCTTTTTAAAAACTGCTTAAACAGCTAACATCATGCTCAATGGTGAAAAACTGAAAGCTTTTCCTCTAATATCAGGAATGAGACAGGGCTACTCACTTTTGCCACTTCTGTGCAACACAGTATTAGAAGTTCTAGCCAGAGCCATAGGCAAGAAAAAGAAGTAAGAAGCATCCAAATTGGAAAGGAGGAAGTAAAATTATGTTTGCAGATGACATGATCTTATATGTAGAAAATCCTAAAGATCACACACACACACACACACACACACACAACCACACAAACTGTTAGAAATAATAAATGAATTCAGCAAAATTGCTGGATACAAAATCAATACAAAAAAATCAGTTATTTTTCTATATATTGACCATGAACAGTCCAAAAAGGAAATTAAGAAAACAATTCAATTTACAATAGCATCAAAAAGAATAAAATACTTAGGAATTAACCAAGGAGGCAAAGACCTGTACACTGAAAATTACAAAATGATGCCGAAAGAAATGAAAGACACACATAAATGGAAAGATATCTCATGTTCAAGGATTGGATTTCCTATTATTAAGATGTCAACACCACTCAAAGTGATATATAGAGTCAACGCAATCCCTACCAAAATTCCAGTGACCATTTTTTTTTTCTTGCAGAAATAGAAAAATCCATCCTAAAATTCATATGGAATATCAAGGGATCCCAAATAGCCAAAACAATCTTGGAAATGTCACACTTCCTGATGCCAAAACGTATAACAAAGCTACAGTAATCAAAACAGTGCATAAGATAACAATGAGATACCACTACACACCTTAGAATGGCCAAAATCCAAAACACTAACAACACCAAGCGCTGAAGAGGTTGTGGAGCAACAGGAACTCTTTGTCCGTTGCCGGTGGGATGCAAAATGGTGCAGCGACTTTGGAAGACAGTTTGGCGGTTTCTTACAAAACTAAACATACTCTTACCATATGATCCAGCAATTGTGCTCCTTGGCATTTACTCAAATTAGTTAAAAACGTATGTCCACAAAAAATCCTCCACGCAAATGTTTATAGCAGCTTTATCCATAACTGCCAAGACTTGGAGGCAACCAAGATGTCCTTCAGTAAGTGAATGAATAAATAAACTGTGGAACAGCCAGACAATGCAATTTTATTCAGCACTAAAAAGAAATGATCAAGCCACGAAAAGACGTGGAGAAATCTTAAATGTGTATTATTAAGTGAAAGAAGCCCATCTGAAAAGGCTACATACTGTATGATCCCAATTATATGACATTCTGGAAAAGGCAAAACTACAGAGACAGTACAAGGATCAGTGGTTGCCAGGGGTTAGGAGAGAGGGAGGAATAAATAGGTAAAGCACAGGTGATTTTTAGGGGAGTGAAACTACTCTACGTGATACCATAATGGTGAATACATGTCATTATACATTTGTCTAAACCCAGAGAATGTACACCACCAAAAGTGAACACTAATGAACTATGAACTTTGGGTGATAAGAATCTGCAATGTAGGTTCATTGATTTTAACAAATGTACCATTTTAGTGTACTGTTTTTTTGATAGTGCGTATGTGAGGGTAGTGATTATAAAGGAAAAACATCTCTGTTCTTTCTGCTCTATTTTGCTGTGAACTTAAAGCATCTCTAAATCATCTCTAAATCAAAAATGATAAAAATAACTTTTAAAAAACAGTATGGTACTGACGTAAAGACAGACATATAGACCAATGGAATAAGATAGAGAACCCAGAAATAAACTCTCACATATATGGTCAAATGATTTTTCAACAAGGATAACAAGACTATTCAATGGGGGAAAGACAGTCTTTTCAACAATTGGTGTTGGGAAAGTTGGACATCCACATACAAAAAATTGAAGTTGGACCCTTACCTTACACCATATACAAAAATTAACTCAAAGTGGGTCAAAGACCTAATCATAAAAGCTAAAACTATGAAACCCTTAGAAGAAAATATAGGGGATAATTTTCATGACATTGGACTTGGCAATGATTTCTTGGATATGACAACAAAAGCACAGACAACAAAAGAAAAAAATAAATAAATTGAACTTCATCAGAATTAAAATTTTTGCATCAAAGGACACTGTCAACAGAATAAAAAGGCAACCCATGGAATGGGAGAAAACATTTGAAAATCATAAATCTGATAAGGGATTAATATTCTGAATATATTTTAAAAACTACAAGTAAACAAAAACAACCCAGTTAAAAAATGGGCAAAAGGGGCTTCCCTGGTGGCGCAGTGGTTGAGAGTCTGCCTGCCGATGCAGGGGACACGGGTTCGCGCCCCGGTCCAGGAGGATCCCACGTGCCACGGAGCGGCTGGGCCCGTGAGCCATGGCCGCTGAGCCTGCACGTCCGGAGCCTGTGCTCCGCAACAGGAGAGGCCACAGCAGTGAGAGGCCCGCGTACCGCAAAAAAAAAAAATGGGCAAAGGACTTAAATAGACATTTCTGCAAAGAAGATATACAGATGGCTAATAACCACATGAAAAGATGCTCAACATCACTAATTATTAGGAAAATGCAAATCAAAACCACTTCACACCCATTAGGAAGACTATTATAAAAATAATAATAAAAAGGAAATAACAAGTGCTGATGAGGATGTAGAGAAATTGGAACCCTTGCGCATTGGTAATGTTAAAAACCACTGCGGAAAACAAAAATTATCACATGATCCAGCGATTCCTCTTCTGGGAATATACCCCAAAGAACTGAAATCAGGAATTCAAACAGATGTTGGTACACAAATGTCCATGGCAGCATTGTTCACAACAGCCAAAAAGTAGAAACACCCCAAGTGTCCACTGATTATCCATCAATAGGTAAAGAAAACGTGGAGTATACACACACTGTACTATCACTCAGCCTTAAGAAGGAATGAAGTTTTAACACCCGCTACAACATAGGTGAACCCTGAAGACATTATGCTAAGTCAAGTAAGCCAAACACAAAAGGACAAATGTTGTATGATTCCATTTCTGTGAGGTAACTGGAGTAGTCAAATTCACAAAGACAAAGTAGAATGGTGGTTTCCAGCGGCTGCGGGGAGGGAAGATGGGGAGTTATCGTTTAACGTGTACAGGGTTTCAGTTTGAGAAGATGAAAATGTTCTGGAGATGGATGGTGGTGACGGTTGCACAGCAACGTGTATTTAACGCCACTGAACTGTACACTTAAAGACGGTTAAGATGGTGAATTTTATGTTATGTATATTTTACAGTAAAACAACAGAGACGACAAAACTCTCTGCTTACACCCCGCCCCCTAGGCTAAGGGGCCACTCACGGCTCTATTCTGAGCTCTCTGGAGCCTGGAATGCTGCGTGGATTTTCACAGGGCAATTGAAAATTGACAAGTGCTTCTAAGATTCCCCAGTCCCCATTTTTCTCAAGTTCACCACCATCCTCCCAGTTACCTGGGTTCTAAGTCTTGGAATCATCTTTCCTTTTCTCTTCTTCAAACCCTTTTGGAAAAAGCACTGGATTTGGGGTCAGAAGACCTGAGAGTTCTAGACTTGTCTCTGTTCACTTACTATCTATGAGAGCTTAAGTAACCAGGACCTCTGTGTCCTTGGTACACTGAGATGAGGAAACCACCGGGTAGTGACAGGGACCAAACAAGATAATGGAAATGAAAGTGCTTTGTATGCGCCACAGAACAATACAAATCTGAGTTCAACATTAAGTGTGAGGAACCTACTTAGTGGCACAGTGTGTCTCAGGTGCCAAAGACACATGGGAACACGTCTGTCTTCATGGAGCGCACAGTCCATGGGCAGAAAGGGTTGAGTCCAAGTCACACCAGTGTATCACTACAAAGCCCGGTGAGGGCTGTGAGATGAGGCCCAGAGAGCAGGGAGAGCCCAGGGGACCGAGCACATCGGGGAAGTCAGAGAAGGGCCCCCTGAGTCAGGAGACCACGTGTCCACCAGCCCCGGGCAGCTGCAGCCGATACCTGTTGTGCCGGTGTCAACATTAATAGCGCCTCTTTTCACTTTCAAATGTATCCCAGTTCGGGCAACAAATTAAATGGTCACTTCATTCCTGGGAAGGGGCTATTAGAGCCGAGGTTGGAAGGAAGATCAGGTACAGGGTGAGGAGGAAGAGTGTTCCAGGCAGAGAGAACAAGCATGTGAAAGCCCAGACACAGGACTTAGCGGGGCCCACTGGAAACCCTGCAGGAAGGTCAAGGCGGCTGGAACACAGCAGATGAGAGGAAAGGAGTGTGGGACGGGGCTGAAGACTGAGGCAGAGGCCGCCCACGCGGGCCTGTACCCCAGTGCCCCGTGGAACAGTAGGTCAGTCCTGGGGGAAGAGGATGACTGGCTGGGCAGACTGAGTAAGAGGGACCAGAGAGAGAGTGCAAGCACGAGCCCTAACAGGCAAGGGGAACAGTGTGAATGTGGCTATGAGGTCAAGCAAGATGGGAACTTAGACGTGATGACATGGAGAGCTTCGGAGCCACTGCAGTCCTCAGTGATCACCTTGCTGATCCCTTCAGCACGTCGTACCATGCTTATAATTTGCCTGCACTGTTAAGTATTTCATGTGTAGCGCTTATGTCCCTCATAACACTACAAATTTCCAGGACCACAACAACTGGACATACTGTCTCAGGTCCCCAGTGATGTCTAACCAGGCATCCAGTGGGCTTTAGGCCCAAGGAAAATGAGAAGCATAATCCTGAGAACCCTTCTGATGCCCTCTTCCTCCCCAGTATCCCACTGGTCAGCAAGTCCTCTGGTTTATCTCCTCATTTATTTTTAAGTTTCCTCTCCTTCCTTAATCTCCAGTGCCTTAATTCGGGGCCTCCCTTCTCACTGGGATGAGGACCACACCAGCCTCCTGCTCAACCCTCCCCCTCCCCGCACCCGCAAAGTCTCCCCTTCCTGTCTACTCAACACCCAGAGGGATGTTTTTTTAAAGCTCTGACCATGTTACTCTTTCGCTTACAACTCTTCCCACGTCAAAGCTCCGAGCCTGGTCTCAAAGACACTTCCCAAACTCCCCTCTGCCGCCCCGTTTGCTTCAGGTTGGGCCATGGACACCTCGGGCACTTGCACTGTTACTGCCAGACTACTTTTGACATCAAGCGTACAGCACTTCTCTGTTTTGTGGCCTGGGTTTCTGCATGCCATTCCTTTCGCCTGGGATCTTCTGACTCAGCTGGACCATCCATGAAGCTGTCTCACCAGCTCTCCCTTCTCTGGGGCCTCCATCACTTACACCCTTCACAGGTCATTCAGCAGCAGCTCATCTGTCAGTCTGCTTTCCCACTCGTGGACTCTGAAAATGAAGACACCTTCCTAAACTTGTGTATCTCTAACACCAAGCCAGAGACTTTATTTTTAACCTTTGTGAGGTCAAGAATCACTTTGAGATCCTCTCCAGGAAAACACACATACGCACAAAATTTTCCATGTGATTTTAGGAGAATTCAAAGACTCCCTGAAGCCCCTAGTTGTTCACAGACACCATTGTTAGCAACACCTGCAGCGTGTTTCATGAATGAACACTTGAATAAATGGACCTGTGAACAGCAGCTACTCAAATACACTTTCATCACCGTCATCATTAAAGTTAGCATTTAGGCGATGCTTATTTCCATGTCTCGCATTATTTCCATGTCTATGTTAAACTCTTTATATATATTACCTCATTTAATCCTCACAACAACCTCATGAGAAGGGGTTTCCTATTAACCTACTTACAGATGAAGAAACCAAAGTTTGGAGAGATTAAATAACTCTCCCAAGGACACAGAGCTGGTAGGGGCAGAGTCAGGAGCAAATCCACGTCTGTCTGTTCCCAAGGCCCAGGCTCTTAACCACTGCACACAACTGGTCTTGAACTGATCGCTATGGTGGTCATTTGTCACTCATGGACTATAGTAACTAACCTACCCTGCACCCCACATGCCACCATCTGTGCCACAAAGGAAGTTCCTCCCCTAGTGCATATAGCTGTGTGGACCCAAAATCCTTTTCCCTCTGGCCCAGAAGGACTTAAAAAAAAAGAAAAAACCTTGCAAAATAGCCAAGTTCTAATGAGCACATTCGTGCTTGAGGAACCGATATGCTGGTCACTCTTCTAACGGCTCAAAGAGCAAGTTCAAACCCTCCCGAGGGATTTTTGTAAAATGCAATTTCACATTTTGAATGCTGATGAAAGCACAATTCACGTTTCTATACTTTGGGAACGATTTTCTTCATAATGCTTCTTCGTGAACAGAAAACCTTTCAAGTGACTGGGCATAAAAGTGGCAAATAAGCTTTGATATGGGCAAACATATGTGTAAAGCTTCTTCGGGGGGAGATGACCCAAACTACTGCTTTAAAATGAGGGGCCCCAAACACTCAGGGGAGGGGGACACAAGGAAGGTGTAGCAGCCAGAGCGACACGCTTGGACTAGGAAGACCCTGGCTCAAGTCCCTCACCCACCACACCCCTCCCAGAGACCTTGACACGCTGACCTTGCCCCTCTAAGCCTCAGCAGCTCATCTACGATGGAGGAAAATGGCCACAGTAAAACCTGTCTACCTCCCTGGGCTGTTATGTAGACTGAGGTAATGCCTGGGAAGGCACTTTGTCAACAGTCAGTTGCTGTTATATGGGACAGTTATTATTTTTAATGTCCAAGGAAATCACCCCAATGAGTAACTTCAATAAAAAAGATGCCAACCAAACATCAAGCATCAGTAGGACAGCTCCTGAATAAGAACACCAGCACCACAGTGGGCCTGTGCTTGGGAAACCTTCCACGATGCCCTTAAGCAGAGTTAATAGATTTCTCTGCACTTTGTGGATGCCTGTGGTCCAGCCGCTGCCTTGTAGGGTGTTTATGGTTACATGACTGCCTCCCCACCCAACAGAATGCTTCAGGGTAGAGATATTTTACTCTTCTTTCTACCCTCTCCCCAACCTACCCACTGGTGGGAAGCAGTCTCTAAGATGGTCTCCACTGATCCCTGCCTCCTGGAATTCATACCCTGTGTAGTCTCCTCCCACACCATCACAGGCTTGATCTATGTGACCAGTAGCAACAGCAGAAGTAAGGGAATGTCACTTCCGAAGCGCATCTTTATACAAAGACTGTGCCCTCCTCTCTCTCTCTCTCGATCTCTGTCTCTCTGTCTCTCTCTCCTATTCTTCTCTTTCTCATTATCACTCATTTTGAGGAAGTCCAGGGAGAGGTAAGAAATCAAAGCCTCCTGTCAGGGCTTCCCTGGTGGCGCAGTGGTTAAGAATCCGCCTGCCAGCGCAGAGGACAATGGTTCGAGCCCTGGTCTGGGAAGATCCCACATGCCTCGGGGCAACTAAGCCCGTGCGCCACAACTACTAAGCCTGCGCTCTAGAGCCCACTGGCCACAACTACTGGAGCCCGTGCTCCGCAACAAGAGAGGCCACTGCAGTGAGAAGCCCGCACTCCACAACGAAGAGTAGCTCCCACTGACCACAACTAGAGAAAGCCCGCGCACAGCAACGAAGACCCAAAACGCAGCCCAAAAAAAGCCTCCTGCCAACAGCCATGTGAGCGAGCTAATTGGATCCTTCAGCCTCAGTCAAGTCTTCAGAGACTACGGTTCTGGCTGACAGCTTGATTACAGCTTCATGAGAGGCCTGAGCCAGAACCCCTTTAAGCCACTCTCAGATTCCTAACCCTCAGAAACTGTGTGACATAGATGTGTGTTATTATAAGATGCTGAACTGGGGGGACTTTGTTACGCAGCAATAGATAATGAATACACCATTCCAGTTTTAGAACAGGGTCCAAGAGAAAGGAAGCATTTGGAGAATGAAGTAATTTAAGACTCGTATAACCTTACAATGAATACTTACTGTTTACTGAGCACTTCATTATGTGCCAGGTATCTTACAGATATGCCTCCATTTTGACATGCAAAAATACAATCCCTTTGCTAATAAGTGGCAAACCCAGAATCTGAAGCCATGTTGGTCTATTTTCAAAGATTGTGCTCTTTCAACTCCACTATGCTGGATGGATGGATAGATGGATTAATCTATGAAAAACAACTGAGCACATACATCTATTAAAAAATGAGTTGTGATTAACACTTCAAGGAAGAATGGAGCACAGAAGGGTCCAAAGAAGGCCAGTTAAGACAATGAAAGGACTGAGCAATTGCCCTTCAAGGACAGACTGAAAATTTAGCACTCTTTTCTTCAATCGAGAAAGCAAGCCGATGGTGAAAATTCTGGTGGAAACCCACCAAATCCTGAAGGGTGTGCCCAGATGGAACACGGTTCTATTTGCCAAGTATGAGCGTATCAAAAGAAGGGGAGCCCCTTTTAAGCCTGAGAGAGGGAGACCAGCTCAGTCCTCTTCTCTGCTGCTCACATCCCAGCTAACAGCATCGCTCTCCTCCCAGACAGACGACAAGAGACCCAACTGAAGGGCCACGGGGAGATTCCAGGCTCCCTCCTGCCAGTGGAAAATGTGGCTGATGAGAAAAGGCCTCCCTGTGCTGGTGAGGGACCTGCCAGCTTCCTGATGGCAGCATCTTTGGATGGGGCTGCGGGGAAAGCCCACACGTGGGGCAACTCCAAGCCTGTTTCCTCAGTGGGAACAATCATGGCAATGTGATTGGGTTATTAGATGGATTAATAATGTGTTTAGCACTGTGCCTGGCACACAATGCCTGGCACACAGTAGGTGTTTTTCAAAAGCTAGTTTCCTTCTTTTCTTCCATCCTTTCCCATCACCCTTTCCCATACCTATTGGCTGGTAAGATATTACCCAAAGGAGCTGGTGGACAGGGGTGTTCTCTAGGACTAGCCCAAGGTTAAATGTGCATACGTTAGCTCGGAGCATTTAGAGCCATGCAGGCCTTCCTGTGTGTGCATCTAACTCTAGCGAAAGCCTGTACATGCACAAAAGCTCCTTGACTCGAGTTCAGGAACCTGGATTCAAATCTCAGGCCTGGTAACTACCAAGGGCCTTAGTTTCATCACCTGAGAGAGGACTAGCAAACCCTCCCTCACAGGAGGTATGGTAAAGATGAAAAACAACCCCGTAAGTGAAAGGATGCTTGTGAACAGCCTGGCACATAGTAGGAGCTAAATTAATCCAGTTTAGAATATTGAGAGCGGGCTGCTTAGATTGTTCGTCACCTAATTAAGTCCCCTGGTGAGAAGGGCAGAGAGGAAGAGTCCCCAGTCTTCCCCGATGGTAGAGAAAGCAGAGGCTGGCCCTGCACAAATCCGCTTCTTGAAAAACAAGTGAATCAGACATAGCTCCAGGAATGCGGGAGCCAGCCTGCGGGTAGAGGCAGATCGGTAACAGATAAACACGTTCTGTGTGACAAAGTGCTGTGTCAGAGCCCAGAAGGAGCAACTGCCCCTGCTCCAGGTGAGGGAAGTTTAACCAAGCAGGGTCCATTTGAGCTGGGTGTGAAGTTGTTGTTGTTGCCAGGCAGAGATGAAGAGAAAGAGAAGTGCGTGCCAGGGAGGGCGTCTGGGAGACCGCAGAGTGCCCGCAGCCCAGGGTCAGTAGAGAGACAGAGCTGGAGAGGTCCACACGGCCCAACTGATCGTGAGGGGCTCACAGCGCAGGCTGAGGAGCTTGAACTCGATTCTGCAGGTGGAAGAGAGCCCAGGAAGTGCTCAAGCAGGGCTGTGCAGACCCTGCTAGGAGGGAGAATGGAGGGGAGGTGGAGAGAGACTGAGGGCAGCCAGACCCGAGAGGGAGCCAAGGCTGGGAGAAAGGGGATGGGGTGGGGGGATGACCCAGCCGAGAGGAAAAGGATGCTCTGGAAGTAGGGGTGGGGGAAGGCACGGGGGAGTGAGAGCACGTCAGCGTTTCTAAGAGGGAGAACTGCTCTGACAGCCCCTGCACTTTGAAGGAGACCCGTGTCCTGTGCCCGCGTGGGCTGACATTCCTGTCTCACCCACTCCGCGCTCCTGGTTGTTGGAGACTCTGACTGGAGAGGATCCCGCAGGGATAACTAGCACTCTGGGGAGACTTCTACTTTAAAGAGGCGCCGTCTGGCTCCAGTGGGTTTCCAGGGAAGACGATAATTACTCATCCTCTAATAGAGCCAATAAATACAGCAAGGGGATAAGTAATTAACAACCTTCTGCTGGGAAGCAGCAATTCTTGTGATCTATGAAGTTTCTTTTCCTGTTCACTTCTTTGTTACTGCAAATATGATACTCCCGGTAAGCGTGCCATGTGTTGTTCGCTGAGTTAATCACCAAAGCATGTTGTATTTTTTATTAAATCCATTCATTATAATTGACTCACATGAATTAAAGCTGGAGGAGCTGCAGTGAGGGCTGTCGTCCACCTTTGCTTCTGCTTCTGATCATAATACTTTTAATGAGATCAAAATGGTTACCATGGGGCTTCCCTGGTGGCGCAGTGGTGGAGAGTCCGCCTGCCGATGCAGGGGACACGGGTTCGTGCCCTGATCCGGGAAGATCCCACATGGCGCGGAGCGGCTGGGCCCGTGAGCCATGGCCGCTGAGCCTGGAGCCTGTGCTCCGCCACGGGAGAGGCCACGACAGTGAGAGGCCCGCGTACCGCAAAAAAAAAAAAAAAAAAGGTTACCAAACAACTTAACCACAGAAAAAAGGCCCAAGTTAGCAGGAGGAAACGACAACCTTAGCCCTTTCATAATCTCCTTGCCCCATAGCAACCTCCTCCAGTTATTTATTCTGGTGTCTGATTTCCCACCCGTAAAGAACCTTAATTAGTGGTAATTATATTAGGCAAAGGAAAAAGAAAAACTTCACAAACTTCTAAAGTGATTTACTTCTTGGCTTGCAGTTTTAATTAAAATTCCAGTTTATTTAGCAAATAGCTCTGAAAAGATCAGATACCAATTCAGCATGATTTTCTTTTTCCACTTTCCAATTCAAAAGGGTGACACAAACAACAAAATAACCACCTCCGTCCCATCATAATTCAGCTGATGGAAAAGAGCTCCCACAACAATTATAAATTAACTCCATTATGCTTTGCAAAATTCTCCATAGTAATCTCCCTGCTCGCTACTCCTTCACTGCGAGTAAATGGTATCAATTCACCACCAGGCCTCAGACTACCCAGTCTCTTCCACACCAAAACTTCAAATGTGTTTATTAACTGGAATGGAAACAAAGCAAATCAGGTCGGCTGATTCCAGCAGCACATTCCAGCAGCACTTCCTCCCACCCGGGATACCAAACTTTTCCCAAAGTTGCTTCTGACAGCTCTTAGGGCTGCTCATCCCCAGTTGACCAGCTACCCAGGCCAGTTCAATACTTTCCACAGTGGCAACCCCCACCAGAAAGCCGGTCTAAAGGCACCACGTCTAGCTGAAATATCAATTCATTCAACATACAAGCAAGTCATGCCTTTGAGCCGGGTGACACACTCAGGGGATGCTGAGAGGTGCCACATTATGGGAGCAGAGGGTTAGTGGTAGGAGACCAAGTTGGAGAGTGAAAACAAGAAGACAAAGGATGCAGTCCTTACCTTCAGGGAGCTCGCAGTGCAGCGGCTGAGTCCGACCCATGAACAGATCATTGTAATGCCTACAGCCACATCTTACACAGCATCTACGATACGCCTGTGTCAGAGCTAAGCCCCTTCCTCACACTGTCACTTTTAATCTCCACACAACCTGGTGAATAGCAGTGTATCCCCATTTCACAGAGCAGGCAACTGAGGCTCAGAGAGCTGACTCTTGGTGAGAAAGAGAGCAGTTGCCAGACTAGACAGGGAAAGGACTTCCCACGGGAGGAAGCAACAGCATATGCAAAGACCTAGCAAAGAGCAGCCGGTAGCCTGGAGATCCAGTCCTCCTGTCTGTGGACACCAGCTTGCTGAGCCACCTTGGGCATTACTGGATCTCTTGGGCCTGTTTCCCTGTTTGCCACATACAGGGTATTTCCTATTCTGTAAATCTACAAGGGCCTGCTCTTCTTTTCCAACAACTGACTATGACTTGGGCTAACCCTAAAGCACCCACTGCTGTCTTAATAATGTACCCAAGGGACAAAGAAGTTTCCCAGAGGACTTACTTGCCCCCTAAACTCATTTGTTCCTCCTGACCCACAAAACCAGCCTGTAAACTCCCAGAGACATGCCACTGCCCTGAGAGCTTTGAGTCGTACCATCACACGTTACTAAGAAGAATTAATATAACTGTACCGATAATTTCTATAATAATAAAAATTGTAACTACTATTTACTGAATTTATATTATGTGCTGCATGCTTTATGTGTGCTATCTCAATTCACCCTCACAACAGCACTCTCAAATAGGTAGACATACTGCCATTCCATTTTACAGAAGAGGAAACTGAGGCTCAGAGCAATTAGATAACTCAGTCTCTGGGAGTGCATCCAATAAGTGATAGAGCAAGGACAGAATCCAGCCCCGTTAAGTCTTCAGTCCCCAGAGAACTAAGCCTGGAAGAAATGAATAAGGTTCCTTTAACAAGCATAAGTTTCCAGTGACAAGGAGGTGTATATGAAGGCTGCTGTGTGCAGGGAAGGTGCAGGGGAGGGGCCGGAGTCGGGGAGTTGGCCCCGCTAGGAGCTCTCCATAGTGCTGAAATGCCTCTGCTAAAGTACTCTGACTCACAGCACCTTCCACCTGGGCGCCCCTGCTTGTCCTAACCCTCACCTCTTGGTTTCAGTGCCCGGTAGGGTATTGATGGAATAGAGTGAATGAAAGTGGGAGCACACCTGGGAGAGAAACAGCTAACTTTTAGAAGTAGTGAGCTTGAACGGATGACGGTACATCTAATTGGAACTATCCTACAAGGGATTAGAAATACAGGAGTGGGAATGGAGAGAAGTCAAAGCAGGAGGTGCAAATTCGTGAGTCACAAAAGAGAGAACTGAAGAAAGACTGAGTGCGTTTTTGGAATGGTTGCTGAGAAAGAAAAGCAAAGGTCCAGGAGCAGAGAGGGAAGAGGACTCTTCCTAGCAGTCCTGGACAGTGGGTACCAGGAACAAATAACTAAACTCTCCAACCCCGAAACTGCACTGAAATGTGTTCAGAGAGGGCAGAATTGTGTTGCCTGTAGGTTTGAACCTGTGAATAAATAATTACCACCACTCCTCACTCCTCCCCCATACGCCCTAAAAAAGAAAGAGGGAATGACAAAGTAGTAAAAGGAAAAATAGAAAATAGCCTGCCATATGGTCACATGATTCTTTTTTTTTTTTTGGCTGCGTTGGGTCTTCGTTACTAGGCACAGGCTTTCTCTAGTTGCGGCGAGCAGGGGCCACTCTTCATTGAGGTGCGCAGGCTTCTCATTGCGGTGCGCAGGCTTCTCATTGCGGTGGCTTCTCTTGTTGCAGAGCACGGGCTCTTGGCGTGCGGGCTTCAGTAGTTGCAGCACGCAGGCTCAGTAGTTGCGGCACGCGGGCCCTAGAGCGTGCAGGCTTCAGTAGTTATAGCTTGCGGGCTCTAGAGCGCAGGCTCAGAAGTTGTGGCGCATGGGCTTAGTTGCTCCGCAGGCGTGTGGGATCTTCCCGGACCAGGGATCAAACCCGTGTCCCCTGCATTGGCAGGCGGATTCTTAACCACCGGGTCACCACGGAAGTCCCATACCCACTCTTACCTGAAGTAAAATGGCTCCTTATAAATTTGAGAGGTCACACAGAAAGACCCTGAGCCTCTCTTTGGCCTTTCAGACCACTGATCCTAAAGGCTTGCATGATGGGATATTTATAAGCACATCTCTCCCCCTACTGGCAAAAGAGATACTAGAAAAGCACATTTATTCTATGGCTCCATCCTCACTTCTACCCTCCTACACACCTTACATAAGAATAGTTATCCTCTTTTATTAACTTAGTCTTTCATTCAAGTATCAGTGCAACTTATGCATCAACTCGATGTCAGGCACTGGGAATTCAGGTAAGAACAAGGCACAGCCTCTGTCCTTGGAAGTTGTAAATAAATCACAGTGCAAAGTGGCAAATGCTCCAGCAGATGAGGGTCGAAGGGCTATGAGAGCATGAAGCAGGGTGTGAATTATCCTCCTGGGGAGAAAGCTGTGGTTTGGTAAAAACTTGAAAGATGAGCTGGAACTTGCCAAGCCCAGAAGCCAGGAAGGTAGTCTAGGCTGGAGGAGCCCCGTGTGCAAAGGCATGGGAGCATGAGGGAGCACGCTTAGAAGTCTCTCCAGGGCAAGAAAAACATCTTAATTATCTCTGAATTCCAGGTGCCTAGCCCAGTGCCTGGGAAGGAGTGGCACGTAATAGATGCTGGAGGAACGGATGGCATGTAGTCCAGTGAGGAGGAATAGAGCATGACTGTGGGAAGGGAAATTGAATGGAACCAGAATCTATAAACCTCAAAACAAATCTTGATGTGAAACTGCTCAGCATACAGCACGTGCGTGCAGACTTTGGTCATTCATTTCTCCAGCCCAAGGCTTGATAATAATCAACATGTCTGTCTCTCCATAGGTGTGGGAAAGGACCTGCAAGCCCTCGACATGGGCCAGTTCAAGAGGGATGGGCTAGTTCACAGCTAGAGGCCACCTTACTGCTTAGAATTTTAAAAGGAATTATCAGCAATAACAATCTAAATGTGATGGGAGATGGGGGGATATATGAGGATCCTTTATCAAATTTTGGCATCTCCTTCTGTCTCTTATGTTGAGCTGTATTGTCAAGCTACAAATCTCACTTTTCACAGCTCAACACAGCCAGTAGCTGTGGCAAAAAGTCCTGCTTTCACTAGCTCCTTGAGATGAGAGCTGTTATTCCTCTTCTTAAGTATTTAAGCCACACCTTTTCATTTACTTAATGAACTCAGAACAGATTGATGGCCCAGCTCAGTTGGCAATGACAGCTGGTATTTCCCTGATGACCAGATAATTAGGCAACTGCATTAAGTATATGTCACCCTGATCAAACGACAAGGTTTATTAAGACAAAGCCAGCCTACTCACAGCTTTTGGTCAGCTTCCACAGAGCGCAGGTTTTTAAGCACTCTGGTATCAGTTTAAGCACCTCTCTATTTTCACAGTGTTATAAATCTGGTGCTTTCCCAGTGCACCCTGAAGAAACTGGGCCAGTAAAATTAGCTTTGGAAAAAATCTGTATCCTATTGCGAATAATGATTAGTAGAAATATTGTAGGATTAAGAATCAAGAGACCAAGATTCTAATTCGAATTCATTCATTCATCCACTCAACAAACATTAATTTAGTGCCTATTATATGCTAGCTACTGGGCTAAGTGCTTGGATATAACGAAACCGCCACCACCACATGCGCTGAGCATTTTCTGTGTCCAGGCACAGTTCTACAGTTCACAAAGTTATTTAACACGCCTTACAACCCTGGAGCTTTGTACTGTTATCACACCCATTTTACAGATGAGGAGAATATGCAACAGAGAAGTAAAATAATTTGCCTCCATTTTCAACCTCATGAGTGGCAGGGCCAGGGACCAACCCAGGCAGTCCGACTCCACAGACGAGTAAGATATAGTTCCAGCCTTAGAGAAGTTCAGAGTTTCTTGGAGGGATACACAGACATGTGCACTCAATGGATCTATGAGCCAGGGGAAAACTTTTCACCTCCCTTACTAGTTTTTTATTGCTGCACAAAAAAATGAACACAAACCTAGTGACTTCAGACCACAGCCATTTATTAGCTCAGAGTTCTGTAGGTCAGAGGTCCACCGTGGCTTGGCTGGGTCCTCTGCTCAGGTCATCACAGGCTGAAATCAAGGTGTGGCCAGGGTTGTGGTTCTTGTCTTGGCTCAGGGCCTTCTTCCACGCTGACTGGAAGAGTTCATCTCCTTGCCACTGGAGGACTGAGGTCCTCATTCTCCTTCTAGCTGTCAGCCGGGAACCACACTCAGCAGCTGGAAATGGCCACAGTCCTTTGCCATAGTGACCCCCATAGGCAGCTCAGAATGTGGTGTTCACTTTCTTCCAGACTAGCCGGATCGCATCTGTCGGACTTCTTCTGCCGCCAGCCGGAGAAAACTGTCTTGAAAGAGCTCGCCTAATTGGGTCAGGCCCACTGAGGGACATCTCCCTTTTGCAGCATAATGTCGCATAATCATGGGAGTGATATCTCATCATATACACAGGTCCCACCCACACTCAAAGGGCAGAGGATTATACACGTGGGAAGGTCCTTGGGGGTTATTTTAGGATTCTGTCTTTCATACTGTCTGAGTTTCACTTTCCTAGTCTGAGGCTAGAATAGATGATAACAGTACTAACTACTACTTGTATCAATAGTATAATGATTTCCAGTTAATAAAGACGTTTTCACATATATTATCCTATTTGAGCCTTACAATCCAGAGTTTGTAACCTTGCTCGGGGAGCAAGGTTAGTCTCGCTGTCTGTTGGGAAGAGGGATCCGAAGGTTAGAGGAGTTAACCTTCTCCCTGCCACGCTGTTAGGGCCTGGGAGAGCAAAGACTTAGCGCAGTCTTCCAATTCCAGCATCTGGGCTCGCTCCTCTAGCCCTTGCTGCCATGTGAGAGGACTGGATACAACTGAAGTGGAAAGAACACAAGCTTTGGAGTCAGATGGACCTGGGTTCAAATTCAAGTTCCGCCCCTTGGGAACTCTGGGGTCTTGGGCAAGTCCCTTCTTCTTTCTGGGCATCCTCATCTTTAAAGTGGGGGGAGTTGGTCTCCAAGGGCTCTTTCAGCCTCAAATCAGGACAAAACTGCTTCAACTGCATGGTGGAAGATTATTAGCTCCAGGATTCTGTTCTCTTGGTTGAGGGAGAACCTCTAACTCATCCAGGTATCCCTGTGGTTTGGGTGAAGATCTCCATTTTATTATTTTCCTAGGGCCACCATGACTTAAAACAACAGAAATTTATACTCTTACAGTCCTGGGGGCCAGAAGTCCATAAACAAGGCCCTGGCAGTGTTGGTCCCTGCGGAGGGCGCTGAGAGAGAAGCTGTACCATGCCTCTCTCCCTCTCCTGGTGGGTGCAGGCAACGCTTGGTGTTCCTTGGCTTGCAGACGTGTCATTCCAATCCCTGCCTCTGTCTTCACGTGGGCTTCACTCTGTGTGTCTCTGTGTCTTTTCCTTTTCTGTTTCTTATAAGGATGCTCATCTCTGAATTTAGGCCCCATTAATCCGAGATCATCTCATCTCCAGATACTTAATTTAATTAGATTTTCAAAGACTCTATTTCCAAATAAGTCATATTCACAGATACCAGTTTGGACTTGGACATATCTTTTGGAGAGTGGGGAGACACAGTTCAACCCACGTCATAAATTGCTTTATGCATCCCACCATTGATGGAAGATAGGTGCTTTCCAATTTTTCCTCATTACAAAGAACACTGCAGTAAACATTCTCATTGCATCTCTGTGCCCATGAACAAGAATTTCTCTAGAAGTGGAATTGTCTGGATCACAGAGTACACATATTTTCACCTCTGCTAGCTGCTGCTAAATATGTTTGCCAGTCTAATCAATGCGAAATGGCATCTCATCATTGTGTTAATTTGCATCTTCATGATTATACTAGTGAAACTGAATTTTTTTTCAAATATTTATTGGACTTTGGGTTTCCTCTTTGACTATCTCTCTAAAAAAACTCTAAAGTGGTTCTCTATCAGGATTATCCAGGACCTTCTCAAAAGAGTTGTTGATTTAACAGAGGTGGCTGGGACCTAGAAATCTGCATGCTGAAAAGCTTGCCAGGAAACTGAAGCCCAGCCCCAGGGAAGGAGCACTGTATTAAATGTAGTAACCAGTCTTACTGGCACTTGGTTGTTATACCTTCAGAGTCCACTGGGGGGCGCTATCTCATAAAAACCTTGATACTGTATTGATTAAAGGGTGCTGTTGGAGGGATGCTAACCACATGGGGGCTCCTTTATGAAGCCCTCTGGGGAAATTTCTCCCAGCTCTCAGTGTTAGGAAAAGCTGCACTTCTCTTCAACAACCTCTTTTATTTTATCTTACGGGCACCATGACTTAAAATTTCGGACATTTTTTCCCTTGGTAACCAGAAAGTTCTGTGAACTAAAACTTTGATGTTGTCCCATCATTAAAACTGCAAGATCTTTAGATCATGCATTTCTAGATGCTAACTATTCCCTGATTTCATCTTATTATACCACTTTTATTGTTTTATTGTTCCTTTGCCCTGATTTTCTTCACCTAAATTTTTTTTAAAATTTATAACAATGTATAAGTACTTCTATAACAATGTATAAGTACTTTTGAAAGCTACTTATATGCTTTTAGGGAATAAGATAGGCATAAACGCATTAAAATAATTTTAAATTTTACCTTGTGAGAATTAAGTGAATTAAATAAAATTTAATAAATTTAATAAAATTAAATAAATTTAATAAGAATTAAATAAAACTCACATTTATGTGAGTTAAGGCCCTTCTTTCAAAACTGACCTGTTTTCAAGATTCATCAATGATAATATCAGTTCTACTGTTGATATTTAAGTAGAAAAAATACTTCAAAGATAAACTATTCACAAAATAAGTGAAAATGATTAACACTAGAAAATGGTAGCCATTCAAAGCTATAGCCATTCAGGTGCAGAAAAGACAAGATTGGGTTTTATAATACAATACCATTCATTTCTTTTCTTTTTTTTTTAATTTTTAAGAATGTTTTGGCCACGCCGCGCGGCATGTGGGATCTTAGTTCCCTGACCAGGGATCGAACCCGTGCCCCCTGCGTTGGGAGCGCTGAGTCTTAACCACTGGACCGCCAGGGAAGTCCTGTTTCTAAATGACTGTCACTGAGTTTTTAAATTATTATTAATATTATTACTTATTAATATTAATACTTTATAATATTACTATTATTTAAGACCACCTATATCTAGTTTAGTGGCTTTAAAAGTTAAATTAATTTTCAAAAACTTTCATTTTTCACAGAACTAGAACAAAAAATTTCACAATTTGTATGGAAACACAAAAGACCCCAAATAGCCAAAGCAATCCTGAGAACGAAAAAAGGAGCTGGAGGAATCAGGCTCCCTGACTTCAGACTATACTACAAAGCTACAGTAATCAAGACAGTATGGTACTGGCACAAAAACAGAAAGATAGATCAATGGAACAGGATAGAAAGCCCAGAGATAAACCCACGCACATATGGACACCTTATCTTTGATAAAGGTGGCAGGAATGTACAGTGGAGACAGGACAGCCTCTTCAATAAGTGGTGCTGGGAAAACTGGACAGATACATGTAAAAGTATGAGATTAGATCACTCCCTAACACCATATATAAAAATAAGCTCAAAATGGATTAAAGAGCTAAATGTAAGGCCAGAAACTATCAAACTCTTAGAGGAAAACATAGGCAGAACACTCTATGACATAAATCACAGCAAGATCCTTTCTGACCCACCTCCTAGAGTAATGGAAATAAAAACAAAAATAAACAAATGGGACCTAATGAAACTTAAAAGCTTTTGCACAGCAAAGGAAACCATAAACAAGACCAAAAGACAACCCTCAGAATGGGAGAAAATATTTGCAAATGAAACAACTGACAAAGGATTAATCTCCAAAATTTACAAGCAGCTCATGCAGCTCAATAACAAAAAAACAAACAACCCAATCCAAAAATGGGCAGAAGACCTAAATAGACATTTCTCCAAAGAAGATATACAGACTGCCAACAAACACATGAAAGAATGCTCAACATCATTAATCATTAGAGAAACGCAAATCAAAACCACAATGAGATATCATCTCACACCAGTCAGAATGGCCATCATCAAAAAATCTAGAAACAATAAATGCTGGAGAGGGTGTGGAGAAAAGGGAACCCTCTTGCACTGCTGGTGGGAATGTGAATTGGTACAGCCACTATGGAGAACAGTATGGAGGTTCCTTAAAAAACTACAAATAGAACTACCATATGACCCAGCAATCCCACTACTGGGCATATACCCTGAGAAAACCAAAATTCAGAAAGAGTCATGTACCAAAATGTTCATTGCAGCTCTATTTACAATAGCCCGGAAATGGAAACAACCTAAGTGCCCATCATCGTATGAATGGATAAAGAAGATGTGGGACATATATACAATGGAATATTACTCAGCCATAAAAAGAAACAAAATTGAGCTATTTGTAATGAGGTGGACAGACCTAGAGTCTGTCATACACAGTGAAGTAAGTCAGAAAGAAAAAGACAAATACCGTATGCTAACACATATATATGGAATTTAAGAAGAAAAAAAAATATCATGAAGAACCTACGGGTAAGACAGGAATAAAGACACAGGCCTACTGGAGAACGGACTTGAGGATATGGGGGGGGGAAGGGTGAGCTGTGACAGGGCGAGAGAGAGTCATGGACATATACACACTAACAAACGTAAGGTAGATAGCTAGTGGGAAGCAGCCGCATGTCACAGGGATATCAGCTCGGTGCTTTGTGACCGCCCGGAGGGGTGGGATAGGGAGGATGGGAGGGAAGGAGACGCAAGAGGGAAGATATATGGGAACATATGTATATGTATAACTGATTCACTTTGTTATCAAGCAGAAACTAACACGCCATTGTAAAGCAATTATACCCCAATAAAGATGTTAAAAAAAAAATTTTTAAGACACTTTTAACTTCTTGTGGCTCTTCTATTTTTTTAAACAACAGGAAAGCATGCTAATGCTTACTTCCCTGTTACTCCAATTCCTCCAGCAAGCTCCTCTGCACTGAGTAGGATACCAACCAGTTCATCCCAGCTTTTCCAGGATTGTCCTGATTTTAAAACTCAAAGTCCAGTGCCCCTGGAACCCCCTTACTCCCAGGCAAACTGGAACAGTTGGTCATCCTAGCACTGGGGCAGCTTCCATTTGCCAATGTGTGGAAGAAGGCCTTAATAGCAAGCCCTTCTCCTGTACTTTATATCTGAAAGGCAGCCATACATCTGAAAATTATTCCTAACTGGTAGGGAAAAAAATAAAACTCTGAACGTGGTTCACCTAATAACATCAGCATGGATTTCACAGCCAAAGGATTAGAAGAAATCTTCACAAGTCAGTGTTCTTATTCTCTTCTAAAGAATTCCAGGAAAAGAGATTCCATAAAGCTACCTTTGAAACCCATTCTACCACCCATGATCTTTTTAAAATATTCATTCAATCTACAATCATATTTTCATTCTCAGCACTGAACTGAATAAAGAAAGCTTAAAGATATGCTACCCACAGGAAATCAAGTAAAATTATTAGAGACCTCAAAACAGGTCACCAGAACAAAGTTAAAAGTCTGATGGAAGAGCCTTTGGACTTGGTGGGGAAAGAAGACTAAATGCTAAAATCTTAAGAATAAGAATACTAGAACCTTTTTAGAATAGAGTGTCAAGCAAACAGCTTTAAAGCCTTGGTTATAATCTATTCTATTCAGTACAGTAATCCTAAGTGGGTTTTCCAAAGGAAGGCAAAAACTAACATTTATGAGATGCCTACTGTATGCCAGTTGCTCTCATGCTCACTATTTCATTTTAATCTCCCAATACCCCGATGGATAGATCATATTCTTCCATTTTTACAGAAGAGGAAAGCAAAGCTCAGAGGTCATTCATACCACCCTATGCTACGTGTTGGGTATGCAACAATAAACATGAGAGTCATAATAATAAAATGACAAATATTAAACATAATATTCACAAGTAATAAACGTGAGAGTCACGGTTCTTGCTTTCATGAACCTTAGAGTCTAGTGGGGAATGCCAGACACCTAAAAATGATTACAAAGATAATTATGAGTGACCCAGTATGGGGGGAATCTGGGCATGTGCTGGAGAGCTGAAAAATAAGAGGACAAATGGGCATCACCAAAAAAATCTACAAACAACAAATGCTGCAGAGGGTGTGGAGAAAAGGGAACCCTCCTGCACTGTTGGTGGGAATGTAAATTGGTACAGCCACTATGGAGAACAGTATGGAGATTCCTCAAAAAATGAAAAACAGAACTATCATATGATCCTGCAATCCCACTCCTAGGCATATATCCAGAGAAAACCATAATTCAAACAGTTACATGCACCTCAATGTTCATGGCAGCACCATTTACAATAGCCAAGACATGGAAGCAACCTAAATGTCCATCAACAGAGGAATAGATAAAGAAGATGTGGTGTATATATATACAATGGAATATTACTCAGCCATAAAAAAGAATGAAATAATGCCATTTTCAGAGACACAGATGGACCTAGATATTGTCATACTGAGTGAAGTAAGTCAAAGATAAATATATAATATCAGTTATGTGTGGAATCTAAAAAAATGGTACAAATGAACTTATTTACAAAACAGAAACAGAGTCATAGGTGCAGAAAACAAACTTATGGAAAGGGGGGGAGGGATAAAGTGGCACATTGGGATTGACATATACACACTACTATATATAAAACAGATAACTAATAAGGACCTACTCAATACTCTGTAATGACCTATATGGGAAAAGAACCTAAAAAAGGGTGGATATACGTATATGTATAACTGATTCACTTTGCTGTACAGCAGAAACTAACACAACATTATAAATCAACTATACTCCAATAAAAATTAAATTATAAATAAATAAACAAAATGTGTAGATCAAAAAAAAAAAAAGAATAAGAGGACAAAGGAGTCGAGAACAGGTGGGCAGAGAAAGGGAAACAATTTCCTGTTTCCAGGCAGAGGAAGTGGCAGCAGACATTTCGAGCTGGGAACATTCAGTTATGTGCCTGAGATAACACAATTTATCAGTGGTCAGATTGGGGTTTTGATTCCTGTGCTTTCTGACTCCAGAATTCCTGTTCCTTCTACTGTAATACAATGTGACCAGCTGTGCGTCAAATCTAAAGGGGACAGCCCAAAGGGAGGACCTGATTCCCAGTGCTGGTATCAGTGCTTCCCAAGCTAGTCTGATCAGAAGAATCGGCCCAAGGGGTCTTGTTAAAAAAAATAAAGATTCCCTAGGTCCTACCCCTACCAGGAAATCAAAGTTTAACAAATGCCCCAGTGCTTCTTATGACCAGACAAGTTTGGGATATCAGACTTTGGAAAACCTAAAACCCTACACGCTGGGAGTTTACTTAACTGCAATCTCCTGGACATTTTCTTTTCTTTTCTTTCTTTATTTATGGCTGCATTGGGTCTTCGTTGCTGTGCACAGGCTTCCTCTAGTTGCGGCGAGCGGGAACTACTCTTCGTTGCGGTGCGCGGGCATCTCATTGCGGTGGCTTCTCTTGTTGTGGAGCACAGGCTCTAGGCACGTGGGCTTCAGTAGTTGCAGCACACAGGCTCAGTAGTTGTCTCTCTCGGGCTATAGAGCGCAGGCTCAGTAGTTGTGGCACACAGGCTTAGTTGCTCCGCGGCATGGGGGATCTTCCCGGACCAGGGCTCGAACCTGTGTCCCCTGAATTGGCAGGCGGATTCTTAACCACTCCGCCACCAGGGGAGTCCCTCCTGGACATTTTTAAGAACTGGGTGGAGCTCCTTGAAGTAATTTAGCCTTTCAAGAAGCAAAGGAATGGACAAAAAATAAATAAAAACCCTCTAGAGGTCAATCGGTTAGCCAGTCACATAAAACTGGTCCCTCTCTCTTCCGGATTTTCTGTGGATTTTCACCGTCTCTCATTCTGGATTTAAGTAATGTCTTCTCAGTATAGATTTTGTGACTGCGGTCAAAACAAGACCCATTCCCACACCAGAAGCCTCAGTAACATTCTGCTAATTTGGAGTCATCAGTAATTAAGGAGTTGAATAGAGTAACTGAAGCAACAAGATAATAAGAAACTACAAGCCTTGGCTTTCATCCGGGAGAGGTTATGGATTTAGAATCCAAACACTTGGGTTCAAATCCCAGGCCTACCACTTACTAGATGAAACACGGACAAGTTAATGAAGCTCTCTGAGCTTCATTTTACCCAACTGCATAGGGGGCTAATAACACCCTCTCTGTGGAGTTATTCCGAGGAATGTGTGAGATAATGGAGGTGGTGGTCTGACTCGATCAGCCCCTTAAGTGTTTGTTAATAAATAATAAAACAAGGGTGGATTTATAGCCCAACAAGAAAAGGACTGTACTAATATGGAAACAACAGGTAATAAAGATATACTAAATTAATAAAATAGAGATTCACAGGCACAAGGCACTAATTCTAAGCTATGTTGGAAAAACGGGGCGCCCCAGTATATGCATATTGAATTCTAACGTGGTTCTCTGCATGTTCTAAAAAGTGGGGGTGGGAGGGAGCTTTGAGGTGCTAATTTTGTTTATAGGCAATAGATTTCCTGAGAGCTGGGAGAACTGAACCAGGGTTCCAAAAACAAGAGCAGACTTCAGGGTGAGGTGACACCAGCTCGAAGGCTGGAGAACGAGGGGAGCAAAGTGGTGACGATGGGGGTTGTGGGTCATTAGTAATAATAATGCCATGCAAATGCCATTTGCAGCAACATGGATGGATCTAGAGATTATCATACTAAGTGAAGTAAGTCAGACAGAGAAAGACAGGTATCACAGGATGTCACTTGTATGTGGAATCTAAAATACGATACAAATGAACTTATTCACAAATCAGAAACAGCCTCACAGACATAGAAAACAAACTTATGGTTACCAAAGGGGAAAGGGGGTAGGAGAGGGATAAATTAGGAGTTTGGGATTAGCAGGTACAAAATACTAAATATAGATAAACAACAAGGTCCTACTGTATAGCACAGGGAACTATATTCAATATCCTGTAATAAACCATAATGGAAAAGAATGTGAAGAAGAATATATATAACTGAATCACTTTGCTGTACACCAAAAACACAATATTGTAAATCAACTATACTTCAATAAAAATTAAAAATAAATAAATAGTAATGCCATGCAGTTTAGAAAGTGCTTTAAATAACTTTCCTTTGCTAAGAGACAGAAAACACAGTAAGAAGACAAGCTGGATAAAGGATGTGGGGAGGACATCAGGGAAGGACACAAATCACAGAGCCAGAGTCCAGGGTCATGCAGAGAGCAATCTTGCCTTAGAACTGAG
This sequence comes from Globicephala melas, assembly GCF_963455315.2. NCBI lineage: Eukaryota > Metazoa > Chordata > Mammalia > Artiodactyla > Delphinidae > Globicephala > Globicephala melas. The sequence continues at coordinate 13,043,738 of NC_083319.1, read as the reverse complement.
GGTAGAAACAATTCAAAGGTGGAAACCAGCAGAGCCGACAGTGGACACTGGACCATCACCCGAGAGTTGCCTGATTAATGAGGTAAGTTCTAAGCATGTCAGATACCGAACTTGGGGCCATAACAGACCCTCTTTCTCTACTAAGCTCAGCAAGGCCACAGCATCTTTAAGAGGCACTGCTAATCAGCAGATGTTTATGCAACAGGTCAAACTTCTTTGCCATTCAGGAAAGTTCTGAATTTCCTAATTAGGAAGGAGAGGTCCACAGAGCGGTACAGTCATCAAGACTTGAGCTCACATCTTGGTTCTGCGTGACCTTGGGCGAGTTACCTAACATCTGTGAACCTATCCCTTTCTTTGTCTGGAAAACAGAGATAATATTTTTCACCTCAAAGCTCTGTAAGCATTAAATAAGGCCATCTGTGAGAAAGTATCAAACACAGAGAAAGCACTCCACAGTGTTTGCTTCTCAGCCACAAAAACAAACAGACAAAACAAAGTGGACTTTGTTTCTACTGTGGTGAATCTAACTTCTTTAACAAGTGTGGGGTTCAGAAAGCTGGTTGACAATTCGTTTCTGTGGGAAAATACATTCTGAAGCTAAGAGCCGATTTGCACCGGTTTATAAATCGGTCAAATATTCCTGCTGCAAAATCTGGAATCCAAGGCACCACGGGAAGAGGGACCAGGGGTCTGTATTAGTAAAGCTTTTAAAAATAAAGAAACAATGTATTTTATCTCACCTTCTCATGACAAGCGAGGTCTCTAATTCCTAATCTTTCTTTCCACAATAGTTACCCAAGTGAAAAACCTTCCAAATTTTAAATCCTATTTTTGAAGAGAATTAAATGCAACGTACGAATCCTAGACTTTCATCCTACAGCTGTTCTCACACAAGGGCACAAAGACATATTGACATATACCAGGATATGTATATATCAAAGACATATTGATATATACCAGGATATGGTGGCAACAGCCCCCTAAACAGCTAAATGACTGTCAGTGTGGCACGAACTTAAGTAAATGATGGGTCACTCCTACTACAGAATGTTATGCAGCCAAAAAAAAAAAAAAAAAAGATGCAGTAAATCAATATATACTGATATGAAGCAACAGCTAAGTTATTTTGTTAAATACAAGGTATAGAACAGAGTGTATCATATGAAAGCATTAGGTAAATAAAAAAAGCTGTTTGTACACATATGCTTGTGTTTGCAAATCTCTGGAAACATATCAAGAAACTGCTAATGGTGGTTGTTTCTGAGGAAGGGAAATGAAGGTGGGATGAGTGAAAGACATATTTTTCTGTTTATACTTTCATACTATGCAGATTTTTTGCCATGTGCATATAATTAAATTTTTAGTCAATCAATAAAATTGAGATACATGGTAATAACGACCAGAGTTATACTAGTCACAATGGATTGGACACATTTTATGTACCACTGGGGCTTTCTTACATTCTCTCTCAATCATCCTCTAAGGTGGGGTTACTCTCCCCCATTATTCAGCTGAGGAGATTGAGGCTCAAAGTTTGGACGGGTTAAGTGACTCATCCAGACCCTCACAGCTAGCAAAGAGCGGACCTGGATTTGAACCAGGAGTTTTGACAAACTCCACATCCTTTTTCTACACGGCACTGTGGCAGAGACTGCGGGAAGTTCACCAAAATCCAGTTCCTCTCCTTCCTGGACACAACGCTAGTCTCCCTGGCAGCGACAAAGACTCTCTCCTTGACCGAACTTCCATCAGGCTCCTCTGAACCCTCTTCCCAACTAGGCCTCCACCTTTGGGCTTCCGTGTTCATCACTGTATCGCAGTTTTAGCAAGAATCCTGCTAAAGGGAGTTTAGCAAGAATGCCCCACCCCTGATATCTGATCTCCCTCAATATCTAATCAAATTCCTTGGCTACCAATCCCCACTTGTCCCGACTGTATTTGGAATGGAGCCCAGTTGCATACTGAAGACTCTTTTCCCTAATTGCAATAGTTCTCCAAGAAAATCTGTTTTTACCATGACTGTCCAGCTCTGGTTTCCTCTGACAGTTAAGTGTGACACGTGCCCCAGTTCCACCCACTGGGATGTGAGCAGAAGCGACATGTGTGCTCCCCCTCGCTCTTTCCTCTCCTGGGACCTGGCTGTTGATGCAGAGACCCCACGGGGTGGCAGGGCCACAGGCTGGAGAATCCTGAGTCTCCAAATGTCACCCCACCAAACTGAATAACCACCCAGGTGTTACAAGGGCGAGAAATAGGCTGCCATTCTGTCGAGCCCCTAAGTATTGGGGTCTGCTTGTCACAACAGTTTAGTCTAGTCTAACAAAAACACACGGCAAATAAAGAAAACCAAGGCCAAGAACAAGCCAAGTGCTTTGGGTTTTGAGAGCACAGCGCGTCCACAGCCATCACTGAGCAGCTACAAGTGTCAGGCGCTGATCTAGGGGCTGGGGATCCAGAGATGACTAGGACAGTCCCTGTCTGTGCAGTGGGGAGACCCCCCGAGTATTTGAGTCAAAGCCAGAGACACTGCAAAGCAAAGGGCACATGCCAAGTGTTCACTGGTGTTGGGACAGAGACAGGGGAGGCTGGCGATGGGAAGGGTGGGTAGAGGCAAGAGCTCCCTACAGGACAACCCCACAGAAGGCCTGGCAGCATGACCTCCAGATAAAAGCAGATTTTCCTGCCAAGAGACAGAAGGACAGAAACAAGACAGACATAGGAATGGACTCACGTACTCTGTCTCTCTGCCCCTCTGCAGCTGAGGCCAAGGCTGGCACACTCATGCTCTTCCAGGCTGGGCTCTAGAGAAACACACACACACACACACACACACACACACTCACACACACACACACACTCTCACACACACACACACACACACAATCTCTGTCCTCAAACTGCTCAGGGTTCAGCATCCATAAACAAATCGTTCCCCCCCATGAAAATCAATCTGTACAGAGGGACATACCAAGGGCTCTGAGGACACAGAAGAAGCAGCAGCTGCTTCTGCGGGGAGGGTGAGGCCTCACGGTGGAGCTCGGAATTGACTGGACATTGAAGTGGGGCTCCACGTCCAGCCAGCAGGGAGTGGGGGGGACAAAAGCTATTCCAGGCCGAGAGATCAGTGAGAGCAAAGGGTGGTGGCATCCAACTGACTGGGGCTGTTGGGATGGAGTAGTACTGGGTGTGGGATGCGGGGAGAAGGCCTGGCCAGGGCGAGGTCACGGGGTAGCAGAGGGAGAGAACAAGGGCCTTAAAGGCTCTGCCGGGGTGTGAGTGGGGATTATGAACGTGAGAACATCGACCCCGCGGCCCATCATCCCTCCAGAGGCACCTCAGCCCTTCGTCTCTTGCACAGGATGCCATCATCCATTTAAATGTGACACCCTGAGGAGGGATCACAAGGAAGTTTCCGTCAACTTGCTCATTACTAATCAGCAAAGGTTTCGGGATGGATTCAAATCTATCTTCCAGGAGGGCCAGACAAGCAGAGGAGAGGGAAGGACGGACAAAAGGGAGAGCAGTGGGAGGGTGGTGCAAAGACAGCAAGAACCCGCCAGCCTCCCCCGGCCGTGTCTGCCAGGGCCAGGGGCAAACAGACGAGCTCCCGACTTCGGGCAGCGCAGGTCTACACGGGCCCAGGCTGCCGACCTCCACACCATTCATCCTTTGCACAAAAGTGAATCACGGCTTGTCTGGTGGAGAGAAGCCTGCCCGGGGAGGCAGGTGCAATGGGAGGAGCGGGCATGGTGAGGTCAGACCAGGTCTGAGATTCCAGTGCCACCTACGAGTGGCCGACGTCCCCGGCACTCCAGGTCCTCCCCTACAAAAGGCACGGCACCGTCTCTACGTGGGGCTGCCACAGGCACTAAGCAAGAAAACCAATGCGGAAGCTTCTAACCGGTGCCTGGCCCCGGGCGGACCCTGGATGATGCTCGTCCCCTTCCCTTTGTCCTTAGGAGGAGAGATGGGCATGTGAATTGCCTCTTTATTCTTTTATCTCAACGTGGTCTGAATTTGATTCTACTCTGCGTCTTCCTCCTCAATGAGGTTGAAATATATCATTGGTTACTTAATGGCCCATCAAGCAATGAGGCCTTTATTAAATAGCGTGGTACCCAGGCTCTGAAGATGTGAGCAGCCCACAGATCTCTCCCCACTGCTTTGGTGAAGACAGCCTTCGGCTTCCCCCTGGGCCTCCGTCTCTCTGCGCGCACACACACACACACACACACACACACACACACACACACCTGTTTAAATCCCTCCCGTGGCTCCCCAGCTCCCAGTATGCAGTTAGGACCTTTACGACTGGGCTCTCAGGTCACAGCATCCCTCGCTCTCCTCTCTTCAAATCCTGTATTCCAGCCGGAGGGAATGTTTGCAGTCCCCAGTGTTGTAGCTCACCACCATGCTGCCGTGCCTGCTGGCCCTGTCTGAATACTTGTCCTGACGCCACACCCCGAAACCTTGCTCAACCCCCTCTGCCTTCCACACTTGGCTCAGAGGCCCCCACCAGCTCTGAATCGGAGCCGGCTGCGCCCACGCCCCCTTTAACACTGCCCTTCCTCCACTGGGCCATAGTGGCCAGAGAGACCCATGGGGTGTCATTTCTTTGCTCGCCCAGGGCGCAGCAGAGTCCATGGCACAAAATAAGCGTTCAGGAAATGTTCGAGGAATGAATGAAAAAATCATCTCAGCCAATATCTGTCAGAAGCTTATTATACAGTATTCCAGGCATTGTGCACTGGAGTGCGAGGGGCCAATAATAAACAAGACAGATATGGCCCTTGAGCTGAATCTGAAATCTGGTAGGAAAGAAAAGTTAACAAGCCATAAAATAAAGCTGATTCATGCTGTGAGAGCAGAGACCTGAAGACAGAAGACGTCGGCAGGAGGAGAGAGCAACACAGTCCATCTAAAAATAGAAACACCTCACCAATCTGGAACTCAGCTATCTCACTTCTCCAGGATGCAGCAGGAACCCAGAAAGAAGGCTTACAGGCTTCCAACAGCCGAAATATGTCCAAAAGACCATGCACCTTACTCACCTGAGTGCCTCTCACACGCACCGGCATTTGCCATACCTCCCGGTTGGCCTGCTTCCCTCTGGCCCCCAGCACACTTCATGCACACTTCTAATAGAACTCTTGGCATTGCGCGTTGGAATCATCAGCTATCTCTGCGCCCCCAAGACTGGGCCTCCCAAGGCCACCACGTGTGGCTTTTAAGTCATGCACAAGGATGCAGTGATGCCGTGCACATGCAGGCATCTTTAATACCTGGAATATTTTTCATATTTTATATTTTACTCTACAACAAATGTATTATTCATGATAACAAATATTAGTTATAATATTTACATATTATTGTAATGAAAGTACTTGTTGATTTAAACCAGAAATTCAGAAATATCCTGGCTTGGTAAATAAACATCATCAGATGATTTTGTTTGGGCCATTTTATATTTATGATGAGAATTTTCTGGCATGTGGTAGTCAAGTGTCTCATTTTAACAGGACAATATATATTGTTCCCCTTTGACAAACGAGATTATCAAAAGACTTTGCTGATCTAATACAATCTAAAATAGACTGTATTTCTAAATAAGATCTACTTTTCCATCTGAAGTATCACTGGTGACTACTTTCAGCTGTTTAATTTTTTTTTTTTGGCCACACTGCACCACATGCAGGATCTTAGTTCCCCGACCAGGGATGGAACCCAGGCCTACTGCAGTGGAAGCATGGAGTCCTAATCACTGGACCACCAGGCAATGCCCTACTTCCCACTTTTAAAAAAATCCTTCATTGGTATTAGTGCACTAGTTAAATCTGAAGTTTCATATTGTAGTTCAATCATCTGATGTTTGTCTACTGTGCCAGAGTATTTCTGAATTCTAAGTTTAAGTCAGTAAGTACTTCATTAGGATACCACGTAAATATTATGTAACAACTAATATTCATTTGTCCTTAATAATCCATTTGCTGTAACAAATTTGTCGTTGAAATGGAAATAATGTATTGACTAATTTAATATCTTTTTCCTTAAGGAGGGGACACCTTTTTCTAACTCACACAAAAGGACAGTATGGGCCAGGAGTGATCCTGGTTCAAGCACAGGGACGGTGTCTGATTGTGTCTTTATTGCCAGTGCCTTGCATGGGGCTTGGGGCTCAGGAAACATTCAACATATATTTGTTTTGTTTGTTTGTTTGTTGTTGTTTTTTGCAGTACGCGGGCCTCTCACTGTTGTGGCCTCTCCCGCTGCGGAGCACAGCCTCCGGATGCGCAGGCCCAGCGGCCACGGCTCACGGGCCCAGCCGCTCCGAGGCATGTGGGATCCTCCCGGACCGGGGCACGAACCCGTGTCCCCTGCATCGGCAGGCGGACTCCCAACCACTGCGCCACCAGGGAAGCCCCAACATATATTTGTTTAAATGAAGATCTTCAAGGCCTCAGAATTTAAAATCATATATGTATGCTTTATTTCACTGTACTTTCTAGAAATACTTCTACACATTCTAATGGAACAGTAATGCATACGCTCTTAGAACAGTCCTAAGTGGCCAGCTGAAGCTTATTAAACTGTCACCCAGCAGGGACCATTTGCCTCTCCATTTGTTCCTTAGACACAGAACACTTTTTCCCAATAAGAATGTCTTAGGAGTCAGAAGGTTTCACAGTTATAACATACCATTAGAGGGACATCTTTGCAACCTGCCTAGAGAGAAAGCCCAGTAAGATGGTAAGGCTTTACGTAGGTAGTTTCAAACAGAATCGGAGATTCCGTAAGAAAGGAACAAGTGTAGAGGCTAAAGAAAGCTATGCTATCATGGAAGTAAACCTGGCCGAAACCTAAGGCTTGCAGGGGCTGACAAACAGCTGGCTCTCTATTTCTGGCTTGAGCTTCGCAATGCCAGAGACAGGATGAGTTCACTGCCTGGAATGCCTTTATGTCATTTCCCTTTAAAGAAAACGGTCACAAAAAAACAGCGCTAGAACCATTACTGATTACACAGTTCAATTCAATTAACATTTGCTGAATGCCTTCCCTGTGCCAGGCATGAAGGACTCAAAGATGAATAAGACAAGCTCCTTGCCACTCTGAATACCTTATAGTTTAGGGGAAGAGACAGACCATCTCAATCAATAACCTTCCCCACCCAGCACCATGCTGTCCCAGGCAGCACCGTCTCTCCCCTGGGGTCTACAATAGCATCCAAACTTGCCTCTGCCTCCCTGCTGGGACTCTAATCTATTCTCTGTAGGGCAGCTGGGGTGAACTTTTTAAAAGGTAAGTGTAATTATCTTTTTCCGTGTACATAGGCAATGGTCTAACCTCTGCATGTGGTCTGGCCCCTGAATGTCGGCCGGCAAGGCAAGCATCACATTGGAAACTCCCATATCCAGCCAGACCATCTGCAAAGCCATATCCTCAGAGGGTGAACTAGAAGAAAATCTGCCTTGTCTTGGCCGTGGCTCAGGAAGGGGAAAGAGAAGGAGAGGAGTCTCCTCCCTCAGAGCACCGTCATAACACCTTCTTGACGCAAGCCTGGAGTCAGGATTCAGCTACGCCAATAACCTAAAAAGCCTAAGACCTAAACTTTAGTTTTAAGTGCTCTGGGGTAGTAGAGCCCTCTGAAGCATCTGCAAAAGATGAAAATCCTCCCTTTAAGCCCAAACCTCAAAGAATTATCAGAGATTAAAGTTGCAGGGAACACGAGCTCACTATCAAAAAAAGGTCCAACAAACACCTAACTCATTACTCCAGGAAGAGAGAAGAGAAAGACTGGGTGACCGATAATACTGAAAGAGAAAATAGATGAGAATTTTCCAGAATTAGTAAAAGATAAAAAACCTCAGAGACAAGAATCTCAACAAATCCCAAGCAGAATAAATAAAAAGAAATCCTCACCTAGGGAGTCATAATGACACTGAAGACATCGAAGACAAAGAAAGGATTTTAGAGGCGGCCAGAAAGAAGAAGACACTTCACGAGCAAAAGAAAAAAGCAGACTGAGAGCTGACTTCTCAACAGCAAAAATGGAAGTGAGCCAACAGTGGCATATCTTCAAAGGGCTGAGATCATAAAACTACCAACTTAGCAATGTACGTGCAGCAACACTATCTCTCAAGAGTGAGGGAAAAATGAAGGTAATTTTGGACAAATAAAAACTGATAGCCTATTACAAATAGTCCCTTACTAAAGGAACTTCTAAAAGATTACTCCAGGAGAAAGAAAATGATCTCAGAAGGAAGGTCTGAGTCATAAAATAGAATAATGAACAAAGAAAATGGTAAACATGTGGGTAAACCTAAAATACACCGAGACTATGTAAAATAAAAATAAGGTCTAAGTTGTGAAGTTAAAAAAAAAAGGATAAAAAATAAAAAAAATAAAAAAAAAAGGATAAAGTAAGATAGAAGTAAAATATTGGACAACAAAAGCACATAAGTCAGGAGGGATGCAACCACAATGAAAGCATCCTAAGATCCTTGTCTTGTTAAGAGGAGAGTGAAGATACTAACTTTAGACTTTGCAAAATTATATACATATTACATTTTCTAAGATAACCAGTAGAAGAATAAAAACAAAATGTATAACTTCCAGACTAGTACAGGGTGAAATGGAAAAAGAAAAAACTCAATGTAAAATGATATGAAATCCATAATCATACAGGGAAATGTAAATATACCTCTTCAAGTAATGAATAGATCAGACAAAAATATTAGGACTACAAAATCTGTGGAGTGCAATCCACAAGTTAATCTAATGTACATATGTAAAATATTGCATTCAGTAACTAGAGAATACACACTTTTTTCAAGCACACATAGAACATGACCATGTATTAGGCTACAAAGCAAAAAAAAAAAGGAAAACGAAATGAAGATGGAGGGCATGAGGAAGGGAGGAAAGAATTAAAAAAGGAAGAACATCCTTTAACCACACTGCAGTTAAGTTAGAAATTAATAATAAGTAGAAATAACCTCATATGTTTAGAAACTCTAAAAAGCCACAGTTCAAATAACCCATGGGTCAAAGAAAAAATTTTCATGAAAATTTAAAATACGTAGAACTAAAAGGTGACTTTTTTAATGCTACATAGTAAAACTTGTGGGTGCAGCTAAAGCAGTATCTAGAGACAAGTTTGTAGTCTTGAATGCTTTTATTAGAAAAGATGATAGGCTAAGCGTCCAACCTAATGTCAGAAAAAGAACAGAATAAACCTCAAAAAGTTGAAGAAAAGAAGAGCAGAAAGCCATGAAATAGAAAACAAAGATACAATGGAGATGGATCAATAAGCCAAAAGTTGCTTCTTTGGAAAAACTAATCAAATTGAGATCCTTGAAGAATGTGTAAGTTAGCCAAAGAAAGGAAGGGGACATTCTAAGTAAGGAGAAGGAAAAATATGAACAAAGGTAAAGAGGAATGGCACAGCGTGAAGGTTCAAGATAACCACATGCAGTGTGATGTTGGCAGTAAAGTTCAAGGCATGGAATATGTGAAGTGAGTCTAGAGAAGCTTAGGGCCAAATGTTAATTTAGAAATATTCAACCATACCAGGTATTTATAGGCTAAGTACTTTACATGATTATACCTTTTTATTCTGGCAACAAACAACTCCATGAGGTATGACTGTATTATGCCTATTCTACAGATAAAGAAACTGAGGCTCAGAGTAAAATTTTCCCAGTGTTATACAATGTGTTGTTTCAAAACCGTATCTGTGTGGCTCCAAAGCCCATACTTTCAACTGCCATATGCTGCACTGCATCACTGCAAGGCTTCGTACGGAGCCTCCATAATAAGCCCTAACTTTATTCTTCAGGCAAATGTTTGAATTTCCACCCCCCACCAAAAAAAAACTCCCTCTTTATGATGAAAGTTTGGAGTGCTGTTACAGCTGCCACGACTTTATGCCACCGGGGAAAGATTCTGTTAGACACAGGTGTCCAAGGAGCCCATGTACCACTGACAGGCAATCTGGCAACACAGAATTAACATGCAGAATTAACAGGGGCACTTGATTGATTTAAGTTCCTGAAACATATTTCCAGTTACTACCCAGGAGATAAGTACTGTTCAATGATGAGAACTGGATAAACATATGGCATTTTTTCAACAGATTTATTGAAGTATAATTCACAGACCATACAATTCACCCATTTAAATTGTACAATTCAACATTCTTTAGTATAGTCACAGAGTTGGGCAACCATCAACACAATTGATTTAAGGACATTTCTATCACCCCAAAAAGAAATCCTAACTAACAGTCACTCCCCACTTCTCCCATCAAAAGCCTCCCTCACCCCCAGCTCTAGGCAGCCACTAATATACTTTGTGTCTTTATAGATTTTCCTATTCTCAACAGTTCATATAAATGGAATCACATAACATATGGTCTTTTGTGCCTGGCTTCTTTCACATAACACGCTTCTAAGGCTCATCCATGTTGTAGCATGTACCAGTATTTCATTCCTTTTTATGGCCAAATACTATTCCACTGTATGGATATTCCACATTTTATTTATCCTTCAGCTGATACGCCTTTGGTTGTTCCCACTTTTTGTCTATTGTGAATAATGATGCTATAAACATTACTGTACAAGTTTTTGTGTAGACCTATGTTTTCAGTTCTCTTGGGTGTATAACTAGGAGTGAATTGCTGGCATGGGGTAATTCTGTGTTTAGCATTTTGAGGAACTGCCAAACTGTTTTCCAAAAGGCTGCACCATTTTACTTTCCCACCAATATGAAGGTTCCAATTTCTCCACATTCTCACCAACACTTAGATTATCTGTCTTTTTTATTATAGACATCCTAGTGGGTACAAAGTGGTATTTCAGTGTGGTGCTGATATTCACTTCCCTATTGGCTAATGATGGCATATGACATTTGAACACAGCTCTTAATGTATCCTTTTTTCATACGAGATATTTCTGACAAAAACCTAAGAAATAACCTATTGAGACTTCCAGCAGTTTCTTTGCTCAACTGTACATAAAATGCTTAAGTCTTAGCTCATCTATAGAAGAACAGGGATGGGGTAAGGAATCAGATGCAGGGAGAGGGTCGACGATGGGGAGCAACTCAAACATGTCCACTGAATACATTATTTGAAAATTCAAAAGTGGCTTACATTTTGATATGGCTATCAAATGTAATGTAGATGTAATGACTACACCAAAATAGCCATGTCAAAATGCCCTGCTCTGAGCTAGGCACTGATTATTAGAATTAGATTTGGTAAAGACAGAGAGAAGATTCATTTATTTCACTCTCTTCCCCAATATTTGTCATTATATCCTTCAAAAGCAAGCACTTACAGGAACCCTCATACACTGTTGCATATTAACTGCTACAACTTTTTTGGAAAGCAATTTGGCAATACATTCCAAAGCCCTAAAATGTATATGCCCTTTAACCTAATTATTTCATTTCTGGAAAGTTGTCTTAAATCAATGTGAAATATAGGGAAAAAAGTAAACCAAAAATTTTTTTCATAGATGAATCAATCTAAACATTTAATAATATGAAAATAAATAATGAAAAATATTTCACTGAGATATATTGCAGTAATTAAAATGACATTTATGAAAAATTTGTATAGTGTGAAAAATGTTTAAATTATAATGTGGGCATTAATATTAATATAACAAAATTATATCAGCTTTGTAAAATATAAAAATGTATGCCTAGAAGAAATACTGAAATGAAATCCTTCAAAATAAAAAGTCATTGCAATACTGAATCATTATGATGTACACCTGAAATTAATATTGTAAATCAACTATACTTCAACTTAAAAATAAAATACACTGATTAAAAAAAAAAAGAGAATCCCACCACTGCAAAACAAGCACTATAAATATTTAGGAGTTTGAATTGTTTTTAGTTACTAATAATAACGTTTCATTGTTTAATTGGGTTTTTAATTAAATATTAAAACCTTTAAAAAAACAGTCATTGCATCTCAGTGGTGGGATTAAAAATGGGTTTTTCTATTTTTTTATAAAATTTTAATATTTTAAGCAATGTACAAGGATTATTATTTTTTTAATAGGTGTGTTTATTTATTTATTTATTTATGGCTGCGTTGGGTCTTCGTTGCTGCACGCGGGGTTTCTGTGGTTGCGGTGAACGGGGACTACTCTTCTATGCGATGCGCCGGCTTCTCATTGCGGTGGCTTCTCTTGTTGTGGAACACGGGCTCTAGGCGCACGGGCTCAGTAGTTGTGGCACGTGGGCTCAGTAGTTGTGGCACACGGGCTCAGTAGTTGTGGCACACGGGCTCAGTAGTTGTGGCTCACGGGCTTTAGAGCGCAGGCTCAGTAGTTGTGGCGCATGGACTTAGTTGCTCCATGGCATGTGGGATCTTCCCAGAACAGGGATCGAACCTGTGTCCCCTGCATTGGCAGGCGGATTCTTAACCACTGCGCCACCAAGGAAGTCCCCAAGGATTATTTACATAAGTGATAAATGTGGTTTTAAATAAAACTAACGGCCAGGCTCAAAGCCCAGTCCTGCACTGAATGCCTTCAGTAAACACTAATTTCCAGTGGTCTTATTTCTAAGAGTCAGGAAATCATACTCTACTTAGAGAAAACAGTATGATCCACTGTAACAAGACCTGGCCTGAGAGCCAGGACACCACCCTCGAGTTCTGAGCTGTGTGTCACTTAACACCTTTGAATGGTGGGAAAGTTGAAACAGACCACATACTTAGTGCATTCTGACTTTGGAATACAGGTTACATATGTTATTAAAATGGGACACCAAGCGTACAAAACAAGTATCACGACGCCCCGTGTGACAGAACAAATAGTGGTGGGGATTCATACCCACATCTAACTCCACACCACACTGACATCTGTAAAACAGAAATAACAAGGTCTACCATGCTTACTGCACAACGTAAAAGTCAACTTAGATAAATATATGTGACAGTTCCACATAAAATATCTAGTTCCTGGAAATGTAAGACTCTAAGGCCCTCCACACTGCCTCTTAATTCTCCAGGAGTTTAATATTACCTGAAGTCAGAATTGCATGTTTCTTCTACCCTCTTAAGCTAAGTCAATAATAAATAAAGATTGCTTTTAGTAAGTAGCAAGAAAAAAAATGTTTTAAATTATTATAATGTAGATTATGCAAGGCAAATGATTATTAGATATTTAAATATCAACGGGGGGGGGGGGAGATTTACAACACAAATGAGACAAAAAGTAACTACCCATAATATTTACAAACCAATAAGAAAAACATAAACAAACAAAATGCAAACATAAACAACCCAAAAGATAAATGAACAAAAAGACATTTAGGCATCTCACAGATGAAACAGTACAAATGACTAAAAATCGTATACAAAAAGCCAAACCCGTAGGGGCTTCCCTGGTGGCACAGGTGTTGAGAGTCCGCCTGCCGATGCAGGGGACACGGGTTCGTGCCCCGGTCCGGGAGGATCCCGCATACCGCGGAGCGGCTGGGCCCGTGAGCCATGGCCGCTGAGCCTGCGCGTCCGGAGCCTGTGCTCCGCAATGGGAGAGGCCACAACAGTGAGAGGCCCGCGTACCGCAAAAAAAAAAAAAGCCAAACCCTGATGACAATTACAAAAATGTAAATTAAAAGCACATATTTTTACCTATCAGTTTGGCAAAGATTTAGAAGATTAATAGTACACAGCATTGGAAAGGATATGCATGGATGAGCACTTTCAAACACTGCTGGCGCAAACTTGACAGTAACTATCAAAATACAAAGTACACGTATCCTCTGACCCAACAATTCCTAGGAATTTATCCTACAGAAGCATTTGTACACAGTGATGTTTACTGCACCATTCTTTGTAACAGCAAACAAAAAATATGGAAACACATCTGTCAACACGTTTTATGGTGGTATATCCATCGAATGGACTCTTTGGTTGTTATTAAAATGAAATGAATCCGTATGTACTAACAGAGAAAGATGTCCATGAGGTATTGCTAAAGAAAAACTTGCCAAATACCATATATATTGTACAGTGTCAGCATTTAAAATAAAATGAAAATTGTTTCTATTTCTACTTCTATACTATATATGTATCTCTTGCATCTCTACATATGATGTGTAGTTGGTGGTCATTAGTGGGATGTTTTGATTCTCCTCTTTACACTCTCACGGTAGGACTGCATGCCCCAGACCCCCTGAAGCTCACCATGCTATGTATCTTGCTTCGACAAATGAACTGTGAGCAGAATCACCTCGGGATAGAAGGCTTAAAAGCCAGCGCAGAATGTTTCACGTTCCCTTCCTCTCCGTGACTCACTGAAGCAGGTGCTGCGCTGGAAGCCTGGGTCTCTGAATAACCAAGATGGCGGGAGCCCTTTCTCGCCCCACCCCCATGCCAAATATCATCTACCCCCTAGGTGGGAGCAAGAAAGAAACTTTTGTTGTAGCAAGCCACTGATAGTTTGTGGTTGTTTGATACTCCAGCACAATTTAGTGGTCCTGATACATAGAGGAATAAGAAAAAAAAAAAATCTGGAAAGATACATACCAAACTGCAATCTTGGGGTTACCCTAAGAGAAGAATGAGAATGGGAGAGGGGAAGGGCAGGAAATGGGGGTCAGTGGGACTCTGGGGTTTTATTTTACATATTTGGGAATTGTATAAATTTTCATAAGCACATATTGTTTTTGGAATTCGAACAAAAGGTATTTGCAAATAATCTAAGATGTCCAGAAATTTTTACATTGTTGCTTTTTAAAATTCCAATAACCACAGTTCTGACACAAATAAAATCCCCCTGTGACCATAACGAACAAAATATGAAAACTGGCCTTTGTAAGAGTTCTAGGCAGAGAGACTGAAGGGCTTCTTTGAAAAGTAACACTATACTTAGGGATGACAGCACGCGAGACAAACCGCCCTATTCTTCCAGCTCCAATAAGGATGCGAAGGTTTTTCTCAGATGACATAGAAGCAGATGGGGGAACAGAAGGAGCTGTCAGCAATGCCTGCCAGGACTTAGGGAGCACTTATAAAAACTACTAAATAAGGGCTTCCCTGGTGGCGCAGTGGTTGAGAGTCCGCCTGCCAATGCAGGGGACACGGGTTCGTGCCCCGGTCCGGGAAGATCCCACATGCCGCGGAGCGGCTGGGCCCGTGAGCCATGGCCGCTGAGCCTGCAAGTCCGGAGCCTGTGCTCCGCAGCGGGAGAGGCCACAGCAGTGAGAAGCCCGCGTACCGCAAAAAACAAACAAACAAAAAAATTACTAGAAAACGGTTTCAAAACACCCAGAGAAACAAACATGTACACAAATGGCAGCCGAGGCAGCTGTTAAGGCAGGGCCCGATGTGAGGTGATGCAGAAGGAGAGATGTTAGTCCATCTGGAAGAGAGAAACAAGACCATCGTTCTCTCTGACAAAACCACAGCCTTCGTGGCGGGATCGCAGGGAGTGACTGCGCTGCGGAGGAGCAGCCATGTGGGAAGCAGGGGCTCCAAACTGATTAAAGCAACAGCAAGGTTATTTGCCTGTTCACACCAATCAATTTTCTATTATAAAATTGAATTAAGATGTCATAGAAATTCATCGGAGGGAAAGCCAAACCAACAGGTATTCTTACTTTAAAGCACCGGGCACTTCAAACGTTTTCAGAATTAATCCTCACAAGCCTACCATGTTTTTATGCTCATTCTTAGAGATGAGGCACCTTTGGCTCAGAGAGGTAAAGGAACTTGTCCAGGGTCACAGAGCCAAGATTCAAACCCATGCCTGGCGTGGACTTTGCAGGGTCAGTGGGGAGGGCTGCTTAGGGATGAAAGTAAGGAGTCAGCCCAGGGAATCTGCTTCTCGTCTATATAGCTAACGGATACATTCACATCAACAACCTCCTTATTTGTTTTATGAACACAAAAGTTAAGTACTGATGTCACCTGAAGAGCTAAAATAAGTTTCCCATGGTGACATATATAGTTAATATACCAGAGTATGATGAGACAGGCACCAGGTCCAGAATAGAGGCTTTAAAAAATTCAATTAAGGGGCTTCCCTGGTGGCACAGTGGTTAAGAATCCACCTGCCAATGCAGGGGACACAGGTTCGATCCCTGGTCCAGGAAGATCCCACATGCTAGGGAGCAACTAAGCCCATGCGCCACAACTACTGAGCCTGCGCTCTACAGCCCGAGAGCCACAACTACTGAGCCCACGTGCCACAACTACTAAAGCTCGCGTGCCTACAGCCCATGCTCCGCAACAAGAGAAGCCACGGCAATAAGGAGCCCGCGCACCGCCACGAAGAGTAGCCCCTGCTGGCCACAACTAGATAAAGCCTGCGCACAGCAATGAAGGCCCGATGCAGCCAAAAATAAATTTAAAAATAAAATAAATTTAAAATAATTCAGTTAAACTCGTGAAACCTTAAAAGTATAATTGATTTTAAAAGAAAAGAACTTTAAATCAGTGTTATTTAAAAAATTTTAAACCTAAACTACATCACGTTGACATTCATGCAAAAAATGTAACTGTAACTCTCCATTATCCTGCAGAGGTCTCTGGGTGCTTTTGTTATCTGCTGTATCCCAAGAACCCAAATATAGCCCGGCACAAAGCAGGCCTCAAAGTATTGGTTAAATGATTCAAATGAGCCGGTCATGTCTATTTAACCAGTAACCTATATATGCAGATGAAATTCTATACTAGTTGTTTTCTAGTTTAAAAAAATATATAGATCAAATAACCAATGCCTATAGTTATCCAACAGAAGGAAAAGTAACCTTAACTGAATACAGACCATGTGCAAAGCACTGGGTTAAGGCAATTTACATACATCCCCTCATTTAATCTCACAAGAATTCTGCAAGAGGCATCACTAGCCCACCGATACAGACGATGAGTCGACGCTCAGAGTGGTTCTGTATGCGGTACCCAACTGGCTTGGTCACACAAGTAATCAGTGGCAAGGATTTTTAACTCATCTGTCTGAATTCAAAGTCCACGCTAGCTCCGGAACACAATACTTTCACTCTAGAGAAGCCACTTAAAAGAGTAGCCAATTACCTTTACAATATGTTCTTTTCAAGGAACAGATTTAAAAGAAAAAGAAAATGTATGACTGAATTTTTGCACTCAACTTCTGCCGATACAAAACCAAAATCGAGAACGCTAAGAAAATCGAGGCTATTTACAGCAGAGGGCATGTTTGTATAACACAGAAAACTGCTCTAACAATTTTAACACCTTAAAAACCCATATTTTTATTTGTAGTAGTTATAGAACTCGAATATGAGCTCCTGGAATTTACTGTCTTTTAAAGGACTCTAAGGCATTAGTGTGGATTCTTGAAGCTATTATATATATTGTATAAGAGTGGCAGTGAATTGTGACTTTTATGGTGTGACAAGCTTAACTTGCAAAGGAAAAATTCTAGTGGACTAGGCGTTAAAATAACGTGTCTATTGAAGGCGAACATTTGATGGAGTAGGCTATAAACCGTCCCTAAAGGTAATGCTGTTTTCAAAAAATGGAAAGTAAATCTCGCGATGACTATCATTAAAATAAGAAAGGGAGGAATGTTAAACTACACAATTCTTCATTTTCTAATCTGCCTTCTTCCCCAAAGAGTCTGAGACACAGCAGTTCATGCAGCAGGCTCACATCCTGCAGAGGAGCAAGGCCACTCGGCAAGTCAAATGCACCAGAATCTCTTCTCCCTCGTGGGCCGCGATGAGATAGGATTTGCAAGGTGCAGACACCAAATGCTCCCTCTGCCAGGCAGGATATGTTTCAATGTGTTTTACTTTAAGTCCTGTTTGCAATGTCACCCTCCTGGTTCTAAGTGACACCACTGCCATTTCAGAGTTATGAGTCAGATGAGGAATTGGAGGGCTAAGAAGTGGAGGATGATAAAACATACTGAAAAGTGGGCTTGGGAACAAGACAGACTGTTTGAACCCTGACCCTCCCACTTACTTGCTGTGCCCAATTCAGTTTCTTCAATTGTTATCTGGGAATAATGAAAATAGAGTAACTCCTTGCAGGGTGGATTTTAGCAAAGGATTAGCAAAGAAGACAGTATAGGATTGCATACTGGCTACAAGCACAGGCCCTGGATGGCTCGGCCCGTTGTTACCTGTGTGAACTTGGGCTCACCCCTGAACTAACCTCCTCTCAATCTCAGTTTCCTCATCTGTAAATTGGAAATGATAAGGGGATCCACTTCAGAGGGTTGCTGCAAGGATTAAATAAAATAATCCATAATAAACATTTTACACAAGTTTTGATGAGTATAAAGCACGTAGAACGATGCCTAGCACATAATACGGTATTTCATAAACAGTAACTAACATAGTACAAGTTATAAATAGGATGATAGCATAGTATATATATACGTTCTGAAGAAAGGCTGGATACATTTCAGAAAACAGCACTTGATTTGGACACTCTCAGACAAAGAGTTCACACTGTAATAGATCTTGGGATGGGGCTTATGCCAACTGTTATCAACAAAGGTCCCTCTATCAAATCTCTCAATGCCCTCGTTCACGTCAGCTGGTGTCCATGGTACCACTGCGCACAAATACCCAACTGACATCTCCAAGGAGGGCAGCTCACAACAACAGTGGCATCTATCCTCCATGGTGTCTTTTCCCTAAGGTTTTCTCTAATGAGGGTGTCAGAACTGCAAAAAGAATATACAGGAGAGGGGGAGAGAGGCTCACACGATTGGAAGAGGACCATACAATTCCGTAAATATTTATTGAACATCTACTATGAGCCAGGAACCATCCCTCTTCACGTTGCAACTTCACGGTGACTCTGTAAACATGACTTTGCTCTTCTAGAATAAACTTTCGTCTTACCTACAAGTTTACAGAGCTAACATTTGTGAACTGTCCTTTCAGAAACAAATTTAGCATGGTGGGCACCATTGCATTAGACCTGACTGGAGTTACAACTGACAACTGAATCATTTCAGAGAGTTGGTGTGGGGCCCTTGAGACTGACAGAGTGGGCAAGGGAAGCTCGGTCTATATATGGCAAGAATCTGAGATTATATTCAGCCAGAAGCACAAGCCTCTCAGCATGGCCTTCGACGTCCTCCAACCTGGCTCCTTCTTCATCTCTCTCTGCTCTCCACACACTCTCTAAGCCACCATCACCCCATCCTGCATATAAAACCGGGTCTCCCTGCCTTTGCTCCTATTCTGTATGGAATGCCATCTACCCACTCAACTCCCAGGCTGGACTGCAATCTTCTGTATGCATGTCTATCCCTGGAGGGCAAGGAGGGACTTGTCATGTCTATGCCACCCCTGACCCAGGGTCCGCCAGTATCAGCCAGCGGGGAGCAGTGGGAAGGGCACAGAATGGGAGGCTGGTTTCAAGTGGAAACCTGTTTCAAATGCTAGCTCTGCCCCTTACCAGCTGTCGGACCTTGAATACGTTAACTTCTGTGTACTTCGATTTCCTCCTGCGTAAAATGGAGACAAAAGGGCATTTACTTTATTGGTTGTTGGGAGAATCAACTCCTTGGCTATAATGTAAAGCACTTAGAAGAGTGCCTGGCACGGGGAAGAGCTGTGGAAGGCTTCATCACAGTTGCTGTTCAGTATCACTGTTATCGTTACTGTCATTAAGTGTGTGCAGAAAAGAGAAAAGTGCAGAAAGAAGGGAGATTGTGCCCTGCAGCTGAGCAAACGTCTGAACTCCCACGCTGGCTCAGCGCTGTCCTGCTGAATAGCCCGATGGTGGAGCCCCTCACCACTCACTCGCAAAAGGAGACACAGAGCTTTCACACTGGTTGGTGCTCGTAACCTTATTTCTTGCCTGGGCTGCTGCCCAACCCCTGCCAAAGCCAGCCAGCTAGGGACTCCCAAATCCTGCAGTGACAGCACAGCATGACATACAAGGGACACTGCAGCTCAGTTCCTTGCAACCCAGCCCCCAGCAGACTTCCTGCTCCTAGAATATCAGTGCTGAGCGCTAGAGGTGACCTTTTCCAACAGCACCCCTGTAACAGATGGGGAAACTGAGGCCTGGGGAGGCTGTGCTTACATTTTGTTAATACCCAGTTTACATATATGTTAATTGTCATGCAGCCAATTTTGTGGTAGGTACTAAGAATACCATGACCATTGTTTAAAGCTGGAAGGAACTTCAAAGTTTACCCAGTCTGGCACTTTTCAAACTCCACATTCTATGGTGTCAAGATGAGATGTGAGCTCTGTTGCAAGTCATTTATTCATTCATTTATGGATCACCCGCCATCTGCTGGGCATCAGGGACACAAGTCAGACAACACTCCTGTCCTCGGGACCTCACAGACGAATAGGGAAGCGTGACTATGTAAATAATTACATGTCTAATAGTAAAGTCTTGTTGTGAGTGAATTATGTTTTAAAATATACTAGAATGAGCATCTCCACTTACATGCCAACATGCTTTCTGAGCAGAACATGCAGGACTGGGGCTGGAGGAGGCAGTTACAGGTAGCGCCCTGTAAACTGCTCACCCCACCGGGTTCACCTGTGCAAGGGCCACACACAGACTCACATTACCATTATGTGGCTACAGCGGTAAGGAGACTGGGAACCACCGACCCAACCCCATTTGACAGACAGGCAAACTGAGGCCTAAAGAATTTAACTCACTTGCCAAAGTAGCACAGCAGATAAACAGAAGACGCTTAAGATTCTGTAGTGGCTCATGTAGGCTTCCAAAAAAATCCACATTCCACAGTGTAGCACATGATCTGACCCCTGCTCACCCCTCCTGCCCCCTCTCTCACCATTCTGCCCCCCACTCTATGACTCAGCCCTACTGAACTACCTGTGAAGCCCCAAATGCACCTCTGCTTGGTCCATCCCACTCCCTCGGCCAGGGAGCCAAAGTCGACGACCCCTAAATAATGCCAACTCATTCTCAGCACTCAGAACTCAGCTCAGGGCTCTCTCCTCCAGCACCTGGCCCTGACATGGCCCCCCTCTATCTCCTATAGCATGTATGCCTTTACAAAGAGAGAGAAACGCTCATTCCATAAGGTGTTCATCCAATCAACACCTCTATGTGCCGAGCACCTGAGGATATGGCAGTAAATAAAATAAAGGCCCCTGCCCTCATGGAGCTTACATTCTACTGAGGGAAACAGACAATAAACAATACAAAATATAATGTCACTAGAGTTCAGTGCTATGAAAAAAAAAATAAAGACGAGTGGAGGGATATTGGGGGAAGGCCTCTTCAAGGAAGTGGCATTTGATCAGCGATCTGAAGTAACAGAGTAAGCCATGCCAACAGCTGGGAAAAGAGCATTTCAAGAAGCAGTAGCAAAGGCCCTGTAACTACTGCAATGATTTCTTTACTTGTGTCTTACCTCCTACTGAACCTGGAGGTCCTTGAAGGCAAGGGTTACATCTTAAGCATCTTTGATTCGCAGGGCCCAGTATCCACAGTGGACACTATGGACACTTACGGAATGAGTGAATGAAGTTGGCCCAGCACGTGTGATTGCTGATTTCTGAGTCCGTGTGGCTCCATCACTTGAGATCTGGCCAGTTTTGCGTCTCTCTCCTCCCCAGGGCTAAGCTAAGCACAGGCTTGGGCCAATCAGCCTTCTTTAATTCTGTGGCCTGGTCTCAGTTCCTGGATCCTCCCTTCATTAGGACTATAGTACTGACAGGCTCTCCAGGTTTATATTGTTCTGGTGCTCATATCTCTGGTCTGGACCTGGGACCCTGTCCCGAAACCCAGACACCTAGTACTGGGAGCCTCCCTCACTTTCTCCAGGTTTCATAGGCATCAAAGTCCTCCCCTGAACCCCAAGCCCCAAGGCTGGGGGGCCCTGACCCCTGGAATCAGACTTCGCAATGGCTAACACCTCCCTACTTGGAAGTCTGCCCTGCCTGATTCTTGACTGCCCTCCAAACCACACGACCCCTTCTGTTGCGGTATCAACCCTCTGACCTCATCAATCCTCTCTGTGGCCACCTCTCTGCATGTTCCAACTTCATTAAACCATTCCTGAACTTCTACTATAACTAAGACCCAGGGCTAAGGACCTGCGTCCTCATGTTGCCTGCTACAGATCCTATAGCATCAGCAGACCATCTGGGTCCAAGCCTCCAGATTCGACTACCCCAAACCACAATCCTGACACTCCCAAAAGCACATTAAATAACCTTAGGTGCTGCAAATAAAGTCAAATGGCTTTATCCACTCCGCCAACTGCAACAGATATCGCTGGATGTCACTGGTGCTTCATCCCAGCCCCCACCGGGTCTAAAATGAGTTCAGGGACAAATAACCCACTCCTTCATTCACCCTTTCACCCACCACTTCCTGACACCTGCTATAAGCCGAGCCTTGAAACATAAAGCACAGTGCCTACACTGATGACAATGATGCTAATGGTGATGTGATGGTGATGTGATGGTGGAAGAGAGAAGGGAGTAGGTAAGGCTAGTTACCATCTATCGCACACTTGGGCTATACTACAATAAGCGGCGAGTCTTCTAATACTAAGAAAACTAGGAGATCGGTTTTATTAGCCTCACTTTACAGAGAAGAAAATAGGCTGAAGAGGTGAAGCAACTTGCTCAAGGTCACAGAGCTAAGTGGCAGGGTGCTGAGACCCTAGTCTGCCTGCCTCCAAAGTACAAACGGTTCAACCGCCCCAAGGGTCACCCAGTAAATGCTAAACAAATATAACTTAAGGAAGAAGTGAAAGACAGAGAGAGGATCCAGGCCTCCGGGGACTCAAAAACTGGTGGAGGGAGCAGACATATAAACAAATATCTACCATGTGGGAAGGCCAGCGCTGATGGCTGGAGACCATGGAGCTGGAGCGGAGCTGCAGGGGCGCTAGAGGAGGGAGTGGCTAACTTGACCTGGAGGGGTCTAGAGCCGTCTTGAGGAAGTGACTTGGGGGCTAGGCTTTGAAGGATGAGCAGTTTGCGGCTGACAAGCGTGGCGCACAGCAGGAGCTCGGCCCTCAGACCTGGCCTGGGCCGTCCGTCTCCTCTGAGGTCGTCCAGTCCACCCCCCTGTGCCCACGCGGCCGGGCCGGGCCTCACCTCCTTCCACTTGAGCTGGCGAATGCTTATCTTCAGGGCGTCCAGGGAGGTCCTGGCCTTGGAGCTGTCCACGGTGACAGGCCGCGGAGAGCAGTACTCCTCGGACCGGTCCGAGCTCCGCTTGCAGCTACGGTTCTTGCTCCTGGACTTCCCGTGCGGGTAGAGGCCCTGCGCCGACACCGGCTTCGCCTGGTACATGGGCAGCGTGGACGGCGGCCGCGGTGGGGCGCGGGCGTCGCCCTCCTCGGCCGCGCGGGGCTGCGCCGGGGTCGGCTCCTTGGGCTGCTCCTCCCCCGTTTTGCGCTCCGGCTCCCCGGCTGCGCCCGGGTCCACGCGGACCTGTTCCTTCGCCGCATGCGCTTTGGCCGCGGCCACGGCCTCCGCCTCCCACCAGGCCGCCAGCTCTCTCTCGGGTCTGCCTCGCAGCATGGTGCTCAGGGCCGGTGCCAGCGCCAGTGCTGCTGCCGCCGCCGCCGCCGCCGCCGCTCCGCCGCCCCGGCCCGCGACCAAACTGCCGCCGCTGCCGCAGCTGCCACTCGCTCCCAGCCCGAGCCAGTTGCCATGATTTCTCAGGCTCCGGTTGACAAGGGCAGTCGCCGTCTCGGGACGGGGCGCGGGAAGGGACAATCGCCGACCCAGCCCCGGCTACCTCATAGGCGAGGGTGCTCACGTGACCGTGCCTGTCGCAGAGGAGGCGGCCATCTTGGAAGAGGGCGGAAGCGGCCTCTGCCCGCCCAGCCGGACAACCCGCTGGCGTTCTGAGCCCGCGGAACTTGGAGGGGAGAGGTTGGAGCTTGAGGGCAGAAAGCCGTTAGGCGCTTGCGGGGCTCGTGAGCCCAGGGGCTGGGCCGGAGAGGCAACAATTTCAAACACGAAGCCCACTTTCTCCCACCCCGTACACACTCACTGGGATAACTCTCGGTCTGTTGGAGGAGGCACAGCCTCACCCGTTCTAGGCAGCTCCACCATCAGGAAGCACCTCAGTCTGATGATGGACATGACAAGTCCAAACTCTCAAGGATTAGCTCCCCGTTTGAGGAAATCCCTTTCTGGTCCTGGGAGAGCCCCAGACTGAGAGGGGAGACACGTTTCCCTGTTCTCAGGGAGCTCCCAATGGCATAGGGAGGCCGTGGAGAAGCCTGCAGATTCGCGGTTGAGGACATTAACCAACCCTTTTCATATTGTCATTTTAAAAATTATGGTAAGATACACATAACATAAAATGTATCATTTTAACCATTTTTAGGTATAGCCTTCAATGGCGTTAATACATTCGCATTGTTGTGCAACCATCACCATCATTCGTCTCCTGAACTTTTCCATCTTCTCAAACTGAAACTGTACCCATTAAACTCTTAACTCCCGTCCGCCCTCCCCCAGCCCGTGAACTACCCGTTCTCCTTTCTGTCTATATGAATTGGATTATTACCTCATAGAAGTGGAATCATACAATACTTGTCCCTTTGTGTCTAGCTTATTCACTCAGCCTAATGCCTTCATGGTTCATCCATGTTGTAGCATTATCAGAATTTCATTCCTTTGTAGGGCAGAATAGCGTTCCATGGTGTGAATGGACCACATTGTATCAGTTCATCTGACAATGGACACTTGGGTTGTTTCCACCTGTTGGCTATTGCGAATGATGCTGCTATGAACATGAGCACACAAATACCTATTTGAGTCCCTGCTCTCTATTCTTTTGGGTTGCCATGTATTTTTAAAGCCAACCCAAGGAGAGGGCTTTCCCTTATCACCTTAGGGAACCATATTTGTTCTTTCGGGGAATGGGGGTGGGAGGATAGAGCACCCCACGCTGAGGACAGTAGCTGTGACAGCCCACACTGGTGAACTTTGCCACACTCTGCAGATGAAATAATGATACAAGAGAGGAAAACGAGAGGAATCACAAGGCAGTATGCAGTTAAGTGTCAAATGAGGCAAAGAGTAAAAAGAAAAATTAGGAGTTCCACGAATGGAGGATTTACTGTAAATTATAAAGCTAGATAAAACTTCATATAAGAGATAGAATATAAACTGAGTCTTCAAGATGGAGTAAGAATCAGCTAGTTAGAAAGTAGGTGGGGGAACTTCCCTGATGGCTCAGTGGTTAAGAATCTGCCTGCCAATGCAGGGGACATGGGTTTGAGCCCTGGTCCGGGAAGATCCCACATGCCGCGGAGCAACTAAGCCCGTGCGCCACAACTACTGAGCCTGCTCTTTAGAGCCTGCGAACCACAACTGTGGAGCCTGTGCTCCACAGCTACTGAAGCCCGTGCGCCTAGAGCCAGTGCTCCGCAACAAGAGAAGCCACCGCAATGAGAAGCCTGCGCACCGCAACGAAGAGTAGCCCCCACTCGCCACAACTAGAGAAAGCCTGCGTGCAGCAACAAAAACCTGACGCAGCCAAAAATAAATAAATAAATTTATAAAAAAAAAGAAAGAAAGTAGGTGGGGTGGTCATTCCAGAGGCTGTGGGCACGGCAGCATGTACAGTCATGCAGTTGACCCATGGGGCCTGAAAGGGGCTGAAATCCAACTTGTACTCTGCCTGCCTAGCCTCACCCATTGAGG
Source organism: Globicephala melas (assembly GCF_963455315.2). Lineage (NCBI taxonomy): Eukaryota > Metazoa > Chordata > Mammalia > Artiodactyla > Delphinidae > Globicephala > Globicephala melas. The sequence goes on along the minus strand of NC_083319.1, from coordinate 13,018,091 downwards.
CTTTGTCCACCAGAAAGGAGCACCTTTGCTGATTGGTTCAAAGGCTCCCAGGGCTGAAGGAAGCCCTGTACTGAGAGGGAGGTGAGGAAAAGGTACAGTACAAGTAAATTTAAGAAGGGGATAAATTCTGGTGATCAGCTTGAAATGTATAGAAATATCAAACCACTAAGTTGTGTACCAGGAACTAACATAGTGTTGTAATTCAATTATACTTCAAAAACAAACAAATTCATAGAAAAAGAGGACAGATTCGTGGTTACCAGAGGTGGGACGAGGGGAAAGGTAAAGGGTTTGGCGGAGGGGAAATTGGACGAAAGCAGTCAAAAGATAACAAACTTCCAGTTATAAGATAAATAAGTGCTACGGATGTAACGTTCAACGTGACAAATATAATTAACACCGCTGTATGTTATATATGAAAGTTGTTAAGAGGGTAAATCCTGAGTTCTCATCACAAGAAAAAAATTTTTTTCTATTTCTTTAATTTTGTACCTATATAGGATGATAGATGTCCAGTAAACTTACTGTGATCAACACTTTGTGGTGTATGCAAATCGGATCATTATGTTGTACACACCTTAAACTTATACACCGCTTATGTAAATTATATCTCAGTAAAACTGGAAGAAAAAATAAAATTTATTAGTCCTGTAAAAAAGGGGGGATAATCATAGGCTTTTCTAGCAGACTAGACTGGTGGAAACACAAGCCTTAGAGGAAGGGTGAACAGGAGGCGAGGCCCATTGGAGCTCCCTGTCAGGTCTTCGAATGCTGTGCTGACCTCTGACTTCTCAGGAAATTCTAAAATGTGCTGGTGGAAAATCCAACCCCACATGGGACTCCTCACAGGGGAGCTTAGTTACGGCTGTTGCGGAGCAAAGAGCAGGTGAGAATCAGGGACCAGGACCACCTCCCAAAATACACAAATGTATAAAGAGGTAGGTCTCTCCTTTTCCTTCACACACTCACCACAGCTTATAGTCAGAGTTTTACTTGTTTGTTTACTTATAACGGTCTGTCTCACCAGAGTCCAAGTGCCAAAAGTAAGGAGTGTCCTGTTCTAGTTGACCATATCCCAACACCCAGTCAGTGCCTGGTAGACAGTAGGCATTCAATAACCATTTCTTGAATGAATGAATTTGCTAATGAATGAATAAACAAACAAACGAATGAATAAATGAGCAAGCGAATGAATGAATGAATGAACGAATTAAAATTTTAACTCAGATATTCAATAATAAGAAAATACATATGCAAATTATAGCAAATGTCAATGACAGCTTTAGCCGCTTAGGATAAACAGTATCCTGGTGATATAACATTAGCGAACTGGTGCAAGCATCGTAATCACAACGCTTAAAGACTGTTCTGCATAAACAGGACCTGGAAGAAGATAGAGACAAATGAGAACAGCTGTGGTGCTGGAGACATGCGATCTTGGTTGAAATTTTCCCTCTTGGTTTTGGCAAACTGTATCGACCTGGAGGCTCTTCCTACCTTTGGACCCAGAAATTCATCCCATTTCTAGAGGTTTCTGCTACGATCAGAAAGGCAGACTAAGCTTTCCGTGGTAACCTAATATCAGTCAGAAACCTCTCTGTCCCAGGCACTGTACTAAGCATTTTGCATACGTTGTGTCATTTAAGCTTCTCAGCGGCCCTGGGATAAATCCCGTTATTCGCCACACTTTACAGATGGTGAAGGAAATCGCCGCTCAGAGAAGAGAAGTCACTTGCTGGAGTCGCACAGTTTGTAAAGGCAAAGACAGGATTCAGACTCAGGGTGATCTGACACTAGCACCCAGCTCCCAACACCCACACTACCCCTCACACCAAGCCCTTTGTTCACAGAAATAAGCCACGTATGTTTAAACATAACTGATTCCATATATATGTATATGTATTTATACCTAAATATATGTACACACTAATTCTCAGCATATGTGGATTACATGAAAATTACATGCAGAGAAAATCTCTGGGTTCAAATATGCCAGTATATTAATAGTGGTTACTCTGGGTGATGGAATTGAGAGAGACTATTTTCCTTTAAACTTTTCTGTATTTTCCCAAGTTTCTACAATGACCATGCATTGTTTTGATAACTGGAAAAATGTAATTTTTAAATTAAAAATGTTTCTTGATTGTTGTTTTGTCACTTTTATAGCAAGTCCATTTCCGGGGAAAGGGACAGGAAGGGACAGGGGACAGGGGTGTGGGCAGCTTTTACTCCCGTTGGTAGGTTCTGCCCTGTTAGCATCAGAGGCTGCCACCAGGTGGCGCGTGAGGTCCGGTTTTTGAAGCGGCTGAAGGAGGATGAGGGGCAGGGGAGGTCCCCCGGCAACAAGCATCTGAATAACACCCAGCAGCTCCCACCCCGCTCTACTTGCAAGCACACACACTTTTGCACCTCGTAGGCTTTTGCCCACGTTGCTCGCTCTGCCTGGTGCATCCTCTCACTGGCCCCGCCTGCTAAGTGAGCTGTTTATTCTTAAGGCTCAGATCCAAAATCTCCTCTCCTTAGACAAGGTGTGATAGAGCTCCTGGGAGCACTGGAGTCCCTGGAGTGGTCATTCTTAATGAGTGAGCAAAAGGCTTCATGTGCAGTTCTGGGTCAACTGTTTCTCAAATAGGTGGTATCTTTTTGAATGACAATAATAGCCATTCTTCACTGAGCACACCTGTATGTCAAGCCCTGTTGCTATTCTAGCATTTTAATTCTCCCAAGCAACTCTCCAGGGAGAAAAGTACAATCTTCCCCACATGGCTGGGTTGGAGTTTGTGTTCTTCTTTGTGACCTCAGGCAAGTCTTATAATTCCTCTGGCCTCTAGTTTCCTCATCTGAAAAGTGGGGTGAAAATAGGGGCTTCCCTGGTGGCGCAGGTGTTGAGAGTCCGCCTGTCGATGCAGGGGACACGGGTTCGTGCCCCGGTCCGGGAAGATCCCGCATGCCGCGGAGCGGCTGGGCCCGTGAGCCATGGCCGCTGAGCCTGCGCGTCCGAAGACTGTGCTCCGCAACGGGAGAGGCCACAACAGTGAGAGGCCCGCATACTGAAAAAAAAAAAAAAAAAGTGGGGTGAAAATAGGACCTATCTCAGAGTGCAGTTGTAAAAACTGAGTTGAAATAGAGTTCCTGCACGTAGTGGTCTATGAGTGTTGATGATCATTACGGTTCCCATTTTAGAGGTGAGGGAACTGAAGCTGAGACAACAGTCACATAGTGAGTAAGTGACAGAGCTGAAGTCCAAAGTTCAGCGCATCCAGCGCTAAGCCCGAGTTCTTTGCATTCCGCCATTCTATCATGCTGTCACCTCCTGGTAGGTCCTAACCCACTGAGAGGCCCTGGCCTGGCCTTGTGCCCTCTGGGCTTCCATTTGCCCCATGCCAAGTGAGGAGGTTGGCCAGGATGCTCATAAAAAGTATGACATTTTAATAAATTGGTGAAGAAGATGGTGTGGAAATGCTGAGTCTTGGGGTCCCGGCTCCATGCACCATGCATCTGTGCCATCAGCCTGAAACCTAGAGAATGGACTTCCTGCTTCCCTTGCTGGACTCTCATGTCAGCCCCCTGGAGAAGAGGAGATTCTATCTGCAGGTAATAGAATAACGGCCAGGTTTGTGCAGCTCTAAGCTGGAAATAACATAACTGACAACATGATGCCATCTTGCATTCTTCAAGTGCTCGGTGCAGGCAGAAAATAAACACCACATTTCAAATTACTTTTCCTTAAAGGTCAAGAGAAATTGAAAGCCATTGCACTCTTCTAACAACAGGCTTCTCTTTTGGAGAGCCGTCAGGGTTTTAAAATATTTTATAAAGCAATCATCTGTATGCAATCCAGATGCCTCACCCCAGTCAGGAAGCGGGGCCTGTTGAAGTGTATCACTGGAGTTCTACTAGGAAAAAAAAAAACACTACCAAGAATTCCATCTTAACCCAACTTTGGAAAGCAATGTTTTAAAAAAGATGAAAGAAAAGAAAGAAAGTAAGTAAATAAGAAAGAATGGAGGGAGGGAGGGAAGGAGGGAAGGAAGGAAAGAAGGAAGGAAGGAAGGAAGGGAAGAAGGAAGGGAGTGATGGAGGGAGGGAAGAAGGAAGGAGTGTGGGAGGGAGGAAGGAAGGAGTGTGGGAGAGAGGAAGGGGAAAAATAAATCCCTGATGTTCCCAAATGGCCTAATGTGAGAAGAAATCCTTCTCCTGGCTGGTTTAGGGGTGAATTAAGGGAGGGGATTTCCTTCTGTTTTTGGAGCCTGGCTCCTCCATTTCCCCCACCCCTCCATAACCAATTAACCACCAAGACCCATATTGACTTCCATGGAATTTATCAAATGGATGTTGAAAGAGCTTGAAAGATGTTTTGCCGTTTTCCAAAAAGGCTGGTTATGAGAGCTAGACAAGTGATTGCAGCAGCCCTGTGGTCTCTTGTGTTGAACCTGAGTGTAGGTATCAGTCAGCATAGGCTATGTTATGCTGCAGTAACAAACATTCCCCAAATCTCAGTGACTTAACAGAAAAGTCTATTTCTCACTCACCACATATCCAGGGCAGGGGCTCCGGACATAGTAGTCACTCAAGGTCATAGTCTATCAGAAGCTCCATTCTACCATGTGCTTCTATGACCACGATAGGTGGGAAGAAAGGGGACATGGTGACGTACACACTGGCTTTTAAAGCTTCACTTGAAAGTGATGCATGACAGTTCTGCTCGTACACATTGACCAGAGTAAGCATAACATCAGAGTCAGAGAAGACAGGCGGCCCTCCCATGTGATAAGGGAGGACAGCTGGAAATGTTTAGTGAACTGTCTCATGAGAACCACCTCAGATAGGGACCAGGATGATGAGCCCCGGGTCCCAGAACCACACTTTAAAGGACAGTGTGTGAAACTCAGGTAGCTCAGTGGCCTCCAGGGACTTCAAGTGAGGGCAGATAAAGTGCCCAGGTACATGCTAGGCACTCAATAAATAAAGAATAACCTGATGCCAAAAGGATGGTGATGATGGAAGAATAAACGTGGGATGCTGGAAGGGATCTTAAAGGTCATTTAGCCTAAGTCCCTGAATCAGAAATGGGGAAAGAGAAAGTGAAATGAGGAAGGGGCAGATGGGGAGTGGAGAAGCAGGGGGAAGATTCTTCTCACCTGCCCCCTCCAAGCAGAAAAGCCTTCCATTGAGGGGAACCCCCTTCTGTTCTCCATCCTGGTAGTAAACAAAGAGTATCATTCCATTTTCTACTGGCTTTAGTGACAGGTGTCCCATGGGAGGGGGCTGTTCTCAAAGACCCAGGCTCCCAAGGGTAAGGGAGATGCTCCACACGGAGGTTGGGCCTGGGTGTCTCCCTGATGGCCTCACCTGCAAACCAAGCCTAGGTGAATGGGACAGGCCCCAACTCTGGCCAAGCCTTAGATTCAAAGCAAGAGGATCAGAAGCCACTTCAAACTGTCTTCGACTAACTCAGCTTGCCTTGAACTGACAGGTAGAGAGCGTTCTCAGTTGTACTCAGGGCCATTTCTACAAAAGGAAGCATGACCGTGGTGGACAGTTACATCGATGACCCCAATGAAGCAGCCCAAGTAATGGACATATGACCTGCTCTGGCCAATGAAATGTTAGAAAGGGTGATGTGACCCCTAAGAGGGTCTCACACACTAGGACTGGTCACCATGGAGTGGTCCTCGATGGAAGCCAGAGCCATGCTGTCAAGATGCCCTGTAGAGAGATGAGAGGCCACATGGAGAGGCCGCCAAGGATGAGAAGCCCCAGCGCCAGCTGCGCTCCCAGCTGAATGCAGCCACTGAGTGACCTCAGCTACACTGCACGGGGCAGAAGATCTTCTTTGCAGAGCCCGGTCAACCCTCAGACCAGGAAAAACAATAAATGGCCATTATTTTAAGCAATTTTGCTTTAGGGTCATTTATCATGTATCAGCAAATAGCTGGAAGAGTGACCTTCTCGTGGTCAAGGTCAATGTACAGGATGCCTGCTCAGGTACCTGGACTTGGCTGCCTTTGTGCCTCAGGTTTCACTGACACTGAGAAACTTCCTTCACTCCTTCCTTCCACACACAGATGAATAAAACAAGGTCCTGGGGATGCAGCCCGTGCGTTGAGGGGCCAGGCGCATCCACATGTAACAGCAGAGTTTGAAGTGCTGTACAAGGGAGGCATGCAAGGTGGTCACGTTGAGCCTTTTCGCCAGGATGAACTTTATTTATTTAACATTTTTATTGTAGTATAATTGCTTTACAAGGGTGTGTTAGTTTCTGCTTTATAACAAAGTGGATCAGTTTTACATATACATGTATCCCCATATCTCTTCCCTCTTGTGTCTCCCTCCCTATCCCACCCCTCTAGGTGGTCACAAAGCACCGAGCTGATCTCCCTGTGCTATGCGGCTGCTTCCCACTAGCTATCTATTTTACATTTGGTAGTGTATATATGTCCATATATACACTACCACTCTCTCACTTTGTCCCAGCTTACCCTTCCCCCTCCCCGTGTCCTCAAGTCCATTCTCTAGTAGGTCTGCGTCTTTATTCCCATCTTGCCCCTAGGTTCTTCATGACCTTTTTTTTTTTTTTTAGATTCCATATATATGTGTTAGCATACAGTATTTGTCTTTCTCTTTCTGACTTACTTCACTCTGTGTGACAGACTCTAGGTCCATCCACCTCACTACAAATAACTCAATTTCGTTTCCTTTTATGGCTGAGTAATATTCCATTGTATATATGTGCCACATCTTCTTTATCCATTCATCTGTCGATGGACACTTAGGTTGCCTCCATGTCCTGGCTATTGTCAATAGAGCTGCAATGAACATTGTGGTACATGACTCTTTTTGAGTTATGGTTTTCTCAGGGTATGTGTCCAGTAGTGGGATTGCTGGGTCCGGCTTCTGAAGCAGGTAGTTCACCAGGCAGATAGGGTGGAGTCTGGGACGACTTCCGGCCAGAGGGCTCGGCATGTGCAAGGATAAAAGCATGGAACAGCCTGGCGCTGTCGGCTGCCTACGCACACCATGTGACGGCTGGAACATCTCCATATACAGCACAGTGTGGGGAGAGGGCACTGGGGAGGTGGACGTGGCCAGCTGTTCAGGGTCGTGTGAGCCAGGAGGCGGGAGTGAACACCATCCTGCACTCAGTGGCGGGTGGAGGACACTGAGGGTTTGGAACCAGAGCAGGATGGGGTTGGGCTGACGTGGCCCACGCGTCACTTTGGCTGCTGAGTGGAGAATGGATTCGAGGGAGAGAGTCGGCGGGCAGCTGGCAAGACCCCAACCTGTTCATTCATTCAGGGAATTTTCACTGAACACCTACTACATACCAGGCACTGTTCCGAGTGTTGGCATAGTTTGGAACCGTGGGGACAGAGAGAAGGGGGCGGACCTAGAGATGTCTGTAAGGAAACTGGGGAGGCGAGTGAGAAAGCAAATTGGCGTGATTCCCAGGCTGTCCCCAGGCTGCCCGACTCAGGGATGGAGGCGTCCTTCACTAAGATGGGCCAGAAACGGAATCGGGCTTGGGGGACGACAGCGAGTCGGCCTGGGGCGGGTTAAGTGTGGGTTGTCACGAGGGCCAGCCGAGAAGTCTCCCGGACTAAATCTCCACTTACGTCACGACAGCGTTAGGCCTGCACGTCGGGGTCGTCAAGTATTGTCCCTGCCTTCAACGTTTCCTGGTCTGTGTTTCTTCCCCCAGTGGAGCCCTTTGGTGGTGGGGGTGAGAGAGGGGACCCCAGGGGCCGCGGGGGTGTGCGCTGGTGGGCTGGGAAAGCCCGTGGGAGACGGGATGGGAGGAGAGGGGAAGGCAGGTGTGGCTGAGGAGTCTGGAGGAGGTGGGGGGACTTCAACACTGGCTGCCGGCCTCCAAAGGGACGCCGAGGGGCGGGGGACAGACGCATCTTCTAGCCTCAGTTTTCTGCCTGTAAAATGGGACTGAGAAAATTGTTGAGGATTAACCCAGATAATCCAGGTAGCATTCTTACCAAGAGGCCACAACCAAGATAACCATTCACTGAGTGAGTAACCTATGTGCTTTCACTCACTGTTATTAGATTGTGAGACCCCAGAAGCAGAGTTAAGGCCCAAGAATAGAGACTTGCCGGAGCCCTCTTCAGCTCCAGGCCAGGGAGGATCTGAAAGAGCCAGGAGGGAGGGGAGGGGGGGCCAGGGCTGGGGGAAGGCTGAGGGCAGAGGGGAGAAGCCCCTCCCCACCGACTCCTACAGACAGGGGCGACCTGGGGCGCCTCCCAGTCAGCTCTGCACCACCCGCCCCTGTCTTGATGTCCACGGACACGGCGCACTGTGCCCCCCAAGCACCGCCCCGCGCGGCCCCCTGTGCCTGGCAAGCCTTCTCTCTTCCTCCTGTTGGGGAGGGGTTGGCTCGGGAGGGGCAGAGGGGAGAGGGGCTTGGCTGGGGGCTCAAACAAATCCTCTCGCCCACACCGGCCCCCAGAGATCACAGTTCAGGTCTCATGGGATGCGTCCAGCAGTGTCTGCCTGTGGAAATCCCATCAGTCCTTCAAGGCTGAGCTTCAAGTCTGCTACCTCCAGAAAGCCCACCCTGCCTGCACGTCCTCTTTGTCTGCATCCACTAAGTCAGAAGGGTGCACCCTCATCTCCTCTTCTGCCCTGATCTCAGCCTCATTCCTGGCGGGGCAGCCTCCCCTGGAGAGGCTGTGAGCTCCTGAGAGCAGACCCGTGTCTGAGTCACAGCGACAGGTGACGTTTGTGAGCACCTCTCACATGCCAGGTGCTGCGCGAACTACGTGACTGACTTGCTCTACGTCACTGAATCTTCCCTCGAGCCCTGGGAGGTGGGCACTGAGACCATCCCCGTTTTGCCCATAGGAAAGCTAAGCTACTTACTTGACAAGTGTCTCAGAGCCAGTCACGGGAGCAGCTGGGACCTCCGTGCAGGCCCGTGTGACACGGCAGCAGGGACCTTACCCACCTCACCCTCCAAAAATAAAGAGTGGGCAGGGCCGGGGCAGCCATTCCAGGCTCCGCCTAGTGCCATCTCCCTGCAGCCTGCTCTGCAGATGCCAGCTCTGCCCCACCTGCTATCCCACCAGCTCTGCCCCACCTGCTATCCCACCAGCTCTGCCCCACCTGCTATCCCGGGCTTCAGGTTCATTTTCAGAAGGACCCTGGCCAACACTGCCCCTCCCTCCCAAGATCAGGGCGTGAACTGGGCTTCCTCTGAGCTGAGGCCCTCGATGGCCAGGTCTGGGGGTCTCATCCAGGACCCATCAGACCTGGATGGTGGTGGCCTCTGTGGCTGGCAAGGCTGCACCCCAGACCCACGTCCACGCCCAGCTGCCCCTGCCCTGGGGCTGCCCCTGCCCTGGGGCTGCCGCCTGCTTCCAGTCCTCAGGTGGCTTCTGAGCAAGGACTGTTGAGGACCCCGAGCTCACGTGGCCACCCCCGCGTCCGCAGGAGCACCTCAGGGTGGCCACGCGCCCTGGGCCATCTGGCCCCACCCCCCGCCTCGTCGTCCTCAGTCCTCACTCTGCTCCAGTCCCCGTGAAGGCCGCAGCCCCTCCCACGTGCCGAGCTCTTTCTCTCACCTCAAGGGCTTGACACACCTAGTTTCCTCCTCAGGCCAAATCCACTTGTCTGCAGGCCTCTTCACAGACGCCCCCTCCTCGGGGCAGCCGCCCCTGAGCACCAGAGCGGCTCCCACCCTGGCCCTCTCGTCGTCCTAGTCACACTTGACATTGCAGTTTTTTCCTCCCCCCTTTTTTTAAACTTACGCATTTTATTTATTTAGTTTTGGCTGCACTGGGTCTCCGCCGCTGCGCGCGGGGGTCACTCTTCGCCGAGGCGCGTAGGCCTCTCACCGCGGTGGCCTCTCCTGTCGCGGATCGTGGGCTCTAGGCGCACAGGCCCCAGCAGTTGCGGCGCGCAGGCTCAGCAGCTGCGGCTCGCGGGCTCTAGAGCGCAGGCTTAGTAGCTGTGGCGGACAGGCCCAGCCGCTCAGTGGCATGTGAGATCCTCCCGGAACAGGGCTCGAACCCCTATCCCCTGCATTGGCAGGTGGACTTCCAACCGCATCACCAGGGAAGCCCTTGACCTTGCATTTTAATGTCAGCCTCTCCCCGAGGTGTGTGAGCAGGCTCCTGGGAACAGGGCCCTGTGTCACACCCTCCGAGCCCAGCGTGGTGCCTGGTATACTGCAAACCCCACAGAGCTGAGGACAGGAAGTACGGATTTCCAGGACACCGGGGAGGGAGGGAGGGGTCAGTCTGAAATGACGGCCAGGAAAAGCTGCCCGCAGGACTGGCATCTAAGCTCACACCCAGGTGGGCAAGGTGGGAAGGGTGTTCCTGGAGGAGGGAGCTGCCTGGGTAAAGGGCAGAGACCCCGTTCTCATCCCCAGCAGACAGATGGGGGGCCTGCAGCCGGCCTGGGTTGCACAACCTGCCCGGGCTCACGCAGTTAGCAGCAGAGGCTGAGTTCAAATTCAGTTGGTCTGATGCCACTGGCCACATCTGCCACCACTCCTGCCACCTGGCCCGCCCCAAGCCCTCCTCTGGCTGGAGTCCACAGGAATAACTCAGCAGAAAGAGCCCCACCCAGAAAAACCCGATACCCCAGACTGAGCCCCGGGCCACAGCTGCCACGGAAGCAGGGAGAAGGGAAGCCCCAGGCCTGGCAAGAGGATTGGGGCCCCCGGATTGGGGCCAAGTCTGTGCCACCACAGGCCTGGGCTACACCATCACAGCTGTTATCCCCAGAGCCTCAGTTCCTTCATCTGTTAAGTGGGAACAACCGTGCCTACCTTGACTAGTTCTTACCAAATGAGGAAATGTCAATAAAACACAAAGCGTCCTGCACATGTGACTTAGTGGCATATTAATATTTGTATTATACTGACCGTCGGGGATACTCTTGGTTCCTGACTCCCACTTCATGTGCTACTCGTATTATCAGGGCCAGGTCAGATTTGGCAGGGAGGATGCAGTTCCTCTTGGCGGCAGCAGCCCTGGGCCAGGGGCCACCCCGGGGCCCACGTAGGAGCAGGGCTCAGTCTCCACCACCCGACCCGTCCGTCCCACCCAAGGATGCTGGCCCATCACCGGCACTCAGCTTTCCAGGTGTCCGTCATTCTCAGCTTTTGTTTCCGTGCTTTCATTCAGTAAGCTGTGCTGACTCCCTACTGCATGCTGGGCTTGAAGCCGGGGTCGCAAGCTGAGCAGACTCTCTGGGCCCCACCCCCCACCCCGTGCTCTGGAGCTCACAGGCTAGTGGGGGAGAGAGAACACGGGAGACAGAGGGGCCGCACTGTGATGCCCTGGGTGGGGGGCGGCACTAGCTGCTCTACCAGCGTGTACAGGCCACAGTCCAACCTTTCTGCTGATCTCGCGTGGCCCTCGTCCACCCTTCTCTTTCTCCATCGGCAGCTATGACTTGGGGCTCCGTCTGGAGTTTGGAGCTGTGAAGGGGAGAGCTGCCAGTCTGGCTCTTGGGCCTATACCTCCAGCCTGACTCTACCAATCTTCTGGCCCCTCTGCATCCCCAGCCCCGCCCCACCAGCACTCAGGCTGCTCCTCCAAGACAGCCTCCAGGTGTTGGGCCTGCAGGAATCCCGTTAGAACAACCTCAGGGGAGCTGGGTTCCCTTCAGTCAACACTTACAGTCACAGGAGAGGTGAGTACTGAGAGCTGGTGAAAAGCAAACTTTGATTTTAGCCAACGGGAGGGCAGAATCACTACTATCCCCAGTTTACAGATGAGAAGGCTGAGGTTCTAGTCACTCATCCATTCATTCATTCATTCCATGATGAATGCATGAATGCATCGTGCACCACGTATGGGGAGGCACTGGTGCCCACGCAGTCAGGGCCACTGCCCTAGAGGAGCCCAGGGACACCGGATGAGTCACTCCTAGTGGGATGAGGAGGGTAGATGAGGGGAGGGGTCAGAGGAGTCTGAACAAGGAAGCAACAGAGAAGCTGAGACCTGGAGGAGGAGGACTGGGAGGTATACAGGCAGCTCAGGGCTTCCCGGTGGCGCAGTGGTTGAGAGTCCGCCTGGCGACGCAGGGCACGCAGGTTTGTGCCCCGGTCTGGGAAGATCCCACATGCCGCGGAGCGGCTGGGCCCGTGAGCCATGGCCGCTGAGCCTGCGTGTCCGGAGCCTGTGCTCCGCAACGGGAGAGGCCACAACAGTGAGACGCCCACGTACCGCAAATAAAAAAAAAAAAGGCAGGTCAGAGAAACAGCTCAAGTTAGTATTTGCCCCATTACGAGTCAGAGCCATGACTAGACCCACTGGACTCCACTTCCAGTGCTCTTCCCACACATCACGCTGCCGTACCGACTGCCCACATGGCCAGGTCCTGCCTTGGGCACTGGAGAGAAGGACTGTGCCATGAATATTGCAGTGTGGGCTGCTATGGGAGCCCAGAGGAGGGAGTTTGTCTCGGAGGAGCGGGAAAGGCCCAGGAGGGCTTCCTAGAGGAGGTGACGTGTAAGCTGGATCTTAGAAGGTGGGTAGGAGTTTGCCAGCCAGAGGAGGGCTGTCCATGCAGAAGGAGGAGAGTGTGCAAAGGCTCAGAGATGAAAACGTAATGAGCATTATGAGGGCCTCACCGGGGAGGAGGTGAGTGAAGGAAGGGGGTATGTCAGGCAGGGGACATCTGTCAATCCCTGTGGCTTCATCATGTCAAGGAAGAACCCTGAAGAGACCTGAGAAAACCAGTCAGAAGGAGGCAAAGCTGGAATTGAGAAGGGGAGCGAGGCGCCAGCGCCAGGGCTGCCGTGCGGGGAGGCGGCCAGCTGCCAGCAATCCAGGCGCTCCTCCGTTTATCCCCCAGGCTCTCTCGGGAGCTGATTAGCAATTGTTCCTCCAGCTTCTTAAGAGGCCAGGGGACTGCGGGGAGGGAGGGAGGGGTGCCTGGGGAACTGCCAGGCTTCCACGGAAGGATCCAGATGAAACTTGGGAGGCAGAGGAGACCCCCTCTGAACCCACCTCTGCCCCCTCCATGCTCCCTTCCTTTTCCAACCAAACCTGGGAGAAGGGGGAGGAAGAAAATTTCTAAAAATACTGAGACAAACTGAAGCACATTCTGAGGCACAGGCGTTTTAAAACCACAGAGTTGGAGGATGAAGGGGGCAGTGGGAAAAAAATCCTTGGATCATCGCAGGTAGATCTGAATTTTATCTCAGGGCATACTTCCTGTGTGACCTTGAGCCAGCAGCCTAACCTCTCTGAGCCTCAGGTTCCCGGTAAAGTGGTTCAGAGGGCTTGGGGAGGCGATGCTGGCACAGTGGCCGGCAAACAGTAGGTGCTCAGTAAATGCACGATGGAGGAGATTTGGGGAACTCAATGGCTATCTCCATCTTCAAATCTCAGCGGGGCCATCCTGGAGCACAGAGAGCCCTGATGGGGAAGAGACGTATAAAGAGGGAGGAGCTGGCTCAGCTCTACAGAGAGGAGAGGGCAGCCTCCACCGCCCCCCCAACACACTCACAGGCAAAGGCCCTGGCACGGTCTTGACCTGCGCATCCTGGGCACGGTTCACATCTCAGCTGGGGTAGTGATGCAACAGCAGGCAATTCTCCTCTGCCTCACTCTGCTGGGGTTCCCTTTCCATCCCCGTTTCCATCTCCCTGCCCCCTCTTTTGCTGCGTCCCCATGCCCTGCCCCCTCCCACATCCCTCTGCATCCATGTGTACGTCTCTCTGTCTCTGCATGTTTTGCAATGGTCCTATCTACTTCTCTCTCTCTTGCTCTGTGTCTCTCTGTGTGTATCTGTCGTTTTTCTGCCTCAGACTCTGTTTGTCTCTCATTCTTCCTCTTTCATTTTTTGTCACCTGTTCCACCAAAAACAGAGACTGCCTGAGCTAAAGGATTGAAAAATCACTACTTTCTCCGAAATGTTCCGCTCCCGTAGTCCTGGCCCTGGTGGCGTCTCTGGTGTTGGGTAGAGGGTGGACACCCACCCCTACCCCTCCGCTGTGGAGGCCTGGCCTGGGGAAGAACAGAGGCCACGCCGTCCTGGATAAGACCGTTTCCTGCGTGGCTACCATGTACCTGATACCCCGTGAACTCCTAGTAGTGCAGTTGGGTTATGAAGTCCTATGAACTTGAACTCAGTTCCCCTCTTCCCACCCTTGCCCTGGGTCCCCCGCCTCCCTTCAGATAAGCGCACACCTGCTCCCTGGAACCGAGGGCCTTCTGCGGCTCTGGCCTCCCCAGCTGCCTGTCCTCCGAAGGGCTCCCAACAGTCCCCAGACCGGCTCTCCCCTCTCCTGACTCTCGCCTTGGCCTTTTCTCTCTTCCAATTGGCTTTCCTGCTTCCGGGCCACTTCTTGCCCCTCAAAGCCCAGCTCCAGTGGCCTCTCCTCAGCAAAACATGGGTCATCCTTGGCTCTGTGCTCCGCAAAGCCTGGCCATCCTTCTGCATGACCCTAGTCCCTCTGCCTTGTTTTCTGGTCTGTCTCCCGGGAGCTCCTCGTTTCTGGGGCTGCACAGAGAGGCTCAGTGCCAGGCAGATGAGCCCACCAGATCCTGCAGGGGTCTGTCTGCAGCCCCCCACCCCCTGCCAGCCAGCCCAGGATGGAGGTTTCGTGCCAGTTCCCTGGGGCATCTAGCCCAGACTCCCTGAGGAGCGAAGTCATCTTCTCCCTGGCAGCTGCCCAGCCAGGGACTCCAGGGCTGCTACTCGGCCAGCAGCAATCCCAGCCTCTTCAGAGCCACCCCCAGAGGCCCTGCAGAGGCCTTGTACGGGTGGGTCTGTAGGCAAGATACCACTCTTGTTGTGCAAAGCATCGCCCTTCAAATGATCCGGTTGGAGTGGCTGGGGTTTGCTGAGAGTGGGGTCCACCCATGCATCACGTGAGCCTTGCTTCCTGGTGCAAGGGGCAGGGGCTGTCGGGGGAAGGCTGGGGCTGGGAGGCCTCAAACCTGGGACCCAGTCCTGCCTCTGCTCCTGACACTGGGCTGCGTGACCTTCTTCTTTTGGAGCCAACTTGTTGGTCAGGACTCACAGATGGGACACCCTGAGGGGCAGCAGAGCACGGTAGTCATGGCTACCTTGCACCACCCCCTCCCCAGCCGGCTTGGGCTCAGACCCTGATTGTGTCACTTCTTAGTGGAGTTAGTCAGGCTAAGGCTTCTCAACCTCAGCGCTCTTGACCTTCGCCGGGGGGGGCGGGTAATTCTGTGTCGCGGGGACGGCATTTAGCATCATCCCTGTAGCACCCTCTGAGACGTGACAACCACAAATGTCTCCAAATATTGATAAATGTCCCTCAAGGGTAAAAGGACCCTTGGTTGAGAACCACTGCCCTAGACAAGTCCCTTAGTTTTCTTTGTCCTCAGTTTCCCCATCGGAAAAATGGGAATTAATAGTGATCAGGGGAAAAGCTAACTTGCAGTAAGTGCTCGCTGAATATGTTCCAAGTTACTATGTGTTTTAGGTTTTAATTAATTGAATCCTCACTGCAGCCTTAAGGGTGGGTGTTATTCTCCGCATCTTACAGGGAAGGAAATAAAGACATTCAGAAGTTGAGGAACACCCCAAGGTCCTACAGCTACGAAGTGGCAGATTCAAGGACGTCTGCTTGGTTAAAACCCTAGGCTTGAGGGAGGGGATATATGTATACGTACAGCTGATTCACTTCATTGTACAGCAGAAACTAACACAACATTGTAAAGCAATTATACTCCGATTAAAAAAAAAACAATAAAACAAAACACCCTAGGCTTGTAACCAGCAGGGCGATTTAAGGTGGAATGAGGCAATGTGTGGAAACTGCTTTGCACCGTGTCTGGAATTGTCTAAGTGCTCAGTTAACGCTATCATTGTCCCCAGTGAGCCTCTCCAGCCCAAACGCTGGCCTGCAGTATCTCCAGCTGATTGTGAGGCAGCTAACAGTTACTGAGTCGCTACTCTATGCCGAGTTATCACACTTCAGCCTGTGAGACAGAACATTCTCTCTCCAGGTTGCAGAGGGGAAATGGGGACTCAGAGAGGGGCAGGGCCTGGCCTGGAGTCACGCTGCCAGGTGCAGGGTGGCCCGCCGTAGCGTGGCCCTTGGCTGGACCCAGGATGCCCGGTGACAGGCTCTCCCTGCCTCGGCCAGAACTGTCGGGAGGAAGGAGGTGGGCAGGGTGGCACTGCTGTTGGGGAAGTAGCCAAAGGTGTGTGTCCACCCCTCCCTTTGTGTTAAACCAAACTTTCCAGTCTGTACAGTATTGAAAAACAGCTGTGACTAGTAAGCAACATTTAGAAACATTAAAAGTGTTGAGATTTCACATTAAAATCTGTATTTACTGCTTTCCTCTGAAAATTTGTAAGAGATAGTTCACCTGTACAGGTGATAAGAGCAGGATCTGTGAAGTCAGACTACGTGGAATCCAATCTCAGCTCTGCCACTAACTTGCTGTGTGTCCTTGGCTGAATTACTTAACCTCTCTGTGCTGTGGTTTCTTCATCTTTATAATGGGGATAATAATAGTGCTTGCCTCAGGATTGTCATGAAGACTACATGAGAAAATACTTACAAATCACTTCTTTAGAACCACCCTAGGAATTCCCTGGTTCCTAAGACTTGGTGCTTTCACTGCTGGGGCCCAAGTTAGAGCCCTGGTGGGGGAACTAAGATTCCACAAGCCATGTGGTGTGGCAAAAAAAAAAAAAGAACAGCAGGACTCCCCTGGCAGCGCAGTGGTTAAGAATCCGCCTACCAATGCAGGGGACACGGGTTCGAGCCCTGGTCCAGGAAGATCCCACATGCCGCAGAGCAACTAAGCCCGTGCGTCACAACTACTGAGCCTGCGCTCTAGAGCCTTTGAGCCACAACTACTGAGCCCACGTGCCACACGTACTGAAGCCCATGCGTCTAGAGCCCGTGCTCCGCAGCAAAGAGAAGCCACCGCAATGAGAAGCCCGTGCACCACAACAGAGTAGCCCCCGCTCGCCGCAACTAGAGAAAGCCCACGCGCAGCAACGAAGACCCAACGCAGTGAAAAATAAATAAATAAATAAATAAAAGAACAGCCATAGACACAAAAGCAGCATTCAAAATGTTAGCTATTACTGTTTTTATCATTGTTTGCTAATGTTAGTGTCAGGCAATGCTGACCCCATATTCTCCCTCACACACGGTAGCAGAAACAGTCACAGCTGAGTTATGCCACCCTTTAGATGGGGCGTGGGCTCTTCCATTATCCACAGCTCCTGGCACCACAAACCCCAGGCTGAGGCCCTTAAAAGGGCAACACTGTATAGGGGCCTGACTCCTGGTTGCCAAGAGACTTTGGGTGGTCACTCTGTCTGTCTGGGCCACAGTTCCCTCTTTTATAAACAGAAGCACAGAACCTTGAAAACTGAAAGAAGCCAGACACAGAAGGCCACACGTCATATGGTGCCCTTGGAGTGAAATGTCCTGGAAAGGCAAATCCACAGAAGACAGTTAGATGAGTGACTGCCAAGGGCTGGGGGAAGGGGAGTGACTGTTATGGACAGAGGGTTTCTCACGGGGTGATGAAAATGTTCTGAAACTAGACAGTGATGGTTGCACAACTCTGTGGATACACTAAAAAGCACTGAACTGTGTACTTTAAAACGGTGAGTTTTATGGTAGGCGAATTCTATCTCAATTTTTAAAATTCCCAAATGGGAGTGCCAGTACTCACCTGGTACGAGGTTTGATGGGATCAAATGAGAAATGGGCTGCAAAGCGCCACCCCAAAGTGGGTTCCCAGAGAAGGGACATTCCAAGCACCCTGGCCACAGCTAGCTTGGCCCCCTTCTTGGAACTGGGGAAGCTTCTGGTCTTTTGCCTGGGTTTCTTCCCTCCTAGAACTCTCTGTGGCCAGGATCTGGCTGGACTCCTTGTACCTCTGGGGGCCAAGGCCAAGGCCAGGGCTGGCTCTGGTCAAGGACTATGTTTAGGGCAGGACTGGATGGCTTCCCTGCAGGTCACAGCTGCCCTAGTGTCCCGAGGAGGCCCCACTCCATGGTGAACTCAGGCACCCCCTAATGGCTCCTGCCCTCACTGCACTGGGGCTGGGGCTGTTCATTTCCTGCATGGGAGCCTGGGACCTCACAACCTTACCCCAGGGCATGGCCTGGCCCTTCTCATATCCCCCATCTCTCTGCAGAGGCCAGAGTTGCCGAGGGATGAGGGCTCGGCCCTAATGCTGCATGACTCCATCCACAGGTCTGGAGGCCCCAGCTCAGCCTCAGCCCCTGGGTACCTGACCAGCTCAGGCCCAGCTCCCACCAGGCCTGGTGGCTGCCAGGTGTAGGTCATGCTTTGTACCTCCTCCGCCTCCTCCAGAATCTTCTACGTGTGCCATGACTCTCTGGAGCTGAAGGCATTTGTCTACATCACCCAAGATGGCGTCCAAGACATCCTCCATTGCCATGTCTTCCAGCCCAAGAAAAAGGTGAAGCTCCCTCCCCCAGGCTTTTACAGACCTACCAATGTCCACACTTTCGTGTTCACTGATGTAGGCCTGTGTGCGTGTCTGCACACGCATGCGTGTGGCCAAGCGATTTACACTTGCTTCCACCTGAGGGGCTGTGCTCATGCCTCCCCGCCCCCACGTCGGTACACATGGTCTGTTCTGTGTGTGCGGAGCCCACGGCACAGCAGTGAGGACCGGCACCCACCGTGCCTGTGGGTGGAGGACCAGGCAGTGACCCACCATGGATGGAACAGATGCCCAAAGACACAACTCCAGCACCACCATCACCAGCAAGGCCAGCGTTGCCCCCAGACTCCAGGGACCCCAGATCCTGGAGGGCCCAGATAAACTGTTGGCTTCAGCTCCCTCGAGGTACTCAAGGCTGCCCCCGCAGGTGTGCAGGGACAGGTGGGAGGCTACGCACGGGCGGGTGATGTATCAGAATAGGGATAAGGAGGTACTTCTGGTCTGAATAGTCTCTAGCTCACACCCCTCCTACCTGAGCCTACCCCAGCACCTGCCTCTCTCCTCTCTTTGGGGCTCCCGCCGTGGCCCCAGCCCCGCAGGTCTGGTTCCAGCAGCAGCAGATGCAGAAGGCTGAGGTTTGGGTGAGAGCGGCTCGTGGGCACATGAGCTGGGTGGGTGCGTGCCATCCCGCTGGCTCAGGCCTGACTGGCCGTGGCCCCTGAGATGCAGTTCCTTGAGGCTCAGCTGAGCACCAAGACAGTGGCCCGCAGGGAGGCCCACACTCGTGGGTCTTTGCTATGCCGACCTTGCACACTCTCGTGGCTCGGTCAGGCCAGCACTCTGTGTCCCGCTCACATTCTGGTAATGCCCAACCGCCCCACTTTGCAGGGAAAGAAACTGAGACCCAGGGAGCCCAAGATCACCCCGCAGGATCTGGAAATGCTGTCCTTAGACGCAGAATGCTGGGCCAAGGCGTGACCTGTTCTCATGCTGCCCCCTCGTGGTCAGAGGAGGGACTGCCGCCAGGCGTTCAGCCACTCAGCTACCCCCTGCAATGGGTCCATAGATGTATTGGTCTACTTTTCTCCCTCCCAGGCCAGCTCCCCTCAACCCCTGCCCTGGGGTACCATCCACGCCCTACTTCTCAGTGTGGAGGAGCTTCAAGGTGAAAGGGCCCTCGAGTTTCCCCATCCCAGGCTGGCTCCCTTGGGCAGGGACCCCTGGAGGGGCGACCAGCTCTTTGTTGCTGAGTGAGCGTTTGCCCCTGTGCCCACGTGACGGCCCTGCTGCCATGTCCGGGGCACGTCCTCAGTCCTCACCCCCTTGCCTTCTCTGATCACACTCTCTTGAATTCTCTCTCCTTGGCCCTGATGAAGAGAGACTCTCCTGCTTTTTCCCCCACCTCCCAGACTGTTCCCTCTCAGATCTTGTGGGCCTCTTGCTCCCCTCTGTCCCTGATGTTCCCTGAGCCTCTGACCTCCCAGCTCTTGCCTGGACTTGGAGCTGGATCACTTAGCAGGCAGGCAGGTAGGCAGATGGCCTCAGGGTGCCGTCAGACCAGCAGCGCCATAAAAGGAAGACCAGGAGGAAAATGTGTTTCTATGAACCCATCCATCTGGTGATGATGACAATTTTATAATACATGTAAGTGTTATGTTGTACAACTTACCATCCTTCTTTTTGACTAACGAACGGAGGTAGGGTGAAGGCCCCGTCTGGGTGACCTCATCTATTTGTTACTTTAAACCAGCTGTCAATAACCTTCCAATTCCTAGGATGTCACCAGACCTGATTCCAACTGCCTCCTGGATACCTTCCCCAAATGTCACCTGGGGTCTCGGGCTCCCCAGATCCCAATCGTTCTCATCACCTCTCCCCTAACCCACCGCCCAGCACTGATAACCACCAAGGTGACTCCACCATCACGCTCACCTCCTCCAGCTCTCTCCCACCATGGCCAATCCCTCACCAAAACCCATTGATTCAGTCTCCTTAACAGCTCTGGAATCGCATCCTTCTCACCACCCCACTGCCGCCCCTGCCCTTGCCCAGGCCACCGCTGCACCTCCCAGCTGGCTCTCCCACCTCCCAGCTGGCTCTCTCGTTAGCTGGCTCTCACATGCCCATCTGATCGTGTCGCTTCCTTGTCTGAGCCTGTCCCCAGATCCCTGATACCCCCCAAATAAAGTCCATGCTCCTAAGACTGGCCTTGAAGGTCCCCAAGAGGTGGCCTTGCCACCCCCTGTGACTTCATGTCCCACCACCCGTGATCTCACATTGCTGCTCCGGGTGCTGAGAAGTTCTCAAAGTTTAATGGCTACTGAATAACTGAATGGGAGGGTGTTCAGACTGGGTGAGGGTGGGAAAAGGCTGGACATGTCATCCCAAGCTGGTGATGACTTCCAAAGTTGTCCACTCTGCCACTAGGGCCACCATAAGGCCACCAATCTGCAGGTGGCTCCAGCTCAGCTTGTATACCTCCCACAATGGGGAACTCCCTCCCTCTTGCCATCACTGGACATGTTATGTTAGCAAGTTCTGCTCCTGGATAGGGGTGGGGAACCAGACCTGAAAAAAACCCTCATCCTCAGGGACACTTAAGTGCTTTTTCCTCCCTGGGAGTCCCAGTACCTTGGGTCTGGGTGCCCCCGATTATGGCTCAGCTGTGGCTCTAGGAAGCCGATCTGGGCCTGACAGAGAGATTATCAGAATGGCCACCAGAGGGCGGTGCTACCCCATACACGGCCCCTGGGACTAGCCTATCTCCGTGTGTCAGATGGTGTGGGTTTTTCAGGGAGTGTGTGTGCGTGTGTGGGGTGTGTGTGTGTGTGTGTGTGTGTGTGAGTGAGTGTGTTACTTTGTGTGTCTCTGAGGGGGTTGTTTGTCCAGGCCAGTTTGTATGCGGTTGTCCATTTTTGCTCACATCTGGGTCCCCCAATTCCCACCCCAGAAAAGAGCGTGTTTGTCACTCCAGGGGGCCCAGGAAAAGACAGCAAGGAGCACAGCCTCACCCTGTGCAGTCCTCACCCTCTGAAAAGCCCCCGCCACCATCACCATCATCATGAGACTCACTGGCCACACCTGGGCCTCAGGCACTTGTCAACAAGGGCAATGACCCTAGTCAGTGAGAAGGGTAAACGTGCCTGTTGCTGGCTTGAGGCCCAGGGCTTTGAGACACAGCGGATCCTGGCCTGTGGGGCCCATGTGGGCCCAGAGCTCCCCAGGCCCTCCCTCCTAGCCTCACATCCACTCCTGCCCGCTAACACCCTACAAGGATGAGTGACTATATGTCCATATTACAGAGGAGGTATGTTAGTTTGGTCGGCCCTGAACTGGGCACTAGGGTACCAGGAAGACTCAGCCCCGGTCCCCAGGACTCACAAGTCAGGCACCTGGAGAATGACATATGAGTACCCCTGCCCACTGCCATAACAGAGGGACATGCCTGGAAACGAGGGTACCCAGGGGAGGAAGCTGTCCCGTTGCCTAGGGTGGTGGGGAGAAGGAAGACTTCTTAGGACCATACTTGGGATGGGTCTTGGAGGACAAGACAGTGTGTCAGCAAGAGAACAGCATGTGCAAAGGCACTGAGGTGTGACAGCAGAGCCTGGCTGGGCTAGGTGCCTGGACTGCAGATCGTGTGCAGGTGATACTCTGGGGGAAGCACGCAGCACAGAGACGAACCTTCCTCCCAAGCAGGCCGGTTTTGGAGACTGACCAAGCCAGCCCATCCTCAAAGCCAAGGCCGAGTGGGCTCCACTTCATACCTCCAGGGCCTCCACAGAGCAGACAGGTCCCCCTAACTGCCCCCATTGTTCCCAAGGACCCAGGAACCCTGGGAATTTCTGCAGCTGAAGGGGGAAGAGTGACAGGGCTGAAAAAAGTCCATGGGATTCGCGCACACGGAGTTAGAGGCTTAGACAGAGTCCAAGAAAGTGTGTCGGGCGCACGGTGAAGGAAGAGAGAAGAGAGGCAGAGACTCAGGGAGAGAGAAATAGAGATGGGAAGAGAGAAGAGGAGAGACTGAGAGACGGGGAGACAGAGGAAGGCAGGGAGAGGACAGAGAGAGGGGTGCAAGGAGGAGGGGGCAGGGCGAACTTTCTGGGCCTCCCTCCTCGTGCCTCCGGGGCGGGCGCGCGTGGCCGGCAATCAGGCCGGCAGGAGGCAGGTGGTCGGGGCAGACAATGGCGCGGAGGAGTGCGGAACCTGGGACTAAATTTGGCGCCGCCTTTGCAGGGCGCGGGGCCGCCCGTTCATCTCGATGCAAAGGAGACACGAAATGAATATGCAGCGCGGGCTGTAATTGGGCCGCCGTGGCCGCCGCCGCCGCCGCCGCACTATAATTTTCCAAACAGGATCTTGCAATCAGGGCCTTATTCATTAGCGCATAAACAATTTTGTTTCTCGGCACTCGAGCCTGTCAATCACGCGGAGAGGGAACATCTTGGCCGGAGGCGCGGGCCCCCGCACGCACTCCCACGCGCGCCCCCTCGAGCGGCACCACGTGGCTTTGTGCCCGGAGGCCCTAGGGTGCTGGAGTTGGAGGGCACGGAGCCCACTGCGGAGTCCCCGGCCCGGCAGATTGGGGAGTGGGCGGCGAGGGAGAGCATGGGTTTGGGGAGCCCATCGCCCCGGGTTCGAATCCTGTCCTCCCAGCCTCTGCTTGCTCCCCTGGGGAGGCGCTAACTGTACCCCGCACAACAAGATGGGGCGTCAGTTGAGAGAAAGGATGCCTAGTGCTTTGGATGCTGAGGCTGGAGGTGCTGGGGAGTGCCGAGGGAGGGGCCGCTGAGCTCCTTTTTTTAAAGAGGGGATCAGGGGCCCACAGAAGGCTCCTTATCGCCCCAGGCCCCACCCAGAGTGGGCTCCTGTGACAGTGTGTCTCTGAGGATTCAAAGCGCTTCTCCAAAGAGCTGGCCACCGCCCTGGGCTCACCCACAACGGGGCCTGCGTGCCTGTATGAACTTGCACGCGCCTGGGTTTGCGGGCCCCAGGGCACGCGGGATTCTGCAAGTCAGCGTGTGACTGTACGGGCTTCGCGCCTGTGCGGTTGGGTCTGTGTGTGTGTGTATGAGCGTGTGTGTACAGGTCCATCCGCAGATACACCTGCATGAGTGCGACGGGCTGTGGTCGTGTACGTGGTTGCTTGGCTCCCTGTGAGACCGTGGAGCTGAGTGTGTCTGCCCAGCGATGGCTAAGTGACAGGGACTGAGTGTGGCTGTGTGGCTGAGGGGAGGCTGTGTGTGTAGAGCTGTGTGACACTTGTGTGTGTGTGTGTCTGTCTGTCTGTGGATGGGCCCTTTGGGGCCGGGTGACCTGGCAGGATAGTGTGTGGGGGTGGCCCAAGCACAGGGTGGGGTCTCTTTCTTTCAGGACAGATGACAACTTCTGTCTGTCCCCTCCTCCCTGGCCACCCCTCCATCAGCTCCACTTCCCCTGCACAGTGGGCCAGGGTGCCCAGACCGGGGAGAAGGCAGCTTCTGCCTTCCTGGAAGCCCCTGTGGAACTGGGGGTTCACCTGCTCAGCCCCCAATGCCTCCCTCAGGCAGTTCTGAGACTCAGCCTCTGCTGCTCCCTCCACCCGGAGAACCCCAAGGCCTCCAGAATTTCAGGTCCAAAGCGCTAATCAGCTCAGCTTTACATAGGTAACGGCATGTCGGAGCTGGACAGACGCATTGCATTGATGGAGAAACAGAGACCCGGGACAGGAAATGGAAAAGAGACAGCAGGCCGCAGAGATGTCCCACCCGCCACTCGCCACTCCACCCCCACCCCCTCCTCTTCTGCACACAAAGAATCTGAGGATGTGCCGGCAGCCAACTGACAGGCCATCAGTCTGCGTAGACACCCTCTTCACAGCTCTAGACCCGGCACCCGGATACCACCCCACCCATTGGTCACCCCCACGCCAGGCCAGGAAGGGAGGCGGCCGGGGAAGGGGCAGCGGGGAAGGCACGAAGTCAGGAAGCCCGGAGGAACAGTCTTCAACCTGCGGATCCGGCCGCACCCTCCCTGCAGCCTCCCTGCTCCTGTGTGTCTTGCTGCAGGGCTGACCCCAGTCCGCGGGGACCTGGGCTCTCCGTGAGGCAGCTGCCGTGAGCGGCTCTCGGGGACAGCCAATGGGCACCTCGGTGTGCTGGGCAGTGGCCAGAGGCAGTGGCTTTGAATGAGGAGGCCAAGGTTTAAAGTCCAGCCCTGCGGCTTCCTGGCTGGGAGACCTCGGGCAACGCGCCAAGCCTTCCTGTGCCTCGGTTTCCTCATCTCTAAAGAAGAGTTATTTAACCTCCTCGGCATCCACCTGGCACTTGGTGCTCAGTAAACGACAGGGTGAAGGAGCGCTCAGAGGAGAAGACCCCTTGGACCAGATTCAGCCCCGGAGTCCCCATGCCGGACTCATTTCAGAGCTTTCACTTGTGGAACCCCTGCCAGGCCCCCAGCTGCTGGAGGCAACCCAGTCAGGGTGTCTAAGCGAAACTCAAACGCGTTGGTCTTTTTTGAAAAACCGTCCCTTTCAAAGCCCTGGTGACCATTATTTGGGACCATGTGTTTTCAGGGCCATTGTGTGGTCTCATCCTGGAGGACAGGCTACTCTGTTCGTGTATGGAGGCAGAACCCAAAGACACTTGAGGGTCAAAGTCTCTTCCCCAAGGTCACCAGCTGGTAAAGGAGGAGTCCAGCCTTGAACCCACTAAGAGCAATGCTTGTCCATCCCTGCTGCTGCCTGGGTACGAGATGGACCTTCAGGCTGGGGACATCCAGGCTGGCCCCAGCCCAGCCTCTGGAGCCAGCAGGTCAGCAGTGGTCACCAGTCACTATCACTTTGGCCAGGTTGCTGGACAAAGTATGACCCAGAAATAAGACGGCCTGAATGCAGGTTCATCAGGAAATACTGGTTCCGAGGTCCAGGGCATCAGAGCTCAGGTGGTTGGGGGAGAGGGATCAAGGAGGAGGGAGAGGAAGCACATCTCCAGGGAGGTGTAGAGCCCAGAGGCCTGGGTTTCCTTGGGGAAGTCCCTCTGTAGACACCACCTATACCTCCACCTCCTCCCCCCTGGGTCTTGACTTGCATCTATGACTTGCATCCAGGTGACCCATGCAACACGGGCCCAGGGGAGAGGGCTCGGAGGGTTCCTCGCTTACTACTCCATGCCCGCCTCACTCATTCTAGCCCTGGCACCTAGCCCAGCGCCTCACATATAGTAAGTGCTCAATAAAATTCTGTCACGTGAGCCGGTGAGTGAGAAGGGCTGAACCCAAAGAAAGCAACAGAAAAAGGCTGGGGAGGGCTTCCCTGGTGGCACAGTGGTTGAGAGTCCGCCTGCTGATGCAGGGGACACGGGTTCGTGCCCCGGTCCGGGAAGATCCCACATGCCGCGGAGCGGCTGGGCCCGTGAGCCATGGCCGCTGAGCCTGTGCGTCCGGAGCCTGTGCTCCGCAACGGGAGAGGCCACAACAGTGAGAGGCCCGCGTACCGCAAAAAAAAAAAAAGAAAAAAGAAAAAGGCTGGGCATTGACCTCTGTGGTTCCCTCCTCCCCGCCCCAGCCCCAAGCAGCTGGTGTCCCCTGAGGTGCCTCTACAGACCCAGCCCCACCCAGAACCTCACTTCCAGTGGGTGGGCTCCAGGACCCAGAGCTGTGCTGTCCAAGGCAGTAGCCACTGGCCACGTATGGCTACTGAGCTCTTGACAAGTGGCTAGTCCAAACTGCGGTGCGCTGTCAGTGCGGAACACACACCGGTTTTCAAAGACTTTATACCAGAAAAGAACATCAAATATCTCATGAATATTTTTTATATTGAAAACTTGTTGAAATGATAATATTGTGGAAATATTGAAACAACTTCACCTTTTCCTTTGGGAACGTGTTATTAGAACATTTAAAGTGACATGCGTGGCCCACACGTGTGGCCTGTGTTGTATTTCTGTTGCGAAGCAGTGGTCTGGAAGAGGCTGCAGGTCCCAGCCCCAGAGGAGTCAGGGGCAGACCCCAGACGTTCAGTTACTGTGACCCTAAGTCTCCCAGGGCTCTCGGGCCAGTGCATAGCACGTGGGATCTACCTCAGTTTCCCCATCTGGTGCTCCAGTTTTTTTGTGGCCCCAGCATCCTGCATCCCATGTGGAATCATGCCACGGTCTCATTCCTGAGCTAGAACAGCACTTGCATGGGCCACACCCACCAACTCAGAAGGGGCCTCAGGTATACGGCTACCAACTGACCAACCCAACCTTAACCCAGCCAACCCTTTTAGCTTTTACATCTCTCTGAGTTCTTATACTTCTCTCCATCCCTCTGCCACTCCTCCTGTCCAGATCCCCATTCATTCATTCATTCATTCAGCCAGTGTTTACTGAGCATCTATGTACCAGGCGCTTTTCTTGGCGCTCGATATACATCAGTGAACAAAGCGGATAAACCCCTCTGCTCTTGGGAGCTGACACCCTAGTGGGAAGATGGGCAGTAAAGAACAGACATTGTAAATAAGTAAATGGTATGTGTTAGAACGTATAAGTGCTAATTTAAAAAAATAGAGTCATGTAAGGAGGATCCGCCTCCACATTGCTCTCCCTGGCTTTATTCTTGCCCCTTGACTCATCCTCCATGGGCTGCTGGAGGGATCTCGGGCCCAACCGTGCTACTTTCTGGCTGCCAAGCCCTCTCTGGCTCCCCAGTACCTCCAGGTGAAGGTCCAAGCTCCCTAGCAGGCATGCAAAGCCCCACGTGGCCTGGCCCTGCCAACCTCATCCTCCTCCAGCCGCTCACTGGCGTGCTCTCTAGAGCCTCCCTGTCGTTCCCTCTCCCAAGAAACCCTTCCCAGATTTCTCTGTTCCTCTGCTCGTTCTCATCACTAGAGGCTCCACTCACTGCCAGGAAGGTTTGCAGTCGGCCACACGTGGATCTCGGCATCCTAGGCCCGTGCGTGTGCTACGGCTACACGCCTGCTGCCATGGCTCACGTGCATGTGTGGATTCTATGTGAGCAGACATGCCACATGCCCATGTGTCGTCCCCCTCAGAGAGGCCCAGCGGGGTCAGGGGCTTCCCAGGTATGTCTCGACTTCCCAGAGCCTCAGCAGGAACAAGCCCTGCAATTCAGGAAGTCGCCATGGCAACCGACGGGCCCTCGTGCCATCTTCTGCAATCAGTGCTGGGACCTGGCCACCCGCTGGGCTTCCTGGAGATTTGTTCCCTATGATGGGAGGCTGGGGAGGGGGCTCCTAACCCGCCTTCCTCTCTTCTCCTGTCCTCCCCTCCCCCACCCCCAGGGTGGCAGGGCTGCCAGGACGGGACAGAGAGGATTTGAGAAAGGGCTCCCCTGAACTGGAAGCAGGGACTGGAATTCTGGTCTCAAATAAGCCACTGGTCCCTTATGTGATCCTTCCTTTCTCTACACCTCTGTCTCTTCATCCGTGAGATGCCTCCCTTACAGGGTCTCTGTGGGGTTTGGGGCAATAATATGGCACATGTTAGGTGCTCAACTAATGCTGTTATCAAAATTAAAGGTCTAAAACAACCCCTCGCCTTTCAAGGTGCTTCCTATCTGTTGGTTCACAGCAGCCCCTGAGGAGGGTTTTTAATATCTTTTTCACAGAAGAGGAGCCTGAGGTCAGAGTGGTGGAGCGGAGGGCCAAAGTCACCAGGCTCAGCTGGATGGGGCAGGTCAGGAATGCTGGGGATTCCCAGCAGAAAGGCTCTCTGGGAGGGATGGGGCCCGGGACCATCCTTTCTCTGCCAGCACAAACAGGTGACCCTGCCTTACCTCTACTTCCTGACAAGAGCCCGGCTCTCATCTCCTGGGCTAGTGCCGGGGAGTAAAGCGAGGCCTCTCTGATCCCAGAACCCTGCTCAGTGGACAGAACCCTGAGGCAGGAGGCCTGGGTTCCAGTGCTGACTGGCCCTGTGACCTCAGAAGAGAGGGAGTCTCTTGTCATCTCTGGGCCTCATTTAACAGGTGCTCTAGATTGTAAGATGAACTAGATGACCCCAAGGGCACGTCCCACTCATACAGCCTGTGGTTTCCATTCTATAGCAAGACGAGCTCAAGGGACCTTGCAACCCTGGGCAACACTGACCGGTGAGTTTGCCAAATGCCAGGCACAGACCTCCCTGACCAACCGAGGGGCCTGGCTTCACACACACTCCAGGAAAGTCAGGCAACAGAACAGCGTCTTTGTCCTCCCAGCTCCACCAGGGCCTCGAGTTTCTTAATTAGGAGGCTGCAGTGTCTGTTGCTCCATTTCACTCCAATTCCTGCCAGAGAAGTCACTGAAGTGAGGGAAAAGGCACCACGCGCTTGCCCCATGCCCCTTTTACGCCCATGACCCCGTTTTATTCCCACAACCACTCTGCAAAGTAGGTCTTACTGCGTGCATTTCATGGGTGAGGCGACAGAGGCTCAGAGAGGTGGAGTGACTTACTCAAGGTCACACAGCCAGGAAGTAGCAGAACTGGCATTTGAACCCAGGCCCGTCTGATTCCAGAGCCCAGTAGAAAGACCATCCTCGATGTCCACTCTACTCGGCTTCCTCGTCCCTCTCTCAGTGACAGCTCTGCTCCCTAGAACTCCTCTTCCTCCTCTTTCTGGGGCCCCTGGTGCTGCCCACAGCACCCCTTCCTCCTCCAGGCAGGAAAGATGCTTAGACTCAGAATTCCAGAGCATCAGGGATGAAAGAGCCCTTTGAGGTGAACCACACCCTACCTGACCAGTTCTGCCTCCATACGATGGGGAAACTGAGGCCCCGTGAGGCAGAGCCAGGCCTGGACCCAGAATTAAAGGCACAGACTCCTATCCCGCAGGGGGTGTGGTGGAAGATGTCCCGTACAGCAGGACTCAGGGGCATTGGTGGAGCTCTGGGGATGCCGCCTAAGGCAGGCGGGTCTGCTGGTCGGGGCTTGAAGGGTTTGGATTTGGATTAGCAGAGAGCGGAGGGAGCCTGCCCGACACGAGGGTGGGGGCTGGGCGTCCTGGCTGAGCTGAGGGGTCAGGCAGCCTTGGCCAGGCTCCCACCTCCAGCCCCAGGGCCAGCGCACGAGGTGGAGCTGAAACATTCAAGCAGCTTCCTCTCCTTTGTTGGGAGTGATGTCGCCCATTTCCTGGATGTCCAAGAACCGGCTTCAAACAATAGCGCTGTCAGGAAGCCAGGAAGGGGCTGCTGCCCTGTGCCTGGTCCTGCCCCATCCCTCCCCACCTCCTGAGACCTGGCCGGGCCATCCTTTATGCTTATCTCTGGGAGTCTTATGCCTCACTCTGTCACTAGCCGGCTGTGTTTCTTGGGGCCGGTCACCTAACTTCTCTGGGCCTCCGCTCCCCATCTAAAACTGGGGATCCGATGCTCACCCAGCAGAACTAGCACACAGATCAGACGAGGTAGTAACGATGGTAGTAGGAGCTGCAGTAGCCGCGAATACACTGTACCGAGACAGTGCTGCAGGAAGTGCTCGGTACTTAGTAGGCATTTGAAAATGTGACTTTGGCTCTGAATCCCGGACACGGTCACTCACATTCTTCGAGCCTACTGAGTGCCAAGCATTTCCGTGTGCCTTATCTGGGTACCACGTGTGAAGACCTACAGTTTTGGAGTCAGACAAAATTACGTTTAAATCCCAGTTCTGCCAATGATGGGCTGTGTGACCTGGGACAACATCGTGGCCTTTCTGAGCTCCAGTTTCTTCTGAAATAAAGGAAAATAGGAATAAACAAATAAAGTAAATAGCAATAACAAGAATCCCTATTTTGTGGCATCAAATGAGGAATAAATAGGCCAACAGATGTCAAGCATTGGGCACAGTGCCTGGCAGAGTAGACAGACACCCAGTAGACGTTAGCTCCTGTTCCTACTGTTGCCACCATGGGCCTCCCCACCTCTTCCTGTGTTCGCTCACGTTGCTGCCCCTGCCTACGAGCCCTTCCTCTCTGCCGTCCACACCTCCGGCTCTGCACAACTCTTTAGCATCCAGTTGCCACCCCACAGGTAGTCCAGGGCGGGGACATCAGAAGTCTAGGCTCCAGCCTAACTTTGCCCTGAGCTCTTCCCTTCTGCAGGCCTCAGTTTCCCCATCTGTAAGGTAAAGGGAAATTGGTCTCTAAGCTCCTCCCGATTCTGATGCTCTGGGAGGTGGCCCAGCATCCCAGCTCCATTCCCGGCACTGGACCTGACACTGAGTTGGAGCCCAGACCTGGCGTCCCCCGTTCACCAGCAGGCTGGACTCATCCGCAGGAGATGAAAGCCACACAACTGGTTCAAGCTGTCTGCAGGCCTGGGAGCTGGGTGGGTGCTTCTGTCCAGGAACATGGCTTTTTCATTAGCGTCATCGTCCGCCCATTAGCCCAAAGCTGACTCACAGGGAACGCGGCGCAGGGGGCTGGTTTCAGTGGGCGCTGTGTTCCCTCAGCCCTCCTCCTCCTGTTCTAGGAAACCTCAGCTCCACTGCCTGTCCAGCTTGCCCCACAGCCCACGGCCGGGTGCACCTGTCAACTTGAGAGGGTCACGTTCACTGCGCACCGACATGGCGCCAGGGGAAGCACAGTCATCTTGTCACCCAACCAACGAAACCACCCCAGAAGAGAAGCACTGTTGTCATCCGCAGTTCTCAGAGAAGTGACGTGTGCCTCTCTGTCCCACTAGGAGTGAACCATCTCGTTAGTCACCAGACTCTAGAGCAGCCTTTGGGATCCTGTTTGTCAGGTAAGCGTAGAGCAGTGTGGCCTTGGGCAAGTCACTTCCCTCTGCATTTTCTCTCCTGTCCCTAGTCAGACCTCCATTTCCCATCGTCCGATTCACCAAGCTGACAGCTCAGAGTGGAGGAGAGCAAAGACTCCGGGTTCTGGAGCCCATCAGGCCCAGGTTGTAATTCTGCTTCTGTCAGAGATAAAATAGCAATCTTCCTGGGCCAATGGAGAGCCTCTTCATCTTTTTACTGGCTGCCAGGACTGCAATGTGGGGGTCTACTGCATCTCATTCAACTGCTCTGCTACTACTGATGTAGGCCGTTCCTCTCTCTCTGTCCATTTCTACAAGCAATGCCATAGTGAACATCCTTGTATACATCTTACAATACTTGAATCAACACTTCTGTAGTATGAATGTTTACAGGTGTGGAATAGTACACACACTTTATATTTTGATCCTCCAAGCATAATATATCAACGTACCAGTTTATACTCCTACGGGATCAGTAGGACAGTACCCATCTCCCCACATCTGGATCAATTCTTCTTTTTTTTTTTAATTCTTATTTAATTTAATTTAATTTATTTATTTATGGTGGAGTTGGGTCTTTGTTGCTGGGTGTGGGCTTTCTCTAGTTGCGGCGAGCGGGGGCTACTCTTCGTTGTGGTGTGCCGGCTTCTCATTGCGGTGGCTTCTCTTGTTGCCGAGCACGGGCTCTAGGCATGTGGGCTTCAGTAGTTGTGGCTCACCGGCTCTAGAGCGCAGGCTCAGTAGTTGCGGCACACAGGCTTAGGTGCTCCGCAGCATGTGGGATCTTCCCGGACCAGGGATCAAACCCATGTCCCCTGCAGTGGCAGGCGGATTCTTAACCACTGCGCCACCAGGGAAGCCCTGGGTCAATTCTTGACATCATCAACCTTTTACACTTTTGCTAATAAAATGGCATCTCACTGTGGCTTTAATGTGCATTGTTCTGCCTACTAGGGAGGTTAAACATCTTTTCACAGTTGATTGGCCATTCTGATGTTTTCTTCTGCAAACTGCCTGTTCACGGATTTTGCAGAGGTTTCTATTAGGGTGTCTGTCTCCCAACCACTCTTTGACTCCGTGCTCCCTGTTGATCCCAGTCCTGCCCTTTTGGCATCCGATGCTCAGGTCCCCTCTCGTACTCCAAGTGCTGCTGTCTATTTCCACAGGTGAGCTGTGCCCCCAGGCCCTCCACGCAGCCAGCCTCCGTGTCAGCCAGCCTGAACCCACGACGGCAGAGGGCTTCAGACTGGGCTTGGCCCAATCAGAAGGCAGTTCAAGTAGAAGATGATCTCCAAAGGTTTCCTCCTTTAACTTTTAAGACCAAAGCCTTCTTTTTTTTTTTTTTTTTTTTTTAATAAATTTATTTGTTTATGGCTGCGTTGGGTCTTCGTTGCTGCGCGCAGCCTTTCTCTAGTTGTGGCGAGCGGGGGCTACTCTTCGTTGCGGTGCACTGGCTTCTCATTGCAGTGGCTTCTCTTGTTGCGGAGCATGGGCTCTACACACTTGGGCTTCAGTAATTGTGGCTCACGGGCTTAGGTGCTCCGCAGCAGCACGTGGGATCTTCCCAGACCAGGGATCGAAGCCGTGCCCCCTGCATTGGCAGGCGGATTCTTAACCACTGCGCCACCAGGGAAGTCCCAAGATCAAAGCCTTCTTAATAATCCTCTGAACAAACTCAGCCTCAATTAACAAGAAAGCTACATGAAACAATTTCGAAGTGGATGACAAAACCCCGGAATCTCTTCTGTATTGTGTCCTTCGAAAGGCAGAGTGGGTGATCTATTTAAAACCAAGGCCTGAAATGCCCTTCTCATTTTAATGATATGTCCAGAATGAACGGCCCAGGGGATTAGATCTACCTCAAGAAAATCACCAAAACGCCACCATCTCCCCCAACGAATTGGCTAGCGGAGAAACTGCGTTTTATGTAATTCTTGGTATGGAAAAGAGCCCAGATACCATCTTAGTCTGTTACTTCATTTTATAGCTAAAGAAACTGGCTCAGAGGGGCAAGTGTTTTGCCAAGATCACACAGCAAGGTCAGAGATAGCGCGGGAGCGGCACCGCAGGCACCTCCTCCAACCAGCTTGCTGCCCATCACACTGATAGGGAAGAAAAGAGGCCAAGGGATTTTCTTGAAAGTTCTTTGGTTTGAGGTCACCACTGGGAACCTCAGCTTCTTGGAACCCAGCAACATAAAGGTACTGCATGTTCCACAGACAATAAAACACACATAAAGCCTGTACCTCAAACTACTGTCACATCACGTAATACCCTAGTTTCAGGTGGCAAGTGAAAGAAACATTATCATCATTTTCTTTTGAGCTTCAACTCTTCCACCAGAGCAGCAGAATTGATTAAAACACGGCTTCCAGAAAGGGCATCCTGCTTAATTTGCTTTCAACCCTCAAATTAAAGGCATACCGGCACGCAATTATCATTCTTATTACCATAGCCTAACCTGACCTTTTATGGCTCTTCCTCCCTTTAGTTCACAGACGGCACTTTTTACTGCCACTGTGACAGGGATTTCTGGGCTCTTTTTGAAAAATAAAAACCAAAAAAACAGAGCATTCCCTTCTTTCTCCAGTGGCGCTAATCATTGTGGCAGAACCCTGAGCCTCTCTTGGAATACAGAATGCCCTCCTGTTTACTCTACATAGAGGGGTACACGGTTAAGGATTAACTAGGCTACTCCCTTTCGGAGAGGCCAATGGCTGTGCACCATTCATTCAGCAATCAGGCACTGACGATCTGCCAGGAGATTTGCCTGAAGGGGTAGCTGCGGTGTTAAACAAGATGGACTTCTCGCTCCCAAAGAGCACAGCAGCTGAAGTGCAGGAGATGCGCCCGACACAGAGGGAGATGTGAGTCACTCTGGAGGGACCTGAGGGACGCTTCCCCAAGGAGGCACGTTTGAGCTGTGTCTTGAGGGAAAGGTGCACCGAGGAGAGGTGGAGGAGGACTCTGGGGCAGAGCACACAGCAGGAGGAAAGGCGCAAGATGTCTGAGAAGGCGCGGATCCAGTGTGTGGCAGGGATGATGGTGGGAGACGAAGCTGGAGAGCTCTGAGTCAGACTCTGGAATGACCGGCTGTCACGCTGAGGAGTGTGGACTTTCTGCAGCAGACTGTGGAGACACCAAGGACAGGGACTGTCCCCGGCATGTTAAAGGTTGAGGTAGGAAGCTGCAACTGCATTGCGCTGGTACCCACAAAAAAACACTGCGGGCAGACTGTTCCTGAAGCGCACAGAGCCCTGTCCTGCCTCAGGGGTTTGCTCCTGTGGTTCCCTGAGGCTGGGACACGCTTCCATCAGCCCTCTAACTGGCCGTTCCTTGAGGGGGAAGCTCAAATGCCACTTCCTCTGAGAGACCCTCCATGGCCTCTCTTTCTAAGTATATCCTCACCCTCCAGCTACTCGTTGTCACACTGACCCTTCACACTGTTTACCTGTTTATTGCCTCCCCCCTGGAATGGAAGCCCCATGACAGCAGGGCCCGTCTGTCTTGCTCATCATTCCTGCCTAGAATGGTAAGTAGCACGAAGCAAGACGTCAAACATTTGCCGAATGAATTAAAGAATTAATGAATGTATTTCCAGGGTTCTAGCTGCAAATACCCCTTCCCTCCCATTGAAGAAAGTATGCTTGAGCATAAGTGAGCAGGTGCGATATTACTGATTACAAAATCTGTATGCCCATGCCACACCGCACACCAGTGAAACCGGAAGATCTGGGGGTGGGATCTGAACATCAGTATTTAAAGGTCTCCAGGTGATTCCAATGTACATCCAAGGGTAAGATTCAATGACCCTGAAGAATAAGAGTGTGGCCTTGGAAGCAGACAGCCCACATGTGTTTCTCAGATCTACCACCCAGATCTACTCCTCAGATGAAGTCTGGGGTCCCCTCTCCCTCATCTCTTGACTCTGTTCTAATTTATTTTTGTTAAGCAAATACATTTATGAATTTTAGTATCTTAGTAAAATTACCCGTGACACATGTGACAAATGCTCAAGACACAAAGAGATGTCACAACCCCGAACAGAGACTTCCTATGTGGTAGAAGCAACTGGTATATTTAAAGCCGAAGTATGCCCTGATCCATTTCAGAGCATAAGAGTACATCTTTGATTATACCAAAGAGCATTTCAGCTAGGACCTGATGCCTACAAAGGGGGCGATTTAATCTCAAAGATTTACTCCTGGGCTTCCCTGGTGGCGCAGTGGTGGAGAGTCCACCTGCCGATGCAGGGGACACGGGTTCGTGACCCGGTCCGGGAAGATCCCACATGCCGCGGAGCGGCTGGGCCCGGAAGCCACGGCCGCTGAGCCTGCGCGTCCGGAGCCTGTGCTCCGCAACGGGAGAGGCCACAGCAGTGAGAGGCCCGCGTACCGCAAAAAAAAAAAAAAAAAAGATTTACTCCTATCTCTACATAATTAATGTGTTGGTTTGTTGCTCTATAGCAAGGAGGGGGGTTGGAAGTTCTTCAGAAAGATAAACGTGGGGTATAGTTTAATCATTTTCTGATGTCTTCCATATATTGGGCACTAGAATATAGACATATAAATAAGACAGAAGGCCAGATCTTACAGTACTAAGACCAGGGGAAACAAGATAACACCCAGTGCCATGACAGGCATTACTCAAATAGAGTGCTGTGACAATTGCTACCATTTGCCAACACTGTACAAAGCATTTCATGTGTAAACCTCATTAAATCCTCAGAGCCATCCCAGGATGTAGGTACTATCATTGTTCCCCCCATTTTACAGATGAGGAAAAGAAAGTACAGAAAGGTTAAGTAACTTGCCTGGGGTGACACAGCTATGAAACAACAGAGCCTGGATTCAGATCCAGACAGCCCAACTCCAGAGTCCTTGTGCTTAACACTCATGCCATACTGTGTCATGGGAACAAAGGGGCAGGAAAGAGCACTTGTGGCTGTAGGAAGGGACGTTTCCTGGGGAAGACAGCATTAGTGTTTGCCTTGAGAGGTGGGTCGACTTTCAAGA
This sequence comes from Globicephala melas, assembly GCF_963455315.2. Classification (NCBI taxonomy): domain Eukaryota; kingdom Metazoa; phylum Chordata; class Mammalia; order Artiodactyla; family Delphinidae; genus Globicephala; species Globicephala melas. The sequence goes on along the minus strand of NC_083319.1, from coordinate 12,981,984 downwards.
GGCAGAGATGGGGGCAGGATTGTTTCCCAGCAAGTGGATGGTGGCGGCATTAGTGAAGAGTTGGAAGTTGGAAAACACTCTTGAGGGATGGCATTTGGGCGACTGTAGGGTCTGTGACAAGGAGTCAGATAGTGGTACAGGAAATGGGCCAGGCTAAGGGCAGATTACAGCATGTCAGGATGCCGGTAAGGATCTGGGCTTTAGTTAACAGCCATTCAGGAGCCACTGAAGGTTTTCGAGTGGCAGAGGCACGGCAGCAAGTTGGGGCATGGTCTGGATGGCGAGATGGCGGTGGGAGACCAGTTAGGCAGTGGTGTTGATAATCCAAGCAAGGGGAACAAAACCAGGCTAGGACAGTGACAGTTGAGATAAAAGAGGAAGTAACAGACGTGAAAGGTTATAGAAGGAACTCAACAGGACTTGCTGTGCGACTGGAACACGGAGAGCAGTGCGCGGGAGTCACGGGAGCATCTCATGTTTTGACACTGGAAGGATAGAGACGCCATTCCCTCCGATAGGGAAGACAGGAACAGGCTTGGCAGAGGAAAGGGGGCAGATAACTTTCCTTTGGGAATGTGAGGAGTCAGCCTCATTATTCTTAAGCCAAACCAGCAGGAAGACTTTCTATTATTTGACGCCCTGCTCAGAGATTCTTCGCGCCGACTGCTTTCAAATTGTGCTGTGACCTTTTTACCTACTGAAATTGTGAACCCGTCTGGGGTGAGAGATTTTAGGAATTCTGTCTTTACTTAAGACTCTTCAGTCCTAGAAGGCTATGATGTGGTGTGATCCCATCAAGAACACAGGAAAGCCAAAGTGAATTTCTTCGTTCAAGGAATTCAAAGCAAGGAGGAGGCAAGGCAAGAACTTCTGTCCAACTTGGGCAAAAGTTAAAACATCCTAGAGTCGAATTTGAAGCCATTAACAGTTCAAGACTTGTTGCTCTGATTCTAAAGAAGTGAATTAACTTCCAGGGAGGGCCTGGCGCTAGACACTGCAGCCAGATAGATTAATCATAGATCCTGCGCTCAGATACCGTGGTTTATTCCCTCATTACCCAAAGTGTGGTCCAGGGACCAGCAACATCAGCACCACCAACTTACTAGAAATCTCAGATGTCACTCCAGACCTATCGAATTAGAATCTTCATTTAATAAGACCTCAGGTGATGTGTATGCATCGAACAGAGGAAGACTAAGGGCTTTGGAATCAGGCGTATCTGGGTTTAAATCTCAGCCACTTACCTACTAGCACTTAACCTCTTGGACCTGCTTCAATCAATCAGGGGCCCTAGACCTTGGTTTCCACCTTAGAGCAACCTGGGGAGCTTTCAAAACCTCCACGGCCTGGCCATAGTGCAAATTACATCAGAATCTCTCCGGGGTAGGATCCCAACATCAGTATTTCAGGGCCTCCCAGTAATTCCAACGTGCAGACAAGGCTGAGAACCACTGATGACTTTGAAGGACAAGGATGCGGCCATTGGAACCAGACGATTTTCATTTGTATCCCACATCCACTATTTCATATAGGAAGGAGGAATGGGGCTTCTTAACCTCTCCCTAGGCGTTAGCTCCTCCACCTGTGAAACGACTTATCAGAAACTCTTTCAAAGGGCTCTGAGCATTGAAGGAGTTGACACATGTCAAGCACTGGGCACAAGGCACAGGGCTCAATGAATATTTGTTATTACTGATGCAAGTCCCAGCTTCCTTTGCAGAAAGAACCTAGGAAGCAACACATAGTCTGAGGTTATCATAAGAACAAATCTGCAGGCCTGCTTGTACTTTCCCCACCAGGGATGACTTCCAATGACTGGGCCCGCAAGGGGTTAACGGGTGTTGCCTTAGCTGTTTTAAAAATTTAAGAATCTATTCTTTTTCTTCTGAAATTGGAGAATAAGGCAACGGTGGCTGGCAAGCTTTTGCAGACGAGTAAGGTTTAGCCAAAATGCTCCCAAATGAGGGGTCAGAACTGGGTGGGGGGCAAGGCGCATCTTCCAATGCTTTGTGTTCTGTCCTAACACTTTGGGCAACAGACTAATGCCTCACTGCAATCTCCCCACTTCGAGTGTCCAGGAGTTGGAAAGGCCTTTATAAAGACTCCATACAACTCTGCTTTCCAGGGCTCTGCAAATGGGAAAGCAAGGCCCAGGGAGCTGAGACTTACGCAGGGTCATATGCAATATAAGGCCACGACCAGAAGGTGTAAAGTGACCCCCAGTCAGATGGAGAGGAAATAGCCTAGTAGTGAAAAAGGAATTGAATGAAAGGGAAAAGAAAGACATAACAGTGCTTTGAACCAAAGAGCTTTATAAATACTTGTGGCTTTAACCTGCCCAGGAGGTAGATAAGCACGTTCCCTTTAGTTTGTCCTCAAATTCAACCTCTCACAAGAGGTTAAGAAACACACCCAAGGCTGGAACTGACACTCAGACCTCCCGACTTCCTGGCTTTGGAGCTGGGAGCTCAGCCTCCAACTCCCTTGTCTATCAGGAAAAACATCTGGGTTATAATGCTTGAGGATGGGCTATCAAGGGGAAGTGGTGGAAGTTTGGTTCTTTAAGGAACTTTGAGCGGGACTGCAGAAGACCACGCCAGGAGCCCCGCCCACGGCCTGAGTCACGAGGCTCGTGTTTCTGTACTTCTCCTACCCTGGATGCTTCCCTTGTGTGACCTTCAGGGAACTCTGTCTGTCAGAGAGGTTGGATGGGAAGAAAGAAAGTTGAGACTTCAAACTGTGTGAACCCACGCGGGCCCCGAGGCGCTGCCGCGGGCAACAAAGCCTTCCCTTCACAGCCATTTGCCTGTGACCCCGCACGGCTCCCCTGCCACACTGGCAAATGCCTACCTGAAGCAAAGAGAAAGGAGCAGGCAGGACCACAAGCACAAAAAGCAAGGGGAAGTCATCTTTAAAGGCCAAAAGGTTATATAAAACATAATAAAATACAACTGTTTCCTTTAAAATTTTTAATGGGCAGGAAACGGTATAGAATAACTGCCAAGTCACATAAATTAATGTTTTTGTTAATGTTTGTGATTCTGGAAAGAGCCCTCTATCGGTTGACGAAACTACAGGAGAGTTTTCATCACCGCTGCCTGGGTGCATGACTGGGTGTGGGCCACGGACCCATCTTCACATGGTCCAGAAAAAGAGGCGGCTGCCATGTCTGGCGGGCTTCAGATCTCCTTCCGTCTCAGGGCTGGGCTCTGGCCTCGCTCTTGAGTCATAGGGATTCTCTGGTAAAGGCCGATCTGTTTTCACTTTGGTGACCTACAGCGGGTAAAAGAGGAGAAGCAGAGCTGAGGGGCAGGTGGAGAAGCTGTGAGCATGAACCCACCTCCTGGGGTCTCCTCTCCGCCCTGGCTGCCTCAGCCACTCCCCATCCATAGAGCCCTAGCAAATCACACTTACCCTGAATAAACACTGAAGAAGGCCTACTTTGTGTCATTCCACATGGAAGAAGTTAGGGATACGGAAGAGAGCACGATTCACACTGTCCTCAGTGAAGGAGTCAGCCCGGAAAAGCACCCAGGCCTTCCTAAGCGGGTCACGGTGACCGAGAGACGAATGAGCGCTAGGACAGCAAGGCCTCCTCCGCACGGCCACGCGTCCTCGGCCTGGCTCTGAGGGGGCAACGTTTACTTTCCTCTTGAAGGGTGAGCAGGAGCCAACCAGGAAGATTGGAGAGGAAAAGCCCTTCCAGGAAGCCAACAGTGCACACCGAGACAGGGGCGCGGCCTTGGGGCAGCCGAAGCACGGGCCGCGCGCAGAGCGCAGGGAGAGGCGGCCCCTCACCAAGCACGTCCTGTTGTTAGACGTGACGCCAAGCGCATTACTCCAGTTCACTCTCACACTCCTCGGAGGTCAACCTGCAGGTTCACTGGGACCCCCCAGCTAACGGTGGATGGACCTGAAGTGAGATCTGCCTGCTCCAAAGCCCATGCTCTCACAGAATGCTCGACACTGAGACACGGGAGCCAGGCGATGAACGACACACAAAGATGCTTGAATTTTAACCCAAGGGCAACAGGTGCCACTGGAGCAGGGAAGTAACTTACTCACGTCTGCAGGCCAGGCCGGAAGGAGCAGAAGCTAGACGGGGGCGCTGAGCCAACGGGCCAGGCGAGAGAGGGAGCCAACTGGGGTCCCGGGGAGAGAGGAGGATGGCGTTTTACACCCACTGAAACCCACAGAAGTCTCCATCAGAAACCCAGCAGAAATTGTTCTCATTTTAAAGATGAGGAAACAGGCCCAGAGAGGCAGAAAGACAGAAGGCCACGGTTATCAGTAGTCTTGTTATCTGGTGGCCTCCTAAGCCACTCCACATACTGTGACCAGATCAGTCTTCCCATAAATATATTAGAATTAATTATAAATAAGAATTATAAATAATTCTTATTATAACCACCCTCTAAGGCATAATTATCTCGAGTTCACGGAAGAGCAGCAGAGATGGCTGGCTTGTCTAAGATCAAGACACAGCAAATGTCAAGAGTTGGAGCTGGAACCCCAGTCTTCTGACTACAAGTCCAGAATAGTTTTTTATTTGCTTTTAAAACAGTTTTCTCATCTCTCTGCTATAATTAGAGATCACTAATGGTTCCTTACTGCTTGACAGAGTATTCCAAATGCCTCCAGCTGGCATCTGAAGCTCCTTTAAGGAATTCAAGATGTCTATGCAATAAATCTAGAAAAAATAAAAGGACCCCTTTAAAGGACAAATTACTGGGGAAAGGACAATAAAGCAACTTCCTCTTCTGCACCACACTCAAAATAGAAAAGGAGCAGAAGCATGTGGTCAAACTAATTACTAGGTAAATGACCTTGGGCACCTGACTTAACCTTCAATTTCCTATCTGTAAAACGGAGCTAGTAGTAGCTCCTAGGGTTATTAGAGTAATATACGTGAAGCACCTGATGTATGGAACAGGTGCTCCATTAGTTATTTTCAATATTAATATTATTAGGACAATGGAATTATGGGTGAGAGAGAGCAATCCTGCCTAGGAGAGCCAGAAACTTCAAAGACAGACCTGACACCTGAGCTGAGACTGGACGAGTGAGTATGAATTCACTGGGGGCAAACAGGAGGGAAGGGCAAGCCAGTGGAACCAGAATGCACAAGTGAATGACGCTAAAATGGAGGCTTTGTGCAGCCAATTATGACCGTTCTTAGAAAGAGACCGAATACTGAACTTAGGTATAACTAAAGCTGAGAATCCTCTTAAGGAAATACACTTTTGAAGAGAGTTCAGATAACAGTACGTTTTCCTTTTATAGGTTTTTAAAAATGTTATTACAAAGAGTCAGGAATAAAAATGCTTTCTTAACAACGTGATTTGTAAATTCTCCTTTCGTGAGACAGATGTGAGAAACGGTAGTCTTCTCTATTCTATGTAAAAGTTCCACCACTTTCCAGCTTAGAATTACCAACTATTGAAAATAATCTGTTCATTTGGAATTAAAATATACACACTACGATATATATAAAATAAATAACCAACAAGGACCTACTGTATAGCACAAGGAACTATACTCAGTATCTTGTAATAACCTATAATGAAGTGAATGTAAAAAATATATATATATGTGTATATATATACACATATATATATCTCTGAATCACTTTACTGTATACCTGAAAGTAACACAACATTGTAAATCAACTATATTTCAATAATTTTTTTTTTTTTTTTTTTTGCGGTGCACAGGCCTCTCACTGCTGTGGCCTCTCCCGTTGCGGAGCACAGGCTCCGGACGCGCAGGCTCAGCGGCCATGCCTCACGGGCCCAGCCGCTCTGCGGCATGTGGGATCTTCCCGGACGGGGGCATGAACCCGTGTCCCCTGCATCGGCAGGCGGACTCTCAACCACCGCGCCACCAGGGAAGCCCAATAAAAATTTATTTTAAATAAAAATAAATAAAATAATTTGTTTGGTGGCAAAGAAGATATCCGAAGTAAAGATATGCCAGATACACACACACAAAAATTGCTTAACCATTCCTCTACTTATGGCAAAAAGCTTAAGAACCAACTATCCACAGATGCCACACACAAAGGGAGGGAACGAACACTAACTGTGGACCTATGTGCCAGGTACTGTGCTGGGGATTCACACAGGCTCCGTAGCTTAATCCTCACAGAAAAACAGGGATTAAGACTGGTCCCATCTTATAAATGGGGTAGGATAGGAAATGTTAAGAAATTTGCTCAAGGACCCACAGCAATTAAGTCAGGGAACTACCATTCAAATCCACTCTCAGTCTCCATTCAAACCAGAGTTCTTCCCGCCATGCCTTGCTACCTATGCTTCCCAGAGGGCATGGAGGGTGACAATGCTTAAGAAGCCAGGGATGGGTCAGATCACAAAGGGCTGTGGCATGTCAGGATATGGAGGGGATGCTTTGTTTTGCAAGCAAATAGGAGTCCCCTTGAAAAGCTGTTTTTTTTTTTTAAAGGAAAGTGATATTTGACTTATTTTCCACACAGATCACGCCTATAGTGATCCATCCTCCCCTCCCAGAAATGCACGTAGCCCAGTTAAGAACTCCTGTCCAGGAAGTGGGGGACAGTGAGGGGATTCAAAACAATACTCCAGGAGATGCTACAGGAATTGAGGACTGGATAAAGGAAGAAAGAGTGCAAAGTGAAGAAACAAGACGTTCAGGTTTCTCCCTCTGAGGGTTCAACAGATGGTGGTGTCACAACTGAGACAGGAAATATGGGAGAAAGAACAGAGAAACAAGCTTTTTAGACTATAGGCATTACTTTTTTTTTTTTTTTTTTAATCTCAGGTATGTTCCTGAAAAATGTGGCATAACCTCAAACCTATTTCCCCACAATAAACTCAATGTTTTCAACTGACGGTGCCCCTAACATTTTGTTTATCCTCATCTACTCCCTTCTGTTCTTCAGTTAGCTAATTAATCAAAAACCAATCTGCACATGCTGGGCGAGCTATTTAAAGGAACACTTCTATTAAATAAACTCCCTCTGGACTGTGTATAACCACTCCCTAATGAAGCTGACTGGTCAGTCTGGATTTCTCACATCAGATCTGTACTCACAGAAGACCCATTCCACCCCCTGCCTTTCCCCACCCTTAGCGAGTGAGAGAGAGAGAGCGAGAGCGAGAGCGAGAGAGAGAGAGAGAGAGGGAGAGGGAGAGAGCAGCAGGAAACTGTGTTACCTTTGACAGCTCCCCCAGGTCGGGTCGCACCCAGCCCAGTTTGTCCAACACACACTCGTCAAACTTCGCCTGCTGTTTGCGACACCGACGAAATAACTGCAAGCCGGAGTAATCGATGCAGGTCCAGTATTCTGTAAAAGGCTCCGAACAGTGCTGCTTTATCTGCCTGGAAAAGAGGGCTTGATTGGGGCAGCTCTTTGCAAAACGATGAAAAACAAAAAAGTGGGGAAAAATTTGGTGCAGACCTCATACACACAGCCTTGCTTTTTGAAAGGTACGGGAGTACGCTTACCTCACTTACAAGACCCCTTGGAGAGCCTCAGGTTGAGAAACAATACGTAAAAAAAGATTTCTGAGGAATAAGACCTAATTTCTTTGTGTAGCAAAAACAAATGAATAGAAATGTCAAAAGACTGTGGTCTAAGGCGTATATATTTCACTTAGAACTCCTCACTTGGGACCTATTTATTCTTCTTAGATCCAATCTAAAGATTACCCACTTCGCAAATTTAGAAGAGAAGGAGGCGCACTCAGAGATGGGCATGCTGACAGAAGTCAGAGGCGACAGACATTGACAAAGGAGGAGACAGACTATAAAAAGCAAATTCACAAACTAACAAGGATCTTCTGATCCTGGGGTCGATCAGTGTAGAGGCAACCTGCCCCACACGCCTCCAAAGCTCAAAAGATTTCATTCTATTCAGGCACTGAACAAAAACAGAGATTAATCCTTGTCATTAAGAAGAAAGTTAAATTATATTTGCTCTCTGTTAAGAAGCAACATAGCATATAATTCATTTTGTGGTAACCAGAAATGGCTGAAGAAAAACTAACTTTTGTGTATAAAAGGGATAAGCCTCCATTATTTTGCGAAATTCCCCTTCTCTCACCATTCAGCTTTGCTAGTAATCAAATAAATGCAAAGTCAAACGAGAAGAAAATACTGTTATTTTATGTAAAAGCCATATTTGAGGCAGTGGAAGAAGCGTGGAGCACCTCCTTTCCCCGGTGGAATAATAATGAAGTATTTGCTTGTCACACGCCAAGAATCTAGCTACACTCAACACAGGAATCGTATTTAACACGTCTCGGGAAGAACCTCGGAGGTGGCCGAAGGAAATACATAAAGAAAAACTGGCTTTCCATTCCTGCTCGGTTCCCCTCCTGGGAGGCAACCAAGGGGCACCAGTTTCTTATACCTTTGCAGGTATTTTTTTTTGCGGTACATGGGCCTCTCACTGTTGTGACCTCTCCCGTTGCGGAGCACAGGCTCCGGACAGACGCGCAGGCTCAGTGGCCACGGCTCACGGGCCCAGCCTCTACGCGGCATGTGGGATCTTCCCGGACCGGGGCACGAACCCGCGTCCCCTGCATCGGCAGGCGGACTCTCAACCACTGTGCCACCAGGGAAACCCCCTTTGCAGGTATTTTGAGTATAGCCTTGGGGGTGATAGGATGTGTTAAGAGGAAGGAAGAAGGAATGTCAAAGCCTCGGGAGCTTTTCTGGGTTACCTCTAGCCTCAACGACCTGCATTTCTACGGTACACAAAACTGCACCCCCCTAGCCTCGACTTAAGAATCGCGATGGTGGTGAGCAACCGTGTCCAGTTGGAGTTTCGGACTCCTCCAATATGCTGCAGCGGAAGAAAGGCTGCAAACCATCACTCTGGTACTTAGGTCTATGTTCTGGGCTCTGTTACCCTGGCACCCACACTAATAGACAATTACCTACTAGTGCTTACAGCAAGCTAGTTCAGCACCTCAGGAGCTTGTGAAATCCAACCATTTCCCACTTAAACATGCTCCCTCTGAGTCAAAGGAAAAATACTTTGCCAAAGTTCTCTTAGAAAATAAAAAAATTTTAAAGGAACACACATTCCACCTTATTAGCAATCAAATCAATGCAAATTCAAGCAAGAGTAAAACACCACTTTGTACCTATCAAGTATTTAAATAATATGCAATGCTGGAGACGGATACCAGGATACAGGCTGAGGACAGCATAAACTGGCCCAACTTCCAACTGTAATTCAAGAGCCATAAATCATGTTCAAAGCCTTTTAAAGAATAATCTCACTGCTGGGAAATTTATGCCAAGGAATTAATTATAAAATGAAAATGATCTCTACACAAATGTAATCACTGCAGATTTATCCAAAACAATCAATAATGATGTTTAATAACAAAATTATGGCTGGTTTATCTACTGATGGAATATTACACAGCCATGAAAAATGATGATCATGAAGACAGAGCAACTTGAAAGCATGTTTCCAATAGTTTCAAGTGAAAAAATGAATTTTCAAATGTACACACACCATGACTTTAAGCACAAAAATATCTCTGCACGTGGACAAAGACAGCAGAAGCAAGAAAGAAGGAAAGCAGCTATTGTGTGAAGCAATTTTTTTTTCCTCTAGCGTCATTGTAAGGTTTTGCCTAGCCAGCAGTCATTCTCTATTCTTCTGGAACATCCTTCAAATTTTCCTTTGGGGAACAACCTCTCCCTATCGCTCGGCAATGTGATTTAGATGAATCTAAGTCTACTCCCCACTTTAGGCCTGACCACTCACAGCATTTTATCTCCTGAAACACAACTGATTCAAAGATATGCACATGAAGTTGACCAGCCAGGCCAATGAGACTCAGTCCAGGGACCACTGCTCATGCTACTGGGTGGCACTCTTTGTCTGGGTCTGCTAAGCAAGGAGCACAGCAGCTTGGAATGGCTGGTGGCCATTGCTGCTAAAGCAAGGAGAGGGTCTCTTTGAAAATGAATTTGACAGAGAAAGCAGGACTAAGAAACTGGGGGTGGGGGATAAGAGGTGAAGCCAAAAGATACCAAGTAGGTGTGAAATTATTTAAGCCCTTGAATCCAGTCCTGCCAGTCCTATTTCTGGACTTTACAGTGACATGAGCCAATTCCCTCTGAGTTGAGTTTCTGTCCTTTTTAATAGAGTTCTGACTAATATGGTTAAAACATTTTTCCACAATTATAATTTGGATTTTTTTTACTTATATCAAGTACAGTGGCCTACCTCAACACTTGACTCTGAACACCTTTCCTTTCCATCATAACTGTGTGTTCTGTAGTAATGATAATGATAACAATCTAGTAAATGCCTATAAGCAAGCCCTGTGCTAAGAAGTTTTTATGTGCCTTTTCAAATTTCTCACAACAATCTTATGATAGGTATTACTCTACAATTTGGAAGTTGGGGTTCATGGAGATTAAAGAACTTGCCACTATTTACAATAGCCAAGACATGGAAGTGACCTAAATGTCCACTGACAGAGGAATGAATAAAGAAGATGTGGTCTATACACACACACACACACACACACACACAATGGAATAGTACTCAGCCATAAAAAAGAATAAACTAATGCCATTTGCAGCTACATGGATGGACCTAGAGATTATCATACTGAGTAAGTCAGGAAGAGAAAGACAAATACCATAGGATATCACTTATATGTAGAATCTAAAATATGACACAAATGAGCTTATCTACAAAACAGAAACAGACTCACAGATACAGAGAACCAACTTATAGTTGCCAAGCGGGATGGGGGAGGGAAAGATTGGGAGTTTGGGATTAGCAGATGCAAACTATTATATATAGAATGTATAAACAACAAGGTCCTACTGTATAGCACAGGGAACTATATTTAATATCATGTGATAAACCATAATGGAAAAGAATATGAAAAAGAATATATATGTGAATAACTGAATCACTTTGCTGTACAGCAGAAATTAACACATTGTAATTTTATTTATTTATTTATTTATTTAGGCCACATGGCATGTGGGATCTTAGCTTCCCGACCAGGGATGGAACTCATGCCCCCTGCATTGGAAGCATGGAGTCTTAACCCCTGGACCGCCAGGGAAGTCCCAACACAACACTGTATATCAACTATACTTTAAAAAAAAAAAAAAAGTGCCAAGTAATAACGAACAAAAAGAACTCTCATTTATTGTGTGCTCTACTTTGGTCTATGTGACTGCAAAGCCTTCCATTCCCTACTAAAATTAGTAAACTTATCCTTCCATTTAATTAGCTGGATGTTCACGGAGATACATATACCTTGATGTTGCAACCAGTGGGCACTGACGTGAAAAGATCTTACCTAAAGAAGTCCAGGGCACACTGGTTGACAAGCTTGCTTTCCTCTAAACACCGCCTCGGGTCCTTCTCTTCCCACCGGCAGAGCATGAACTCCTTGTTGGGCTTATCGCACTGAGCTCCGTAGTGATGGGCCGCAGCTTTCAGCACAGAAGAACTGACTTTCACCTGGGGAGAGGAACAGAGGAGAAGGACCAGATTTGTACCAGGACACCACTTCTTTAACCTCACCTCATGCTGGTCAAGATAGAGGGAACATGAAGGTAGCCCCGTTCTGACTTTGCCAAGAACACTAAAGACAGGGGACTCTGTAATAATCCCTTATGATGTATGGTGCTTCAGAGATCACAGAGCTCTTTCACATGTATGATTTTCCACACCTTTGTAATAATCTCATCAGGCTGATATTACCATCCTCATCCCCATTTTAGACATAAGGAAATGGCAGCCCGAATGGAATCCTTAGATCTTTATGAGAGAGAAAGTGGAGCTCTGAAGGAAGATGGAGGCTTCTGGGATGTACGGGGAGGAACCAACCCTGAGGAGCACTGACGAGTCTCCTCTCCAGGAATAAAAGTAACAGTGGAGGATATATAAGATTCCCAGAAGATGACAGACTCACAGAAGATTAGAGACTGGAAGGGATGAGTAAGAGCATCTAGCTTAGCAAGTTATTATTAATAATAAAGAACCAAATCTGTGAACTTTTTAAAATTATAGAGTATATCCAAGGCAGCCATCCCTACGACAGTGTCAGTCTCACTCACTTGCACCCCAGCACATTTTCTTGAGAAGCACAGTGTAGCTACAGCCAGCTCACGGTACAGTCCAGAGCCTGTCTAGCAGCTGCTGCAGCAGGGGTCCTGCTAGCCTCTTTTCTGTACCACCTCTTCCTGTGCTGATACCACAATGTTTGAATTACTGTTCGTTGTCTGGGAAGACCATCCTCCTCACTATTCATCCTTTTCAAAACCGTTCTGGCTGTTCTTACAGATGAACACCCTTCCTCCAATAATCCTATTGGAATTGTACTAAGTCTAGTTATATAACAAATTAGAAAGGAAAGGGCACTGTTACACTATTGGGTCTCTGCTCACATTTTATCTCAGCCGTTCCCTAATCATCTTAGATAAGCTAGCACCAGTGGTCACTCTATCTGTGACCACTGGAACGTAAGCTCCAAGAGGGTGGGCATTTTGGGTTTTTTTGTTTGTTTTTTTTTTTCGGTACGCGGGTCTCACTGTTGTGGCCTCTCCCGTTGTGGAGCACAGGCTCCGGACGCACAGACTCAGCGGCCATGGCTCACGGGCCCAGCCGCTCCGCGGCACGTGGGATCCTCCCGGACCGGGGCATGAACCCGTGTCCCCTGCATCGGCAGGCGGACTCTCAACCACTGCGCCACCAGGGAAGCCCTGGCATTTTGTTTTTAACAGAGGTCGACTACTGTAAAGATGTCCGTTCTCCCTAAGTTAAACTAATTAAGGTGGTGTTTACCATGGTCCACCAAGCACCCAAAACGGCGTCCCAGCACAAGGAGCTGTCAAGCACTCACTCTGTGCCAGCAGCAGGGGAGGTAACAGTTACAAGAGAGTTAAGAATACATGAATGATGCCTTCTCATCCAGAACACAGTACGTCTCTCCATTTATTTAGCTCATTCTCACTTTCTTTGGTCAAAATTACAGTTTCCTTCATACAGGAAACTTGCATATTTCTTGTTTATTCCTCAGTATTCTCACATTTTGGGTACTATCTAAATGGGACATTTTTCCCTTAGATTTTCAAGTTGGTTACTGCTTGTTTTTACACTGTATCTTCTCTGTAACCACAGTCTACTGAACTCTTGTCAGTTCTAATAGGAAACTCAAGAGGATTAAGAGAGAAGCTTCCATTTACAAATAAAAACTGCCTCCCTTCCTCTCTGATACTTATATTTTTTTTTTCCTTCTTCTTCTCTTTCCCTATGTTAATGCTCTGACCAAAACTTCCCAGGATGATACAGACAAACAGCAATGGCAGTAGGCGTCCTTGCCTTGTTCTAAACTTTAAAGTAGTTTGGTATGATATTGGCTGTTGGTGTCTGGGATATACTTGTTGGACGTTCCTCATTAGGGAAGTTTCTTTCTAACCATAAATGGCTTTGTTGCACTGTTGTTTCCTCCACCAGGAAAGACTGAAATTTTCAGGTTTCTTTTTCATTAATCTATAAATGTAATGTAGAGTATTAACAGATTTTCTAAAACTGACCCATTGTACCTAGAATAAAATCTAGTTTGTCCTAGTGCATTATGCCTTAAGATACCCCTGGATTTGATCTGCAAATATGTATTAAGAACTTTTACATGAGAATAATTTTATAATTATTATTTTTATAACAATAAAAATTTTATAATTTCATTTTTCAGGAATTTCACACAGCTTAGGTTAAATTATTAATATTTTTAATAAGATAAAAGGCAAGGAAAGATGAAGAGATAATTCATCTACACACTATAGGAAGAGAAGAATAAAGTTATGACTATGACTACTAATATTACAACTGTTCTAATTATCAAAGCAAAGGTAAATTTAGGATGTAAGTGAAATTTGCCATGACAATTCTAATATGCTCATTAAAAAATCTGTAAAATTTTGTATTCGAGTTTTTGATAATAGTTTACTTACGTTAATTGAGTGGTACACGTTTGCTTGCTATATTACCTGTAAAGAGCTGGGAGACTGAAAAATCAAGACGCAAACTTTTTTTAAAGCTTAATATATTTAAAAAATTAAGTTAGCTGCATTTATTTCCTTGTCAAATGTCTTAAAACATCTTTAAATGGCTGATTTAATTACTCCGATGCCTTCACAGCTATCACGCCCCCAAAAGCCTATGGCTTTCTTTGCTTTACTTCCCCACAAGTGTAGAGGTCTTATCCCAGTCTAGGTTATGCCCATGTTGTTGAGCACATAAAACACGCCCTGTCACAGGGAAATCAAGGCTGAGAACCACTCACTGAATTTATTTCCTAAGGAAAAGGAGCAATGTGCTCGAGATGGCGCAGCAAGTCAGTGGCAAGTGCAGAACTAGCACCAGAAAGTGTGACCTCCAATCAGGCCTCTCCCCATGGCATCACTGAGGAGGCAAAGAACTTCAGATGTCACCACCACCCCTCACCTGCTTCTTCACTAATACTGACAAGTTCCAACAGAAGCCACAGCCTTTCACAGCTGCTTACTGTGAATACCCTCTCAGATTCATTCAGCTCCCTTTGTCTCAAAGAACACAGAATTTCAATGCCCTTCCTCATCTGTCCTCATAACAGCCTCACTGCACAGCAGGTTTAGATGGTCTGCAGGTGCGGAAACAGAGGCAGAAAAAGTCCCACAATCTACGAGCAGTCTTCTAGTCCTGTTCTCTCTTCCTTAAACCAGATCTGCACCTTTTTTTTTTTGTAGTACTTAATTTATACTAGGTTTTGTATTTTGCTTAATTTATGTAAAATGGGGGATGATAGTACTTAGTTGATAGAACTGTTGTCAGGGTTAACACACATTAAAGATATGAAGAACAGTGCCTAGCACATAGAAGCACATCATAAATATTGGCCATTATTTTTACTCAAAATCGTTAATGTGTACAAGGATTTTCCTGCCCAAAGCTTCAGACTATTTTTCCATAGGCATGTGTCATATAACTCGAAGGTCAATGAGGTCCAAAATGGGTTTAACTTGCTTCTCAAACCCACTCCTTCTAGCTTCCCCAGTTCTGTCAAGTTGCAAATCTGACACCGATTCCTCAACCTTTGCTGCCTCTGATATCTAAGTCATTGCTAAGTCGGATCAATTCTAGATAAATGCATTCTTTCCTCTCTGTAAGCACAGTCACCAATCATGCTGGAGTCAATAATATCTTCCTCAGTTATTGGTTTCCTGTTTTTCTTATTCCTCTCTTCCAACCATTCTTCACAGAGCTGCTGTCCTAAAAGACAATTCTTATTTTACTCTGTTATTAAAACAAATTAGCAACAAAACCCTTGAAGGATTCAGGCTTAACCGCAGAATAAGGCCTAAGTTTCTACTTAAGTATTCAAACCCTTCGGATCCCAACTATCCTTCCGGCCTTCTCACCCACCAGACTTTAAAAAGGTGCTGGCTGTCTTCTAGAACACTGAACTCACTTTCCTGGAACCCATTTTTGGCCTCACCTGCTTACCTCTGCTCAGATCCTGCTTTGTTTAGAAAGTTCTTCTCTCCATCTCTGCCTGTAAATGCCATTCTTCAAATGACATTTAGCCAAGTCTTACATTATACCCAAGAAGTGCTTTCTCTGTTCCCTTCATAGCCTCAGAGAACTTACAAATAAAATAACTGTGTCTGCAAATGGGAAAAGTGACTCATCGAGGTAAACGAATAGTTAGGCCTAGAATTTAGATACAACTTCAAATCCTACCCTCTTTTCTTAAACCATGTCTGCCCCTCTTCTGTAGCATTTAATCATACTTGGTTTTGTATTTTAGCTATTTATGTAATTATCTGTTCCTCAATTCAACTGTGTGAACTCTAAAGGCAAGTTTATTCCAGAAATAGAACACGTGCAAGAAGCAGAACCTCAGATGACTGCTGAACCAAATTAAAGCGCCAGTGAAAAACACAGCAGCTCAAAGTCTTAACCCGGCTTCACAGTCGGGCAAGAAACAAACTGTCTGTTGGCAGTACCCACACGTCCCCACCCCCAACTTTTGGTACATGTCACTTTATTATAATAATTAAAATAATATAATAATAGTTGCCATTCTCACAGGCATATAAGATGAAGTGAAATAATGCAGGTAAAACACTTAACACAGGGCCTGGGATATAATTTTTGGCATGTAATTTTTCATCTTCCCCTCCCTCTCCTCCAGTGTAGCCGCATTATCCAGTCCTGTCTTGGAACTTTTTTTGCCTTAAAATCTTCCACCTCTCCCCACCACCTCACTTACAGGATGAAGTCCAAACTGCTCAGTCTGGCCTTGTGAAAGTCGCTTCCAGCCCTGCCTCAGCCCAAGGTACCTCTCCCGGCTCAGCAACTGTTGCTTTCCACCAACAAAAGAGTCATGTCAAAAAGCAAAACACAACATACAAAAGGTTCTGCTAAGCCTTCTCGCTCTTTTGAGCTTTTGCCCATGATATGGTAGTTTAAAAGCATGGGTTTTAAAATCAGACCTGGGTTCACATGCCAGCTTTACCATGTGACCTTGGGCAAATCACTTCTCTCAGGACCTGTTTCCTTATCTGTAACATGGAGAGATCGATTATACCCTTCCTTACAGTGTTGCTGGAAGGACCCTATGAATTAATGTCTGTAATTAGCAACCTGCCTGACATCTAGAAAAGGCCTGATCATGTCTGCTGTAATTAGTATTATCGGTCTTCACTTCTCATAGCACTAACTACACTGTACTGTAATTGCCTCTTTATGTTTCTGTCTCCCTATTAGATTATAAACTCTATGAGGACAGGGACTATCTCATTTTCCAGTGTATGGGTAATTATTCAAATGAGAGCTCTTGAATAAATGAATGCTTTAAATGTCCTATTACCAAACACTTTCCCAGGCTGTTAGCAAATTCACTCTCCAATATCATCTCCTTTTTCTGCGGCTTCCTAGCTCCACTCCAATGCACTCTGCACCGACGATGCTACTTTAAGGTGACTCTCTCTCCCTCGACTGGAGCACCCGGGGTTGCACACTCACTTCGCAAGGAGGTTTGAGTATTAAGTGACATGAAGTAAAGTGACCCTGGTTGGTGCTTAATAAAAAGTACTATTATTCACGTAAAGGAGACGCAGGTTGCTGCGGGGAAGGGGAGGAGAGTTCTCGAGCTACTTAGGGATGGGTCTCCCCGAGCTGACCAGGAGGCCTCCGAGGGTCAACTTGTGTAAGTGTTGGGGGCATGGGGTGGGGATGGGGGATCCGGGGCCCAGGGTCCGCGGAGTGCAAGCAGGGCTGGGCCCAGGCCCGGGAAGCTGTAGCCCTGTGCCCCGCTTGCCTATCCTCCGGACGAGCCTCACCTCCTGCACTTTCAGGTCCTCCAGAGTGGGCAGCTCCACTATCCCGGGCATGACGGCGGTAGCCCCGACCCCGAGGAGGTGCCCGCTGCCGCGTCGCCCACGTCTCCTTGAACTCCCCTTCCGACTGCCGTGGGCCACGTACCGTCTGCGCATGCGCAGCGGCGGCACGCAGGCGCACTGCTCTGCCCAACAGCGAGCGACAGAGCATGCGCAGAGCCAGGAAATTCCGCGGATCCTGGGGGTGGGGCTTCGCCTCGGTTCCGCCTATCCCTTCTGGTTGTCATAGTGAGGCGGGAAACACCGAGACTCTGGGCTCCCAACGGCTGGAAGCTAGAGGCAGGCGCCATGGAGTACACGGGGAGCCAATATATTGGGGAATTTGTAGATGGGAGGTAAGGACCTCGTTTGATTCACTATGTCTTGAACATCCGTGACTGGGAAAAGCCGGCGGTCTTTTTGCCTCTGCAAAGGACTTTGTACCAGACACGTTCACAAACTTTATGCCTTTTAAACTTCAGGACAATCCTTTCATATAGGAACGTTTATTCCCATTTTACAGTTCAGGAAAATGAGATCCAGAGAAGTGAAGTAACTTGCTCAAGGACGCATATCTAATAAACAGCAGAGCTGAGATACATCCATTCCATGTATACCCGTATATATGTGTGTTTGCTAAATGCCAGTCTTAGATATAGGGATAAGAATATTAAAAATGTCAAGATTCTTGCTCTTGTGAAGCGTATCGTCTAGTTGGTATACTGCCAACAAACAGATAAATGAGAAGATAATTTCAGATAGTGGCTTTGCTTGAATATTTCCCTCCTCGTAGCAACCCTATGAGATAGATATAATCATCCCCATTATACGGATGGGAAAAGTGAGGCACAAGGTAATTATATAATGTGCTCAAAGTCACCAAGTTGGCATTTGACAGAGCAGAGATGAAAACCAGATCTGACTTCAGAGCCCATGTGCTTTCTACTATAGACCCCTGCTGCTGAGCCCCTGTAGAGGATGCATCTAGTTGGAGCAGTCCTGGAAGACTTCATGGAGGAGACAATATTTGAAATGGGCCCTGAAGGTTGAGTAGGATCTAGGTGGGTGGAGATGCAAGGTGAAGAATGCTTCCAGGCAAAGGGAACAGCATGAGCAATAGCTCAGAGGGCTTATAAGGGAAAGAGCAGGCAGTTCAGTTTGGGTGGAGTGTAGAATGTGCCTGGAGGAGAGTGGGAGCCCAAGCTAGACAGGGGGGCTGTGCTCTTACTTAGAGAGATTTGAACACCATGCACAATTCTGTGGGTGGGAAGAGCCACTGTTAGACCCTTGGTAGTGCTGGGCATTAGGAAATCTAATTTATTTCATCTCTGTATCCCTCCTCATAGTACATCTGTCTAGCACACACTCAGTTAATGTTAGCCACATGAATGAATAAGAGAATGAATGAATGAATAATATTTGAGATATGGTCATCATATCCTTGTTAAGGATTGATGTCTTCATTATGAAGTAGCTCTCTTTGTTCTTTCTAATTTACTTTGGATTTAAAGTGAAGGCATTTCAGGACTTCCCTGGTGGTCCAGTGGTTAAGACTCCGCACTCCCATGCAGGGGGCGTGGGTTCGATCCCTGGTGGGGCAACTAAGATCCCACTTGCTGCATGGTATGGCCAAAAAAATACATATAAAAAATGAAGGCTTTTCACCTTGAATGAATAAAAGAAAAAATGGAAGGGAAGGAGAGGGAGAGGAGGAAGGGGAGGATGGAAAGAGGGACGGAAGGAAGCAGAGTGGAGGTGGGGAGATCAGGTCAGAGCCCATTGCCACTGTCTCGGTAAGAGGCACCAGGTCTCCGGGCCAAGGCAGAGGCAGTGGGGCTGCAGGAAAGAGAAAAATTTAGAAGTTGGGCGATTTCATTGCCAGGAGTCGGCAGCTGGTTGGCTCCTGGTCCCACTCAGAGACTGCTTCCAATCCCAGCCCAGAGCCCACCTCCAGGCTTTGAACTTGGAAGATTCGGCTACTTTGGGGGAGGAGAGGATGAGTTCTATTTGGGGTGGGCTGGAGATGTCTGTAGGTGGTCTGAATAATAGTGTCCAAGTTGCAGTAAAAAAAAATAATAAGAGGGGAGATGCCAAATCTCAGAGAAGGGCTTAGATGGAGACTATGTTTAGAAATGACAGATGTGATCTCAAGCAAAGAGGTAGAGGAAAGAAGAAGAGGAGGGACTTCCCTGGTGGCCCAGTGGTAAAGAATCGCCTTACAACGCAGGGGACGTGGGTTCAATTCCTGGTCAGGGAACTAAGATCCCACGTGCCGCGGGGCAACTAAGCCCGCGTGCCACAACTACCGAGCTGCACGCCTCAACTAGACAGCCTGCGCGGTACAAACTACAGAGCCCACGCACTCTGGAACCGGGTGCCACAACTACAGAGCCCACGCGCCCTGGAGCCCGCACACCACAACTAGAGAGAAGCCCGCACGCTAGTAACGAAAGATCTCGCATGCCTCAACGAAGATCCCACGTGCCACAACTAAGACCCAATGCAGCCAAAAAAAAAATTTAAAGAAATGAAAAAGAAGAAGAGGAGTTCTCTTTCCTTCTGTGTCTTGCAGCAAAGTAAAAGCAAAATAGTTTTTAAGCTCTTCTATACGTCAGGCATTCTATGATAGCTTCATAGCCATTAGCGCAACAACTTAGCAGGGGTGTCATCATTATCCCTATTTTACAGATGAGGAACTCAGGCTTAGAAAGGTGGAGGTCACACAAGGTCACGCAGGCATGGAGAGGTGGAGCCAGGTCTGGACTCCAGGCCTGCCCGGCTCAGAAGCTGTGACTTAACCACAGTGCTCTCCTGCTTGGGGCCTCTGTCACAGTGGCAACTTCTGTCATCCACTCGGGAAGTCCACTGGCCCTTCTGTTTCCTTCGTTCCTTACTTAGTAGATGTTCACGAGCACCTATTTAAAAAAAACATAATTCTAGGAGCTGAGGATACCAAGGTCTTCCTCTCAAGAAGCTTTGATTAAATAGGGGAGATGAGGTATGTAATTACGATGCAACGCAGAAAGTGCAAGGCGTCCAACGGAGGTACAAACAAAACCACAAAGAAGTTCAGCGTTAGGAGAGGTAAATTCCAGCTAATGGGGAAGAATGGAGAAGGAATGAAGGAATGAATGAAAGCATATTTCTTAAGCACTCACTATATGTCAGGCCCTTTACTAGGAAAACTGTTACCAGTATCTGGGTTAATCTTGGGCATTAATCTCAGCCATTTCACACGTGAAGTAAGTGGTCCAGCTGGTTCCCTGCCCCGTGCTCAGGTGGGGGCCTGTCTTCTACATGGCACTGACCACACATTATATAACTGCTAAACTGTGTCCCCCACTGAACTGTGAGCTCCCCGAGGACAAGGACTGCATCTACCTTGGTCACTGTTGTGTCTGTAGTATTGTATCCAACAGACTAGACTCAGCAAGGCACCTGGAATATAGCAGGTGTTCTGTAAATATTTCTTGGAACAAAGGAAGGAACAAAGGAAGGAGGGAAAACAGATTTAGGAAAGTCTCCAAGATGATACATCTAGAGCATGGTGAAGTAGGATTCAAATTCCTGTTTCCTATCTAAATTTCACACTTTTCCCAGTTTCCTACTTACGGCGCAATGGGCAGGGGTAGGCTGGTTGTGGGGGACGGGGAAGACCCAGCATCAGCTACCAGGAAACCTGGCCCCCATCTCTGCTTCACAGTGCTTACTGTGTGGCTTTGGACGCATTGTTCCCCTCCCTGGGCCTCCCAAGGGGGGCTTCCAGGGGCAGTGTAAACTCCAGGACAGTCCCTACCTGAGAGAGGGAGAACAAGTAGACCAAACCCTGCATCCCCTTCGACACACAGCCCCTCTTACTTTTGAGCTTTGAGGGAAACAAACATTTTGTTTCTGAACAGAATATTGCTGGGACAGTAACGTCCAAGGACCCTGAGGTTCCTGCTGGCTCTGATCCTCCAGCTGCCATGAGGGCTCAGTGACTTCCCTTTGTCCTTACAGGATGGAGGGTGAAGCCGAATACATCCTCCCTACCGAAACAAAGTATGTTGGGGAAATGAAGGACGGCATGTTTCATGGCCAAGGAACCTTGTACTTCCCCAGTGGGAGCCGATATGATGCCATTTGGGAGAAAGGATTGGTTGTAAAGGTAATCAGCTGGGGAGGGAGTCTGCAGAGGGGAACGCCTCGGACAGGAAGAGCCCCCCTGACACGCACCCTGCCCTCCCCCTCTGCTGCCCTTTTCTCCCTCCTCTTGATCTTCAGGGCTCTGGAATCCTCTCCTTCTGGATCCAGAAGGGCTCCTGGACAGGCTGTGATGAATTTGAATCCTATTATGCCACCAACTGTGTGACCTTGGGCCCATGACCTCCCCTTTCTGAGACTCATGTTTCTTGTCTATAAACTGGAACAATGGTTGTATTAGTATCATATTGCTGCTGTAACAAATTACTATAAACTCAGTGCCTTCAAACAACAGAAACTTATTATCTTATGGTTCTGGACAGCAGAAGTCTACAATAGGTCAGCAGTGCTGCATTCCTTCTGGAGGCTCTGTGGGAGGATTCACTTCCTTGCCTTTTCCAGCTTCTAGAAGTTGCCTGCATTCCTTGGCTCGTGGCCATGCATCCCTCTGACCTTCACTTCCATCATCACATCTCCTCTCCCTCTGCTTTTATCATCACCTTGTCTTCTCTCACTCTGACCCTCTTGCCTCCCTCTTATAAGGACCCCTGTGATTACACTGGGCCCACCTAGATAATCCAGGATAATCTCCCCACTTCAAGGTCCTTGACTTAATCACATCTGCAAAGTCCCTTTTGCCATGTAAAGTTAACACATTCATAGGTTCAATGATTAGACGTGGACATCTTTGGGGGACCATGATTCCACTGGCCATGAGAGTACTAGGCATCTCCTAGGATGATTATGAGAATAAATGAGGCAATATATGTGAGCACTCTGCTCAGTACCTGGCACACAGTAGGCACTCAATAAATGTTAACTCCACCATTACTATCATGATAAATCATCTAAGTCAGTTCTTAGCCTGGGATTTGTGGGCTACAAGTAGAATTCAGGGAGTCAATGAAATCTCCCAATTTATATACAAAAGCTTCTGTGTACATGTGACTATAATTTCTCCAGAGAAAGGATCTGTAACTTTCGTGGGATTATGGGTGTGTACAGGGGCTGGCTCATGACCTAAAAAAAGGTTAAGAAACACTCCTCGCTTTACAGCTTGGAGAATCTAAGCCCCAGGAAGGGGATGTGACTTACCCAAGGTCACCCAGTGAATTAATAGTATTGGAATTTCCACCCATGCTTCCTGATGCCCAGGCCAATGCGATGTCTACATCCTGAGGCTTCCTTTAGCACTAAGGCAGCAAAAGCTGAATGTACATGTTTGGACAAAGAGCCATGACTGAGGGCTCTGAACTTTCAAGCCGTGATAATAATAAAAGAATAATAGTAACGTTTATTGACTGTTTACCATATGCCAGCCCTATGTCAAATGCTTTTCATGTACTATCTCACCGACTTTCATTGAATCAACCCTATTAAATATACAGCATTGCATATTTTGAGTTGCATATTTTGGGTGCCAGGACTTCCTAACCACTCCTCCTAATCACCGCAGCTGTGATAGCTGTGATACTTATCACTTCTTTTCCACGGCAATGGAAAAGCCACCCCTTCCCTTGACTTTCGTCCTTCTTGGCAAGTGGGCTGTGGGCTCCTCAGACCTGTGCGTGTGCTCCTTACCTTCCAGGGCACATACACCTTCTCCGACGGACTGCAGTATGACGCTGAGCACTGGCATTACTGCGACACCTACGATCGGAGGTTTTACACTGAGATTTGCTACGGCTTGAAGCCTGCAGGTACCCAGGCACCCTTCTTTCCCTTCACACCCAAACAGAGAGGAAGGTGAAAAACGGTTCTAAATAACTGGGCTGTGGCGCCACTGAAGTAACCCACCCAAAGGGGAGGAGTACGGAGCAGGGTCACAGAATGCAGAAGCGCCAGGTTCTAGAATCAGAGAGGCCAGTCCTCAAATCTCAGCTCGCCTGTACCAGCCGGGGACCAAGGGCCGTGCCTCCACCTTTCTGTGCCTTAGTTTTTCCCCTGCAAAATGGGACAATAGCATCATTTACCCCACGTGTCTCATAAATAAGATCACTCGTGTAAAGTGTTTACAGCAGTGTCTTGCACGCGCAGTAGGTGCACAGTACATCTCAGCTGCTGTCATTCATCAGATCAGCTGTAGCACCAACGTGGGCCAGCACCAGTGGAGTGTGTGCTCTGTGTATCGGGTGCTGGGTGAGGCCCTCTATAATCCCTGTCTCGTAGAATCTCCAGATGGCCCTGCCATGTCTGCCTTCCTAGTCCTTCCATGTCACAGAGGAGGAAGCTGAGTCCACGTAGTCCAAACATGTTTCCAGTGGCAGAGCTCCCATGGGAGCCCATGTCTTCCTCTCTGAGGTCCCCTGCCTCATGCTATATCCCTGCAAAAATCGAGTTCCGTCACAGAGGGCGACAGCGGGGCTAGAGTCTGGATTCTAGCAGCTTAAGGGGCTCATCCTGTGTTTCTGAGACTCGGGTGAGGTCAGCTGAACCTCAAAAGGCTAGATTTCGGCACAGCCCAGATGACATATCCAAATGTGGGAAAATGATGTTGCAAACTGTAAAAAAAAAAAAAAATCCTACCATGAGATAATGTGGTGTAGTTGACAGAGCAGAGAGCTGGAAGGTCAGGGTTGGAGTCCTAGCATTCCCACTCAGTAGCTGGATGAGCCTGGGCAGCTCAACCTCCCTGAGGACAGAAACCTCCAGAAGGCGCTCAGGGTCGGAGTCAGTCAGTGCAAAGCCTGGCTTTGTGACCTGGATCGGAGAGCTGACCAGGTGAGACTCCTTCTCTCCCTTTGCTTTCCTGACACCTCACTCTCCCACTTTCTTTCTATCCCGTCTCCTTTGCAGCTTCTCCTCCCCTTGATTATTAATTTTGGGGTTCCCCACGGCTCTCTGGCTTAGACCCTCTTCTGTCATCATTCTGTGCCTTCTCCCTACAAGGTGATTTCACTTTTAAGCCTTCATTTAATTGAAATCAAATTGAAATCAAAATCCCTGAGTCTCAGATTCCTGCATCCAGCTTCCCCAACACCTACGTTTGGTTGTCCCTCAATCTGCACTGAGTTCATTACCTTCCTCACCAGCCCCCTCTCCCCCAAGGATTGCTCCCCCAGAGACTGTCACTCCCCCCCACCCCCAGCCGAGATAAGCCTAATCCCGCCTCCTCATACCTCCATGTGCAATCCATCACCTAGTCCTACGGATTCTGCCTCTAAAGTATATCCATTTGTTCATTAAACAAATATTTACCAAGCACCGCCATGTGCCAAGTTGAGTTTCTTCATCCTCTCTGCCACTGCCCTATTCCAGACCTCCATCCTCTGCCCTTCTTTACCTGATCTCCTAAGATCCACGCTTGACCCCCTCTGGGCCATTCTCCACTCTGTGGTCACTTTCATCTTTGAAAACCGTGAATCTGATTGCCACCAGCCCTCCAGTGCCGCCCCGCTACCCTGAAGATGAGGTTCCACACTCTTAGAATGACCAGCGTGCTCTGGCTCTTGCGAGGTCCCCAGCCTCATCCCTCGCTCCCTACCCTTCTCGAATGTTCTCTCTGCTCCTCCAAGAGACCATGCTCTTGCCTTTCCCTCTGCCTGGAATGCTCTAACCCTCTCACTTCACCCAAATAACTCCTTCCCACCCTTCAGGTCTTAGCTTAATGCCCCTTTCCTGGGACCCTTCCCTGAATTCCCAGACTAGGCAAGTGCTCCCCGTGAGAAATCACAGCAGCCACGATCCACTACCCCAGCTCTGTCATGAGTGTCTCTCACGAGGAGCTGACTGTGAGCTCCTCGAGAGCAAAGGCTCTGTGTGTCCCCAGTGCTTAGCACATTGCCTGGCACGTAGGAGGTACTCGATAAAGAGTTATTATCAAACAGGGACAATGATATTGACGTCACAGTAGGAGGTGATGGGTGCACTCTGGGTAGTTACAGCAATGCTGTTCACAGACGTTCCCTGAGCACCTGCTCTGTGGCAGACATTGGCTGGGCCCTGGGGGACGGAGAGCTTCGAGGACACAGTCTCTGCCTTCACATAGCTGCCAGTCTGGATGCCACGGGAGAACCTTGTAAATGGCTCCCCCTGGCTTAGCGATGACGTTGTCATGAGCTCTTCACCCCAGCTGAGGCCTGCAGGCAAAGAGCTCCTGGCCTCAGGCCCTCAGCTCTCACAAGGCTTAGGTTTTGCCAAAGCTGCGTGAGGCAGCGCACACCCTTCCCACGGCCACGCCTTCTCCTCCAGTGGCACTTCCTTCCCAAGTCCCTCGGCACTCTGCTCACCTCTCCAAAAGCCCCCTCTCCGCCTCGGCAGCAGGCATTGTTAGGGCCGGGGCAAGGCATCCATGAGATGGGCTTTGGCAGGAGGCTTCGGGGAGAGAACTGGCTGTAAAGCGCTTGGCGTGGAGTGTGCCCTCAGTAACCACCAGCCGATAGTGTACCTGCTTATCATCGTCAGCCAACCTCAGAGCCCCGCTGTGTGCGGGACCCTGAGCTGTGAGTGTGTGCTGCGCTCGGCAGGCATCCAGCCCTCAGTCCAGAGGACAGGGAATTACAGACCCACTCGTAGAAGGAAACCGAGAAGTTACTTATTCCAACCTTATCTCCTTTCCTCAGGCCTCAGCGTCCAAGAGAGACAACACACAGGGGTTATGACCTTCAAGGTACACCGACTCCTGGTGGTTCCAATGTCCCCGGTTCTGGGAGGCGGTGCCCAGACCCTCGCCTCCCCTGATATCAGCAGCTTAACGTATAGGCTACAGAGCTCAGTATCTAACCTTGGGCAAGTTATTTGACCTCTCTGAGCCTCAGTTTTCTTATCTGTAAAATGGGACCACAGGGTTGCTATGAGGAGTAAGCGAAATAGTAGGAGTCAAGCACTTAGCACAATGCCTGGCAGCTGTTTTGGTACTTTGGGTCAGGCTTCTTCATCACCTGATCCTTGCCCACGTGACCCGTTTCTTTCCTGCTGTTTTCCTTACACACACCCTGTTCCACAAGGCTTCCTGAGCGAGGCATGAAGGCTCATATCTTGTGGCCTTTGCTCACACCTTGAATGCCATTCCTCTCCCAGACATGCCTTTCTAGCTATGTGGCCAACTCTGACACATCCTCAGGGTCTCTCTGATTCCAGAACCTGTGCCCTCTTCATGGTGTCCCTAGAAATAGAGGATGGGGTCAAGGGAAGAAGATAGGGGGCTGTCCATGTCTAATCATTGAACCTATGAATGTGTTAACTTTACATGGCAAAAGGGACTTTGCAGATGTGATTAAGTCAAGGACCCTGAAGTGGGGAAATTATCCTGGATTATCTAGGTGGGCCCAGTGTAATCACAGGGGTCCTTATAAGAGGGAGGCAAGAGGGTCAGAGTGAGAGAAGACAAGGTGATGATAAAAGCAGAGGGAGAGGAGATGTGATGATGGAAGTGAAGGTCAGAGGGATGCATGGCCACGAGCCAAGGAATGCAGGCAACTTAGTTTCCCAGAACCTACTCATGGAGCCATTTTCAGAAAGTTCCTCCGGGGCCCTGTTTGTGGTACTTTTGCTGTGTACCCTGATAGGGAGTGTGTGGTCTAGAAATGGGGCCGGATTGTCACATGAGCAACCAGCCAAAAGTGGACTTTAGGTTGGGACTGGGTTTGGCCTTGGTGGTGAGTTAATGATCCATGATATCCTTTCAAGGCATCTCTCGACTCACCAATATGGACCCGCCCAGAAAAATCCCTCCAGGCTGTTATGACTGCGGAGATGGCTTCTATAACCCAACCACGAGGATTGTCAAGGACTATAAGAATCGCTTTCTGAGAAATGCAGGTATGTGGCACATGTTTTCTCTTCTCTCATCACACGTAAGTTTGGTCTATGGCCATACCACCCTGAACGTGCCCAGTCTCGTCTGATCACATGTAGGTCTGTGCACACGTGTGCACACACATGCATGCATTTAGCGAGAAAGAAGCTTTTGCCAATCATTGATTGTCCAAAAATTGATTGTCTGAATGTTTCACTCTTTGGAATTCTCATGGCTGACAAGTCTATACATGGTCACAGAGTAGGGCAGAGGACGTTAATGGTCTAACTGTGACAGCACATAAGTGTAGCATGGAAAGGATTCAAGTACTTATCTTTGCATGCTTCCCTGCAGCTAGTAAGTGCCTGCTGTATGCTAGACGCTCTGCTTGGTCTGGGCACCAAAGCTAGCCACAAACCCCTTCCTCGGGGAGCTTATGTTTGGCAAATAGCAGACAAGTACTATGAATGGTTAATTGCATCATGGAATAAGCATAATGAAAGGGAAAAACATGGCCCTAAATGGTGGTGGGGGGTAGTGGAGATGGGAATGGGGTCCCAGAGAGGTGGGAGTGATGCTGTGGGAACACAAAGAAGTGCTATCTAATCCAGAACTGGAAATTCCGAGAAGGATTCAAGAAGGAAATAGCTAACCTGAGACCCAAAAAATGATGCGGAGTTGACCCTAAGGTGTGGGGACAGATTTTTCAGCCAGAGGAACCAGCACAGGTAAAGGCCTGGAAAGTGAGTGATGCCATGTGGTCCAAGATGACTGCTGGCCCCTCAGCCTGGGGAGTACCTTGGAAGATCCAGAACCTCAGTTTGGTGACTGAACACAAGCTGATCAGACTGAGAAGGACTGACTTACAGTGACCAAACTTGCAAGAGGTCAATGTACAAATAAGAACAAGAACATTTTCCTTTAACACCGTGATTCCTAACCCTTCTCTCTTCTACAGCCATAGTCCCACTAGGAATAACCAAAACTATAGACCCTCTTCGTAGGAAAATGCCCACATATGCACACACACAAATATATATGTGTACACACACACACACACACACACACATACACACACATATGCATTTTGCATATAGTCTTAAGGGGCTGATGGTTCCCCTAGAGACCCAGGTCAAGAAACCCTACTGTGTAATGAGAAAGAAACTGCCAGGTAGACCAGAAGGCCTGGGTTGGCTGCTGAGGGTTTCCACTCCCTGTAGGGAAATTTACTCAGTCATTCAATGATGATCAGAAAGTTGCCTTGTGGTGCTGGAATAAGCGCAAAGGGAATCGTCAGCTGATGTCGTGGCTGAATCCTGGAGCTGAGATACCCCTCGCCCACTGGGTGCTGCTGGGGGGACATGGCAAATGCTTGTATTCCAAGTCCTTGGCACTTTTCTCTGACTTCTCATCTTCCATTAACAGAATGTACTATATAGAACACTAATTCTGCTGGATATAAATAGGCTCCCATGAAGTTTCTTGATCAAATCAACTAAGGAGATACTGAGTTAGTAATACTAAACAGTTTTACTTACTGAAGGGCTTCTCAGGACCTTTTAGGTGCTGGTATACTTTGTAGTTTTCCTTCCCGGCACTTATTTCAACTGTAATTAAATACTCACTTGTGTAATGAATTGCTTGCTGTCTGCCTCTCCCACTAAATGGTAAGGTCCCTGAGAGCAGGGACTCTGTCTGTCTTGTCTCCACTTGTACCTGTCCAGTGTCCAGTCAGAAAAACAAAGAATTTAATATCAGGAAATTGGTTAAGTAAGTATTGGAGAGCTGAAAAACCAAAAGGAAGACATTGAGGTGACAGAGAAAGTAACTGCGGGAAGCAGCTACCACCTCAAAACTGGGGCGGGGAGGAAGCAAGAGATTGGGTTATTAGAATGTAGATTGATAGAGGCCCCCGCAACCAGGAGCTGCATCCCAGACTTGTGAGGAGGGGGCACTGCCCAGGAGGGCCTCTGGAGAGAGAGCACGATGACGCTGGTTCTAGGAGTGTGGGGAAAGCTGGAAACTGGAAGTGAAAGGCCACTGCTGAGACACCGACCAGAGCAGCAAGCAAAACAGGAAGGAGCGTGTCCCCTCCCCCTCTGTCTGCCTTGAAGCACCTGACTGGAGGCCAGCTGGCAAAGGAGAAGTGTCCTCCACGTGGTCCCAGTCCCAGCATCGCCAAGCAGAGTGCAGAAAGGTGGGTTTGGAGTTGAGCGTCAGTAGCTTCATAACTGGCCCCATCAACTGCTTTTTGCTGCTCAGCATCCAAACACAGTCTTCTCTGCTGCAGAGATAACGCATTTGTGCTCTTTTGTATTACAAGTCGCAACTGTCCTTCCTACTAATACAAAGATGCTCTCACCACCTCCTCGGAGAGGGGAGACCTTAAACCCAGTAGACGTCGCATCCATCTTTGAGTGATGTTATCCCTTGACAGTCCTGCCTAATCTACAACCTCCACGCCACTGCCAAGAATCTTCCTATAAAATATTAAGGGGAAAAGAGGAAAGAAGAGAAAAAGAATTAGTTAATAAAAGCAAATATGTAGATAGATAAATGATATAGATACCGTTATACATAAACATACAAGCAAGGAAGAAACACTGTATCATTGATACAGTCCTCTTTCTATAACTGGTCATGAGGCTGTAGTTAATACTTATAAATTCCTTTTTCTATTATAAATTCCATGTTCCATTTGCCTTCTGCTCACATTTCAGTTGGTCTAGTTTTTGACAGGTAGGGCGACCCAAACCTTCATTTTTGAGGGGTCTGAATCCTTACTGGTCCTGCCTTTTTTGGTTGTTTCGTTGGTTGGTTTAGTTTTGCATTCATTTTTACTATTGGCAGTGGAAGTACTAAGAAGTGCCCTAGAGAACCCCCTTGGGTTCCATACAGCGTCTCCCTTCCCCAGTAACAGCAACCCAATTTCCACCTGGCAGTCGAGATCCCTCACTCCAGCCAGCAATGTATTCCCCTACTTTGCCTGTTGTTTCAGTGGCATAAGGTGCGAAAATGGCTAGGTGGCTGTTTCCACTTCCAGTTCAATTGAACCATTGTTGTATCACTTGGTGGGACCATTTCTCCTTGAGAACTAAGGCCTCTGAACCAGTAAAGTTCAAAGTTACAGGAGAAAGGAAGCAAAATTTTTTCTTAAAAACAGGCACACTTCTGTAACTCCAGCAGCAAGCACAGACCCAGGCACGTATTAGGCGCTCATTAGCTGTATATGAAAAAAATAAATTAAGGAATGAGTGTGGACTGTGAATCTCTACCAGAGAGATATAGTTACATCATTTCCTAAAATTATTTGACCATAAAATTAGTTGGGAGATGGGGCAGCAGGGAGAATTTTTATGGCACTAGTGTTTTGGGGAATTCTGTGTTAGCATGATCTTTCTTCAGTTGTTGTACAATACAACTGATGCATTTTCAGTTTTCTACATTTGAATTGTATTCCAGTCTTGCCTCACTGAGAGGACATGCTGGTCCTGTGCAGGTCCACAGACTAGTGGAGAAGACAGATACAGAAAAATATAATCACAATATCATGTGATGTGGACCCTGGTGGGGGGAAGCCCTGGAGAATGGGAGGGGGGGCATGGGGAGGGGGAATTGATCACCCGTCCGGGGTGGAGGGTGTCAGTCAGGAAAAAGGTCCCAGAAATGATAGGTCTTTTTTTTGGCCGCGCCACATGGCATGTGGGATCTTAGTTCCCCGACTAGGGATCAAACCCGTGCCCCCTGCAGTAGAAGTGCAGAGTCCTAACCACTGGACCACCAGGGAATTCCCTAAGTGATGGGTCTTAAAGGATGAGTAGGGGTTTCATAAACAGGCTCGTTGGGTAAGGGCGTTCCAGGCACAGGGAACAGCATGGGCAAAGACACAGAGGCATGAATATGCATGGTGTGACTGGGGAATCAGAAATTGTGGTTCCCAGAATCCTGTGGGCAAAAGCCATGCTTGATGATAAACTTTAAAATGCATCATGGGAATGCACAGAGGATTTTAGGGCAGTGAAAATACTATGGATGATACTATGATGACGGATACATATTATTATACGTCTGTCCAAACCCATAGAATATACAACACGAAGAGTGAACCCTAATGTCAACTAAGGACTTTGGGTGATTATGACGTGTCCATGTAGGTTCATTAATGGTAACAAACGTACCATCTGGTGGGAGATGTTCATAATGGGGGAGACTGTGCATGTGTGGGGCAGGGAATATATGGGCAATCTCTGTACCTGCCTCTCAATTTTATTGTGAACCTAAAACTGCTCTAAAAAATTAAGTCTTTTAAAAAACTGCATCGGGGAAGGGAAGGCCATTCTTAGAAGGGCAGACACTGATTATTGTTTGGGCAACAAATATTTATTGACCGGTTGCTATGGGTCGGGCTCTGTGTTAGGCATGAAGGTGACAGTGGCATCCTAGGGGCTCTCAGGCAGCAAGAGAAAGTGACAGTGAAATGGATCGTGACAGTTCAGAGTTGCTGCAGAAGAACCTCGTGCGGATCCCAAAGCCTGGAGGCCAGCAGGCCAGGGAGGTTTTCTGGGAAAAGCAAGATCTAATGTGAAACCTAAATCAGGGCAGGCAAGTGCATCAGGGTCGGGAAGAGTGTTAAAGGCAGAGGGAACAGGATGTGCAAAGGATTAGAGATGGGGGAGAGCGCTGCACATCTAAGAGGCTACAGGTCGCTCAGGAGCGTGAGACACCAATACGTCAGGGGAAAAAGCAGGAGAGGAGGCCCAAGAGGGCCGGAGGAAAGATCGCAGGTGCCTGTTCACCTGAGGGCCGTGGGGGAGTAAGGGAGGGTTTTAGGCGAGTGGAATAGTAACTGATTTGTCCATTAGAAAGATTTCTCTTGTTACATTAGAAAAGAGGCCACAGGATAGGAAATGGGAGATCCTTCCAACAAGATGGCAAGAGAGGGGCATCTGAAGGGCCACGGTCCCCAGGTTCCAGGCTGCCTGCTGGCTGACGCCGGGCCAGTGCCTTCCCTCTCTGGGCCCCTTTCTCTCCATCTGCAAAATGAGATGGTTGAACTGGATGATTTCTAGGCCACTTCTAACCTTGAGAGCCTATGATGGAGGAGGAAGGGTATTTTGGTCCTGATACCATAGGGCAGATCAAGTTCGGAGTGTCCTGAAAACCACTAAAAAGGGGTCTCTGTTAGTAGCCACCTCGTCATTACCCTTGACTCATCTCACCCTCCAGGGACTGATGTGGCCTTCTGTCCATCTTCTGTTTTCCCCCGGGGCCCTTTCTCCCCTGCATCCCAATCTGCCCCGTAAACGGTGCTTCCTGTCGGCATCCTGGAGGCTCAGGACTGCTGGCCGCGTGGGCCCGAGGCGGGTGACTGAGGCCATCCCAGAGTAAACGCAGTGGCCTAAGCCACTGCTATTATGAGGCACGTGCCACCTGGGTGGGTCAGAGCCGGGGATGCTGCTTTATAGGAGGTCACAGGCTGGGGCACCAGCAGAAGGGTCGCCTTTCGCTCGGAACTGCCTCGGCCCCTCACCCACCTTGGGCTGGCTTCCTTTCCCCCTGGGCAGAGAGAAAGCCCCGGACGGCTAAGCTACAAATTGCTAGGCTGTGAGCACGCTTGACAGATCCAGGTTTGCTAGACTTGGGTTTCCAAGTGTGCCTTTCTTAACTGGAAAGGACAGTACGTACTGCCGTATCATTGCGAGAGTTGAAATCCATCCGTCCGCTCATCCAGAAGCCTTTGAGTGCCTGCAGTGCGCTAGGCTTTGGGGAGCAGGGCAGGCAAGAATCCTCTCAAACTGTGGCTCTCAAACCGTTGGACCTTGGCTCGTATCAGGAATGATTTACATCATGACCCAGAACACACACAGACTCACACTCACTCACGTATGTATTCTTACATGAGATGTGCTATGATAGTTTCTATTCAGTTTTTTGTTGTTGTTTTTTTTTGTATTACGTGCAGCATGTGGGATCTTAGTTCCCTAACCAGGGATCGAACCCGCACCCCCTGCATTGGAACCGTGGAGACTCAACCACTGGACACCCAGAGAAGTCCATATTTTCTATTCCGTTTTTTAAAATGATGGTTGCTATGCACTAAATTGATTTCACAGCCTTCTTAAGGGTCAGGACCATTGTTCTAGGCAGCCTTCCCTGACCAACCCCTCCCTCCCCGCCCCCCGGCCTCCCTCCATCCTGTCTGTGTGAGATGTCCCTCCTCTGTGCTCCCACAAGCCTCACAGCACTTAGCCCATGACAGTAGAAGAATCTCTATTTGCCTGTCTTCCCCACTAGACTGAGAGCTTCTTGAGGGCGGGGACCGTGTGTCTGTGTCTGATTCAGCCCTGGGTGTTCTGCACCTCACACGGGTCCCACAAGTTGGAGGTGATTCATCGTTTGTGAAAGAAAAGCAGGCAGGCGGGCAGAGGACATGCCTGCAAGTCCCTCAGATTCTTCAACAAATTATACAAAATTCAGTCCCCGGCACATAATAGACAACTTATTTTCAATAATAAATATAAGCCATTATATTTCTCTGCACCTCCAAGTTTGTATTTCTCTGCACCTCCAAGTTTGTAAAGCTTAAGCATTAGAGATCTCAAACCAGTGGCTCTCGAGCCAGAATTTTTGTTTGGCTGGCCCCTTGTTTGAAACGGCATGGGTTTGGGCACCAACAGGGGGCAAGCACTGCCCAGGTTTCCACCACTCCCTGCTGTCTGACCCCCATTAGCACCTGTCATTGTTTGTCCCGGTCGGGGGGGGGGGGGGATCACGCCATGCCGCACCTTGCAGGATCTTAGTTCCCCAACCAGAGACTGAACCCCGGCCCACGCAGTGAAAGCACCGAGTCCTAACCACTGGACCACCAGGGAATTCCCAGCATCTGTCATTTCTTTAAGGTACCCCCCTTAAAGCCTTTGAGCTTATGACCCCTGCATCTCCTGGGACTCTACATGCATCCTGTGAGCTGGGAATGGGTGTGTCCTGAGATGAGGAATCCAGGTCAGGGAGTGATGAATGACAGACTGGTGATGGTGAAGCTGGAATTCTAACCCACTCCCATCTTCCTACAAGTCCTGTGGTCTTTCCACTCCACTCTGATGCTGCCTCTGTTGGGACCATAAAACCATAAAAGACAGCAACTCAGCGTAGGCAATATTGCAATTAAGACAGCAGACACAAAACAAAACAGAGACTGAGTTAGGAGCTCCCTCCCGCAGGAGGCTTGAGAGCGGGAAGAGGTCAGAGAGACAGCGTGGTGTGGCGGAGAAATGCCCAGGACCTAGAATACACACATCCGGCTGTCCTCTGGTCCCGGATCCACCACTGGCCAGCTAGGTGGCCATGGGTAGCTTACTTCTTGTCTCCTCTTGGAGCTGTTTCCTCATCTGTAGAATGAGCGTTATAGTAGTACTTAATCTGGAGGAATTGTGGTTAGAAAAGATGGAGTTAAGTAAGCAAAGTACATAGCACAGCACCCAGCTCAAGGCACGTGTCCGGTGATCGGTAGTTGAGCCTGTTACCACTGTACTGATTACTGACTCAGGCTGGGGGAGAGAGAGGAGAGTAAGCCCTGGGGTTTGTTAAGATTTCTCTAGGTGTTTGAGAGAGGGGAAGGCTCTGAGGGGACATGTGATTGGACGTGCTAGGTCTCTCTGCCTCCTCAGGGTTTTGCTGGGGAAATGAAATCCTGCTGAAACTCCGGGGTCTGGAGACTTGATTACGGGGTTCAGAGTGCCAGTCTACCTTTCACCCCCCTGTCTCTTCCCACCCCATGGTCCAGCCCAAGCAGACTAGCTGCCCTCCATCGATCAACATGGCTCTATCCTCACATCGTATGTTCCCCCGCTGCTGAGAATGCCCTTCCCACTCTCCTCCCCCTATCACAGTCCTCATCTCTCCATGCTCAGCACACAACAGAAGGCCATGGTTCACCTGCAAGCCCGGAAGAATGGTATGCAGCTTCACCTGCCCATCCACAGCTCAGGGTCACGAAGCTGGGGAGGCTCCTTACCAGACCCTCGCTAAGTGCCTTACCTGCTGATCTCTGCTCTTCCCAGCATCCCAAGTGGGGAATTTTCAGGAGCCAGAGTTTGCAATGAGAAGATCTGGACTCAAATAGGTTAATAACTTGCTCCCAGTCACACAGATGGCAACAGAGTCGAGTGGAACCCAACTCTGCCCAAACCCTCTTCTTTTCCTTCTTCTTGCCAACTTTGTGTCCTAGCTTATTCTTTCTTTTTGTATATATTTTTTAATTCATTTATTTATTTTTGGCTACGACTCTGCGTCGCGGTGCACGGGCTTCTCATCGCAGTGGCTCCTGTTGTTGCAGAGCACGGGCTCTAGGCGCGCGGGCTTCAGTAGCTGTGGCACATGGGCTCAGTAGTCATGGCTCGTGGGCTCTAGAGTGCAGTCTCAGTAGTTGCGGCACACGGACTCAGTACTTGTGGCTCGCGGGCTCTAGAGCACAGGCTCAGTAGCTGTGGCGCACGGGCTTAGTTGCTCCGCGGCATGTGGGATCTTCCCGGACCAGGGCTCGAACCCGTGTCCCCTGCATCAGCAGGCGGATTCTTAACCACTGCACCACCAGGGAAGTCCCTGTCCTAGCTTATTCTTTACTCGGCATCTCCGCTCCCAGACAGGGCTGTGTCTCATTCACAGGTGCTCCTGCACCAAGCGCAGTTCCTGGTACCAGCGGGGGAGCTCAGTGATGCTCTAAATGAATGAAAATGTCCATTTGAGAGTCTTGAGACAGGAACACCACAGCCCCCAAATGAGATGCTACCTTTTTTATAAAGGGTCCTTTACAGACTGTGGGCCAGTAGGGAAGCATTGGAAGACATTTGGGATAGTTACCTTTAACATAGTGGGAAATTGGGAGATTAACTCTAACCCTTAGCCCTCCTACTCTCCCCTTTCGTTCCTCTCAGGAGGGATGCGCCTGAGCCGTGCTGGCAGTGTGTACATCTCTTGGAGTAGCTGTTGCTTGCCTCAACGTTACTATCAGGAATCATTTGCAAAATAACTGCACCACTAAGCCTTCCTCCCTCCCCGCAATTAATGACACCCCATGCGTGTGTCTCAGATGAAAGGCACATTATTAATATTCAAAGGAAAAAACGCTCGTAACCATTTTAACATATACAACTAACAATGAACTAAATTTGCTTTGTGGAAGACAGAGAGTGAGCATCCCAAATTAGTTTATGTAAAAGCTGAAATTCCTCCCCGAAAGGTCTCAGTACCATCCTCAAAGAATATCCTGATCATCAGAAATGCTGTCAAGATTCCCGCCAACATTATCCCCTTTGTTGTCTGAAATGTCGAATCAAGCACATCTGGCAAATGTCCTAGAGCTCACAAATCTTTCAAACAGCGTATAATTCCCAACGGTTAGAGAGAACGCCACCGCTTAATCGTGCTCCTCTTCAAAATAGCACCAACTTTCCTTCAATCAGAAACAATGGCTTGGGCTTCTTAAAAATATCGCATACCAGTGATTATTTGCAGAGAGGGCCCCTTTGCGTTTGAACCTGTAGGTTTCAGACAGAATTTAAAATCAAGATCACGAGCCTTGTTTGAATGTATGCTCGGGTAAATGGACGATGGGAAGAAGCAGGGGTGTGAATCGGGGTCCAAAGAGTGACCTGGCCTGGGTGATTCGGAGTCTTTTGGAGGTGACAGCTGGCTCCACCAGGAGAGGATGAAGATGATAGGGGGGTGGGGTGACAGGTGGCACTGACTGAGCCTTGACCCTGCACCGGGCACTCAACTACAGGGGAGGGGTGTATTCGCATGATCCCTGTTTGACAAATGAGGAAACTGAGGCTCGGTGAAGTTAAAGAATTTCCCCAGAAAATTTGGCAGGAACTGGGATTCACACTTGGGCTCATCTGCCTCCAGAGATTTGCCTCTTTCCACTTTGCCCAGCCAACTCCAAGACTGTCTGTCCACAGAGGCCTGGGCATGGAGCTCCCAGACGTTGGTGTTTATCTGCTCCCCACCCAACTTTACAAAGCTGCATGGTGAGCAGCTAGAAGTGAAAGACCACTTGGCCTTCTAAAGTTTTTCTGGTATTATTTAAACAGTTGAAAACTAAAAACATCCCAAATGTCCAGCAGGAGGGAACTCATTAAATAATATATGATATGGCCTCGGGAATTCCCTGGCGGTCCAGTGGTTAGGACTCAGTGCTTTCACTGCCGTGGGCCCGGGTTCGATCCCTGGTCGGGGAACTAAGGTCCTGCGAGCTGCGTGGTGCGGCCAAGTAAAAGATAACATATGATATAGGCTTACAATAAAATACAATGCAGCCATTAAAATGGCAGTGAAGGAATGGACCTATTGATATACAAAGGTAGCCATAGTTTATTTCAGGTGAAAAAGCAGGGTAGTAATGATAACCACCATTTACTGAGTGCTTTCTATGTTCCAGGCGCTGGTTTGAGCACTTTACATAATTTATTTTCTTTTATCTAGGAAATAGTTGTCTTTATTATTTCCATTTTATAGATGATGAAACTGAGGTGAGGTGCAATGCTTTGCCCGAAGTTACCCGGGTAATAGGTAGCAGGGCTGGAATTTGAATCCAGGTCTAGCTGACTCAGAGGTAAAGATGACATTTGAGCTGGTTCTGAATGAGAAGCTGGAGTTTATTAGTGAAAGAAAGAAAGAACCAAGGGCCTTCCTTGTGGCCCAGAGACATAAAAATATCCAAGGAGTGTAAGATGGCAGTAGTGGTTCTTTTTCCCTAGATAGTTCTCTGCCCACTTTATTGCTCAAAAACTGGCCAAGGAACACGAGTCTTTCAATGCCACCAACAAACCAAGACTCTTCTCATCTTGAAGCCTCTGCCTCCACCTGACAGGTGAAAAAGCTGAGACCCAGAGAGGGAGGATGACGTGCCGGACCCCACACAGCCTGTCTGTGTTAGGGCCGGGGCAGGACCCACCTTCCCACCGCCAGCCAGGGCTCCTTCGGCAAA
Source organism: Globicephala melas (assembly GCF_963455315.2). NCBI lineage: Eukaryota > Metazoa > Chordata > Mammalia > Artiodactyla > Delphinidae > Globicephala > Globicephala melas. The sequence continues at coordinate 12,943,681 of NC_083319.1, read as the reverse complement.
CCCAGGCTGCCCCCCACCCTGCTTCCCCCGTGGTTTCTGCAAAATGGCCGAGCAAGTCTCCTGCCCCGCCCCCTCCCGCTGTCGTCTCTCCTCAAGACAAAAGGCAATTTACCCAAATGTTATAATCACCTGGAGGCTGGCACGCAGGGCCATGCCTGCCATATCTGCGGTACTGTTAGCAGCACCATAATGAAGGCTTTGTGGAGGGATAATATCACACTTGTAGCTGCCAAAGAAAATGCCCACACGGATCACAGATCCCGGCATCTGCTTTAAGCAAAAGGGGTATGAAGGGAATTATAGTATCAAATGCCTTTACTGTGCCAGGGACTCGCCACATCCCAGCCCCCTGAGGAATGCATCATTATCCCTATTTGGCAGATGGGGAAACTGAGCCTCAGAGAACTTACTGACAGGAGCAGTTACTAAAGGGAGGAATCGGGACTTGAACCCAGGCGTCTCTGACACCAGAGGCCACACTGTGAACTGATAGGAACTTCTCTGAGGGTCTGGCAAAGCTGTGGACCTTCTTCTCCCCAGAGACATACACCAGAAGCCACCCCCCTCCCCTACAGAGGGTGGGTTCGGCCCGTCAAGGCCCTTTTGCTCTAGGAATGACAGCCTGCCCTGCCTTGCGCCCCTCCCTGACCTGCGGGAACCGCCCCCTGCCTGACTCTTTTCCCAGTTCCAATTCCAAAGGCCCTGGAAATTCCCTTTCCAGCCATTGTGCCCACAGGACTCTGACAGCAATACATCCCCCACCCCCCACAGCAGCCTCCTGGAAGCATCCAAAGGATACAGCTTCCCCTTCCGTGGCTGGAGTCCACCCGAGCCAGCACCCCGTGGTTTGTTTCGTCTCCTTTAATAGAAGTGGATGCGAGGCCAGAGCCCAGGGGGCAGGAGCCTCATCTCGCTTCCTCAGCCCACACGCTGGAACCCAGGGCAGCTGGCTGAGAGCCCTGCTCAACCTCAGGTCCAGGAGAGGCAGGCAGGGTTACAGGCCGGCCCCAGGGACTCTGCCAGATCTGCCCTCAGACCCTGGCTCTGCCATTGGCCGGCTGTGTGATCTCAAGCTAGTCTCTTAACTTCTCTGAGCTTCGGTTTCCTCATCTGACAAGTGGGGGTGGAACTATGACCTTCCTTCCAGGATTGTGGTGAGTGTTATTGAGATGATGCAGGGGATGCAGTGAGAGCAGTGCCCAGCCCATGAGGAGCTTAAGGCCTGTCACAGATAACAGTTGGGATTATTTTATATCCCAGGGACTAGTGCTGGTTGAGATGCAGGGGCCTCTTTAACTCCATGCCCCAAAGGGAGGAGCCAGAGTGACCTTGGCAAGCTGCCCTCTGGCCTCCTCCCACCTGCTTTTAATGCCAATTTCAAAACTGGGCTGGAGGCGGGCAGTCCCCTGATCTCTCTAGCCCGCCTTTGGCACTGTTCTGGATGTGTTCCCATCATCCTCAGCATTTCTTATTCATCTGGAGCCTCAGACCCTCTAGGATCCCTCCAGACGCGGGCTCTCACTGATCCCCTGTGGATACCAGGGTCTCACCTGGGGCCACCTCAGTGCCTGCCACCTCCCCAAACCAGTGCAGGGTCGGGGGTGGGGAGAGATGCATAAACAGTCACAGGACCCGGGATGGGCACTCTCTGGATGGAAGCCTAGAGCCTAAGTGTTCAAAAGGCTGCAGAGAACCTGCAGAGAACCTGCCCCTCAAAATATAGGTCAGAAAGTAACATAACAGAAACCATTAAAAAAGTACATGGAAGGAAGTCCAAAATAAGTTTATATTCTCCATGATGTTTATATTAATGTTTAATGTGGAATATCAGATTTGAGATTCTTTTTTTAAAAATAAATTTATTTTATTTATTTATTTGTGACTGGGTTGGGTCTTCGTTGCTGCACACGGGCTTTCTCTAGTTCCAGTGAGCAGGGGCTACTCTTCATTGCAGTGCGCGGGCTTCTCATTGCGGTGGCTTCTCTTGTTACGGAGCATGGGCTCTGGGCACGTGGGTTCAGTAGTCGTGGGTGACGAGCTCCAGAGTACAGGCTCAGTAGTTGTGGCGCGTAGGCTTAGTTGCTCTGCGGCACGTGGGATCTTCCTGGACCAGGGATCGAACCCATGTCCCCTGCATTGGCAGGCGGATTCTTAACCACTGCTCCACCAGGGAAGTCCCAGATATGAGATTCTTTCTCCAAAAAACCGGGAGTGCCCTGCTTTGCTGGTGCCAGGAGTCAGAAGCACAGTGTGCTGGGGGAGCACAGAGAAAACGGTGTGTCCCAAGTCAAGTTGATGTTCTGGAAAAGGTGGTGTTTGGCTAGGCTTTAAAGTTTGAGAGGTGGATTTTGCTGCCTGGAAAGGAAGGGAAAACATGAGCAGAGGCACAGAGATGCAGGGGCCTGGGTACTCAAGATGGAGCACCTGAGACCCACTACTGTGTTGGGAGACAGAGGAGTAGTCAAGGAAGGCCTCCCTTAGGCAGTGATGGACAGAGTAGGCTTTGATGGGTGTGTAGGAGTGTGTCTGAGCTGGGCATTCAAAGCAGAGGGACACAGTGTGGGCTGGAGAGAGGCTTGAATGTCAGGTTAGGGAGCTTAGCTTCAATCCTTCAGACAGTAAAGACGTAGTAGTTGCAGAAAGATTTTTCAGGGAAGTCTGTAGTGGCTGAGGGCTGCAGCTCTGGAGATAGACTTGGCTATGAACCTGTACCCCCTTATTAGCTGAGTGAGCTGGGACATATAACTCCATCTCTCTGAGCCTCAGAGCCCTCCCCTGTGAAACGGGATAATAACACTGACTTTGGGGCTTCCCTGGTGGTGCAGTGGTTGGGAGTTCGTCTGCCAGTGCAGGGGACACGGGTCTGAGCCCTGGTCCGGGAGGACCCCACGTGCCACGGAGCAACTGAGCCCAAGCGCCACAACTGCTGAGCCTGCGCTCTAGAGTCCGTGTGCCATGACTGCTGAAGCCCGCGCGCCTAGAGCCCATGCTCCTCAACAAGAGAGGCCACTGCAACAGGAGGCCCCCACTCGACACAACTAAGGAAGGCCCACGTGTAGCAGCGGAGAACCCAGCCAAAAATTAATTAATTAATTAATTTTTTAAAAAAATCTTTAAAAAATAATAACACTGACTTTGCAAGATTGCTGTGAGGATTAAGTGAGTTCTAGTCTGAGTTCCGTAGGTCCTTAACATCCTAACATCCCTCCTGGCCATCCCCACTGTCCCAGCCTTAATTCTGCCCCCAGCATCTGCCACCTGGAGGACAGGCCCAAGTGCCAGGCCCGTCCCTGTCAGTCCATTGTCCACACGCAGCTGGAGAGCAGGGGCAGAAGGGAGCAGAGGGTCAGAGCAAGGGCCGACCGAGTGACCTTGGCCTCAGCACTTGGCTTCCCAGCGCTGCCTGTGTACAGCGGCCAGGCATCACAGACATCTTTAGTGAACACAAATGCAATTATGACTGCTTGAAAAATAAAAGTGGGAATCAGGGAAACAAGAAGAATAGCAATATAGATGGTGTTGGTGACTTTGCACCCTCCCCTACTTAGCACACACCTGCTCTGGAGTGAGTGTGGGAGATGTGAATCAGTTGGTCTGCGTCCCTGTGCACCTCCTGTTGTGTGAGCACCTTGCCACACACAGGCTGATGCTAGTATTTAAGGATGTGTATTTTTTTTTTTTTACCAGTAGGGCCCATAAACACAGGCCAGCTATGCATCTGGACCTCAACAGCAGGAATAACTCTCTGTCCCAATAGTGTCAGAATCCCAATAGTACGACACTTAGTGAGACGTCCTTCTCCAGTCTGGGGCTTTCCTAAGAGATTCCCAAAGGTCATTATGACCGTGGGCACTTTTCCCTTTACCCACCAACTGGAGCATCTGCAATGCCACCTGAGACACCAACTGTGCACGTAACAAAGGTGGTATGAGAATTGCATGAGATCAGGCATGGAAAGTACATGCATGTGCCCGGCACATGGACCTGATCCCAGCTCACCATGTTCGTTGCCCAGACTCACCCTCCCCCGGTCACAGCCCGATCCAGCCCTAGGTCTGACCTCGAAGGTCTCAACCCAATGGTTTCAACATATTAAAACAGAATGTAGCCACGCTCCCATATTAAATGTAATTTTTTGCTGTTAAAACTTCGAAAGGATTTTTCAGACTTTGCTTGGTAGATGGTGTGACTGCAAGACTTTAACAATTGGCTGTGATTTCTTGAGAGCCATGTACACACTGGAGAATTCTTGACAAATGAGGAAACCAAGCCTACGAATTGATTTCAAGTGTAATAACATTGTTTTGATTTCTAAATTTAATAATTAATTCAGGCTTTATGCATTAATTATAACATTTATTAATTTCAGTGTTGCAGTTTCTCTTTCTGTGTTTCAGAGTCAGTCATTTTTTCCCATGTCTCTTACAGTGGAATAGGCCTTGACGAGCTTGTGGGTGCTGGGCCCTGCCCCTCTAGTTCCCCGTGGGTGAAGCAGCCTGGCCTCACCACACCCACCCCTACCCCCTGGAGACCTCCACCCACCCAGCCCAGAAGATGCTCCTTTACAGGGAAAGCAAGAGCAGCCCCGGGCCTCCCTTCCTGCCCGATGGTGGGCTCTGCCTGGGCAGCCACCCGTCAGTCAATATTGGCGACGCTGTGGCCTTGGCCTCTGGCCACACCTCTGCCAGCAAAGTTCAAAGCCTCTTTGCAGGAGTTGGGACAGGGATGGCCCGGCATTGGGTGCCGCTCTCACCCCTGCATTTGCACAGAGGGTGTGGCCGGGCTTTGGGGACTGCACCTGCCCACAGCCTGGGGTGCCAGGTTTGCCATGCACCTCTCGCCCCAGCCACAGTTCACACAGGAGCCGTCTGAGAGCGCGCTGGCCTTGACCCCAGGAAGAGAGGGCAGCCCTCACGGCAGAGCTCCTGCCCTGGAGCCTGGCGTGGCCTGGCGTTCTGGGTGCGCGCCGGGCTGTCACTGCAAGCTGCACGCCTCCTCCCTTGACATCTGATCACACACGCACAGACTCAGACGCTCACACACCGCCTGCCACTCACCCAGCCACACACCGCGTGTCACACGCAGGCTGAGGGTCCCCATACGGGCGCACTCTCTCTTCACCCTGCGCCTCAGACAGAGCCACTTACACACTCACGGCACACCGATGCACGCTTGCACACGCTCACACTTGGGTAGATTCCCACACTTTGACGGAAACACGCCCACTTGTGCCCATGCACACACAGCCTCACCAAGTGTGACCTTCACACCAGCACTCTGTGCCCCTCCCCTCCCCGCTGGTGGAATGAGGTGGGGAGACGGTTCGCACCCCAAGCCTTGGTTTCCCCGTCCTGACTGGGGCCAATGCCTTTTACTCACTGAGAAGAGGACGGACGTGCCCCCTTTCCACAGAGCCCTGTGCTTCCCGGGTGCTCGGCCAGTGTGACCCTCATCCCCTCTCCCGAGGCTGGACACCTTGACTCACCTGGTCTCCTCCCTTTCCCTGTCCCCACCCGAGGCTCCCGCACACCAGGTGGGCGCTGCAGGTGTGCTTGGCCCAAAGGCGTGCCATGAGCTAGCGACATCTGGCCTGCGGGTGCCTGATGACCTGAATCAGCCCGTTTGCCCTCTCTGTGCTCGCCTGCCCCAAGCTGCCCCTTGCTCTGAACAAAAGCACTGGTTGAGCTGCGGCTCTTGATCCTTGTGTAAAGACCTCCGCCTCCCCAGCGCCTCCCTCCGCCCCCACAGGGAACCAGAAGTTCCAGGGCTGCTGAGTTCCTTAAGAACACCCCCTTGAAGGTACCCAGTTTGGGAATTAAAGGCCCATCGAAATGATGATCCGAGCTCACACTTCCTGGGTACCCACCTAGGGCCGTTCAGCCCCGCCAGTCCCCAGTCTGCCCTCTGCCGGAGGTCTGGTTAAACCCACTAGACAGACAAGGAGCCGGCTCAGAGAGGGGCAGTGACTTGTCCAAGATCACCCAGCAAGATGGCGGCAGGGCTCACAAAGGACCCTGAACTCCCTCCAGCCTATGCTGTGCAGTCGCAGGGGCCCTTAAGTCCCATCTTGCAAAGACAGCTTCTGGCTTTCTTTGGTTTTGGGCATTTCCTGCGCCCCAGGCACTGTGCTAAGCACTTTTCGGGAATGACCTCAGTTGATCCTCCCAGGAAACCTTCCAGGCAGGCACCTCCGCAGATGAGGAAATGACACCCAGAGAGGTGCGAGGCCATCTGCCCAAGGTCTCTGAGCTAGTGGCGGCCGAGCTCCAAAGCTCGCGCCCTTAACAACTGCGCCACACCGCCTCCCTGCCAGCCATCAGGGGAGCCAACATTGTGTTGCATGTGCCGTCCGACTTTCAGGACTCTTCTTCCGCCAGCACTGCACCGACCTGCAGGCTGCACGAATGACACTCTCCGTGACCTGGGCCCTGCTTGGTGGCCTGTGCGGGCCTGCCCCTCCCACCCTCACCGTGGGGCCCCAGGCCAGCCAGGGCTTTGAGCTTCCGGAGCGTGGCTCGCGCCCAGGTGTGAGCCCAGACAACCCATCCTCCCCATGTGGTGGGGCTGCTCGGTCCTTGGCCTCGAGACAGGAAAGGAAACAGCGGCCGGTGGCCTTGGCACCGCCCTTGGCCTTGGCGCCGCCCTTGGCCTTGGCGCCGCCCTTGGCATGTCTGCTTTGCCCTCTCAGCTCCGTTGGCTGAGGGTGGGGAAGAAATTCTTCCCCCTTTTTCTAAATCCCACAGAGCAAACTTATTACTTTTATGTTCCCAAAGTTACATTTCTTTATTCATTCATCCATATTAAATAAGTATATTTAATATACTTATTAAATACTTTTCAAGTGCTGGATCTGCGCCGGGCTCTAAAGAGTGAATTGATCATGGTGACCATGACCATGACCGCAGCCTGGGTCAGGGAAGGTGACATCCAGGCAGGGCCCATGGTGGCAGAGGACGGCCAGGGGGACACACATTCATCAGGTGCCTGAAGCTGGGGCTGTGATAGGCCTGAAAGGAAACCATGATCATGCAGGCAGCCCTGCTTCCTGACCACACCATCTTTAATGCGCTGTGTATTTCTACTTCTTTGACAGAAATCCTAGAAAAACTCATCCATGTTACATTGGGTTGTTTGTGTTGAAAGAATTAATGTGTCAAACGTACATGTTTAAAATATATTGCAGTTGTTATACTCATGTTTAGGTCTTTCTTCACTTTTATATTCACTAAGGTCCAGAAATGGGAAGTGCCCTGGGCCTCCCTTGAGCTCTGAGAGGCCCTGCACCTGAACCAGGTCCTGAAAGGAAGGGTGTCCCCCGCTCCCTGGAGCAGCTTGTACAAAGGCACAGGGACACTGAACACATGCCTGTGGGCGACTGTGTTACGTCAGGGTAGCTGCATTTCACAGTGGGGGAGGGAGGCAGGCTGGAAAGTTCTTAAGGTCCAGGCGAAGGAGTGGGGAGCCTTCACAGGGAAAGCTTCTCAGTTGGGTGGCCTGTGGTCAGACTCGGGGTCTCTCTTGCTGCAAGTTCCTTTTCTTCTCTGTAAGAAGCCCAGCTCTCCTAGTGACTGGTGAGATTCATTGGGGGCAGCAGGGGAGGGGATGCAGGGAGCAGCGAGGTCACTTCCAAAGCTTGAGAACCAGAATAAAGAAATCTCTGTGCCCCAAGAGCAGATAGATTAAGCCACAGAGTGCCTGGGTCAACCCTCTGGGTCTCAGTCCCCTCTGTCCCCCAGGACCAGGCACAGGGCTGGCCACAGGATTGAGCTTGTTGACTTAATCGTTCATTCATTCATTCAACAGATGTGGGCTAAGCACTCCTGTGTGCCAGACACTGGTCTGATGATGCCACAGTGAAGAAGCAGACAAGGCCCTGGTTTCATTGGAGCTTGTAGTGTGGATGGGGAGACAGACAACATGTAAATAAACAAGAAAATTGCAGCAAGAGGCATACGCCCTGAAGGAGATAAAATGAACACCGGATATCAGGGATCACTGCGAAGTGACATTTGAGATGAGACATGAATGCCAAGAAATAGGTGTCAGGAATGTTTGTTGATAGCAATCAAAGACAAATCAGAAGGCAACAGACTTATTCCAGACTTCAACTGGCAAAGCAGTTGTTGGTTGCCCACGGCACGCTGGGTCCAGTGGTCAACAGGCAGACATAGTCTCTGCATTAAGTTTACAGCCCAGTGGGAGAGAAAACTATGTAAGGAAATCTGCAAGTAAGTGTAGGCTCATAAATTTTTTTATTGAATGAAAGATTCTTTAAGTTCTATAGTGCTTTACAATTTTCAAGTTTCATACATATGATTTCATATAATCCCATAATAACCCCTTTCCCCCCCCCACCCCTGTATGGCCCCCTCCTCCCTTCCCTCTCCCCACTGGTAACCACTAGTTTGTTCTCCATATTTGTGTAGAATCATAAATTGTGAAGTGCAGGGCCCAGGACAGAGGAAAGGGCGTGAAGGACTTTATTTTGGATGGTTGGGTATGTGAAAAGGTTTCCACTCCTCTTGGAGAACATGATCATCTCACCTTTTACAGAGCACACTGGATTTTCAGGCATTTTTAAAAATAAACATTTTATTTTAGTACAATTTCAGATATACAGAATTATTGAAAAGATAGTACAGAGAGTTCCCACTATACCCCACATCCAGTGTCCCTATTATTAACATCTTATATTGTACCATGCATCTGTCACAATTAATGAACGAATATCGATACATTTTTATTAACTAAATAAAAATAACTAAAGCCCATACTTCATTCAGATTTCCTCCATCTTTCCTTAATGTCTCTTTTCTGTTCCAGGATCCCACCCATGACACCACATTACATTTAGTTGTCACTTCACCTTAGGATCCTCTTGGCTGTGAGAGTTTCTCAGACTTTCCTTGTTTTCGATGACACTTTTGAGGAGTACTGGTCAAGTGTTTTGTAAAATGTCCTTTGATTGGAATTTGTCTGATGGTTTTCACATGATTCGACTGGGGTTGTGGGTTTGGGGGAGGAAGACCACAGAGGTGAGGGCCATTTTCATCATATCAAGGCTATACACTATCCACATGGCTTATCACTGCTGGTGTTGACCTTGATCACTTGGATGAGGTGTGTTTGTCAGGTTTCTTCATTGAAAAGTTACTCTTTTTTTTGGTTCTTTACCCCCTTCCTATACCGTCTTTTTTACGAGGAAATCACTATGCAGCCCACATCTAAGGAATAGGGAGTTATGCCCCATCTCCTTGACGGCAGACTACCCACATAAATTGTTTGGAATTCTTCTGCGCAGGAGATCTGTCTATTCTCCAACTTTTATGCATTTTTACCAATATTTTTTTACTTTTTAGAAATTCAAGAACCTATTGGTGTTTCTAGGAACCTAGAAACATTTTGCATCATTTACTAAAATGCATGAAATTACCAAGGCAATAAATTAGAGGGTAGGAAAAAAGCCAATGATTATTTTTATTTTCTATTGCGGATACACATTAATGAAAGATTTGGGAAATACCAAAAACAGAAGAACCTCTCTAGCCCCACTGCTCAGAGCTGACCATGATTCACGTTCAATTTATTATTTTTAATTTTTCTTCTGTGCACAATTTTTACACAGATTATACTGTCTATGTAATTTTGTTTCTTACCTCCTTCCATCTTTTTTTTTTTGCTTATTATAATATCAGAAACATTCCTCCTATGTTGCTATACAGACTTCCTAACCATATTTTTTCAGTGGCTGCTAAATTCTCATGTGGCACATGGTGTCTCCCACCCGCCCCCCAAACATAGCAGTATGCCTGGCACATAGTCAGTGTTTAGAAATTATTTGTTAAATGAATGAATATACAACAAAGTAATCATCCTCTTGTTTTTAGAAGCATAGGTTATTTCAGTTTTCTTGATTCTAAATAGTACCGAGACAAACAGATTATTCCCATAACATCCCAGGGTGGAATTACTGGGCCAGTGGGGGCCAAAAGTTTTCAAGATAAATGCACCAAACCAGAAATCTCCCTCCCCTTCCTCTGAACCACCGGCAATTGTGCCGAGGGTAATAATTTACAATTGATTAAAGAGTTTGCGGGGTGTTTTTTTCCCCATCTTTTTTTCCCCTCCTCTCCCCCTCTCGTCCTGCCGAAAAAGGGGGAAAATTATCCTAGAAGGTGAAGATGTTCTCAGACAATCATATTAACATATTCCAACAATCGCAATTTGCAAAATAGTAATCACAACTGCCGGGATCTGGGAGGCATTAATCAAAGCTGCAGGTTTAATTCCATTTTAAATATTGATGAAATGTGCTTGGGCAGCCTCACCCTGGCGTGGCAGGGACAGGGGAGCCGCCTCGCGGCACAGGGGAGGTGGAGGGGAGGGTTGGGGAGCAGCTGCTGGGAGGGGAGGCATCTGTCATTCAAATTGGTGACTGAGCGGCCAGGTAGAGAGTGAAAGGGGTAGTGAAGAGGGCTGTTAAGTCCATTGCTGTCAATTTGTAACCATCAGGGAGGGGCCTGAGGACTGGTTCAGCACAATAAACCCAGTTGGTCTGGTTTCAGGGTTACCACTGAAGAGGTTGCAGCTGCACTGATTCGAATAGCCCGGAGACTTCAGAACTGTAATTATCAACCAGGCTGCTCTCGGTGTGGCAAAAGTGGGCTTCACCAGCACTTAACTCCTTGTGTGCCGCCGCTCTCCCCGCCCACCATCCCCCCCCACCCCCCGGGGTTGACAGCCAGGTGCGGATTCCCCCGCAGCCTCCTCGGGGAAACTGAGGCCCACCGGCTGCTGAGGGCAGTCCTCAAAGGCCAGAGCGTGCAGGCAGAGAGCCTTTCTCCTGAGGTCACAGACAAAGAACTAATGGGGGCGGTTACGGAGGAGGCCGGCTCTGTGGGGCAGCCTCGCCTTCTGGCACCGTCGGGCCTGCCCTGGGGTGAAAAGTCAGGCTTTGGGGTCTGACGAGCCTTGGCTTAAATTCCGCTGGCCGTGGACACGAGGTAAGGCTCGTCCTCTGTAAAGTGGAGGTAATCTTTCGTACCCTACTGGGCTCTCACAAAAAACTCAGATCGACGTTTGTAAATTACAGAGCACACAGTAGGCTGACAATAGCCTTGTCTCCCGGGGCCGGGGAGTGGTGCTGTCACAGAAGAGGAAAGGGCTCCTGGCAGGCGCCTCTGGTTCGGAGGGTAGGATATCTCAGGCCCTCTGCGTTTCAGCTCTCAAGGAGTGTCTTTTATGTCTAGCTTCTGCCATTTGGCACCCAAGGAGGATGAGTAATTCCATACTCCCACCTCTCGGGAGGGAGACACTGAGCTAGGCAGGGGGTGAGGGTAGGAATCAAAAGACTCTGGTGCTGCGCCCTGAGGACAGCTGCTCGAGGGCAGGGGTTTGGGCCGGGGCTCTTTATCCCCAGGAAGAGGGAAGGCAGGAACGAGGGAAGGACCGCAGGCAGGCATTGCGGCGCTGGGGAAAAAAACATGGGCTTCGCTGGGAGTCTTGGGGAATGAAGTCTGTGCACGGCTCCGTAACCCTCCTCCTGGAATATAATCCCAGAGAAATTCTCCCACGTATCCACGAAGGGATGGACCCAAGAACGTTTGTCCCAGCGTCATTCCCGGTCACCGGAGGTGGAGGCAACCTGCGTGCCCACCCCTGGGAGGATGGGTAGTACAACATGACGGAAGCCCACCATGGAATATTAGGCAGCAGTCAGGAGCAAAGAACTAGATGTCCGCGTCGCAACAAGAATAGATCTTGAAAATGTAGTGTTGAGTGAAAAAAGTGAGGCACAATGAAATTCACAGCACAATGCCATCTATGTAAATTGAAACCACATTCGCACACAAAACAACAGTACACATTTTACAGAGCTACGTGCATTTTTAGGGTATATATCCCGCCATTGGAATGGGTCTCTGTCGTGGTGGGGGGAGGGGCTGGGTGTGGCTTTGGAGGATAAAGGGGAAAAATGAAAATAGAGTCAGCCCTCAGAGGGGCCTGGCACAGAGAGTGTGCTGTGGACTAAGGGATGTGTCCCACTCAACTCTCTCTCTCTGAGGTTTAAAAACAGCACAGGCCTTGTACTCAGACAGCCCCGGGGCTCAAGTTCTGGGCTCTCCCACGTACCAACACTGTGGCTGTGGACTAGCGACTCATCCTCTGAGCCTGTTAGTCCGTCCACAGAAAGGTGGGCTTGCCGCCATTGGGTGGTCATGAGGATTAAGTTAAGGGAGATAAATGCATGTGGGCCTACAGGACCCCCAGATCCTCCTCTCCTCTCCCCACCGAAAGGACCTGGGCAAACGGAGGGTGTCAGCCCCCTGGGAAACCACAGGTTCTCTGAAGCGTCCAGAATGGAAAGCCCAGAAAAGAAACGAAGGCCTCGACCGGCTGTCCCGGGGGTGACGTTGGTGGATGTCACACTGGGCACGGGCCCAGCTCAGAGCGGCCCATCCATGTTGTGCCTGGCTCCGTCAGCAAGGTCCACCTCCAACATGCACCCCAGCCCCAAGACCCCGCCTGGGGGCTCCCGGCGCAGGGCATGACCGCCTCTCCCTCTTCCTCTCTTGCAGATGATGACGAGCACGAGTGGATCATCCGGACGTGTCGGAAGGGCTGGGACGAGACCATGGGTCCTAAGCCCAAGCCGTGAGCGCTAAGCCCCCTCGGTCACAAGCTTCCTTCTGTGCCCCGGCATTGGCTGGCCCGGGGAGCAGGCTGTAGTTTTAGAACCTGGCTTTTGACTCAGGAATAAAAGCTTTCTGCCATCAGTGGCCCTAAGTGTACTTTCCTTAGACTATTTCTTGGAGCGGGACCCTCACTCCACCTGCATCACAATCACCTGGGCAAAATTGTGAACTAGCTCTTCCTGGGCCCCACCCTAGTACCTGCGAATCAGAATCGCTGAGACTGGGGTCTAGCAGTTTGCATTCTCAGGTATTTCTTACGCATATGGAAGTTTGAGAGCCATCAACTTATAATGACAGACAAATGTAATTGAATGAGCAACTCATGTGTGCGGGCAGTGTGGTTATGTTATCTCAGCTCCACACAACAGCCTTGTAAGAAAGGGCTTAGCATTACCTTTTAGAGATGGGGAATCTGAGGTTCAGAGAAACTAAGTGACCTGCCCTAGGTCACACAGCATTTGAATCCGAGTCTTCCTGAAGGTAAAGCCCAGCTGTTTTTTGTTTGTTTGTTTACTACAAGCTGCCTGCCTTACCAGTCTTGATTTCACAGGGCAGTAGGACAGGATGACTGTGCCCAGGCTCACAGCTGCTATCTTCCTGTAAGCCCAGGAATGATTACCCAGGACTGCCTCTTCCTATCGGAAGCGTCCCTATCTGAGCCTCCTACCCTAAGCACGGAATCGGTGGGGTGCCACAGACAGAACGCAGCTTCGGCATCATACACACCTGGGTGTGAATCCCAGCTCCATCACAGGGTATCACACAACCTTGGGCAAGTCACTTCACTTCTCTGAGCTTCAGTCTCCTCATTTGTAAAATGTATGATGATGCTTAAACCCATAGGGTAGCTATGTGGATTGAATGAAACAATACAATAAAGGAGCTGGCTCTTAGCAGGTATTCAATACCGCTTGCTTTAAAAACTAATCCGTTAGCTGTGCATACAGAGTAATTATTCCTCAGAATCACCCCCAGGGATCTCACGTGTCAGCTGAAAACCAGCAGAGGAAGTGGTACCACGTTCCAGGGCTGTACCTGGGCCACAAGCAGCCTGGATCACCTGGATCTTTGCGTAGCTTTCCCTCCTTAGAGGCTGCGAACCCTGCAGCCCCCCGCTCCTTGTCCCCTGGCTCACCAAGGGCTGCTCAGGAGAGGGAGTGGGGCCTGGGAGGGCTTTGCCAAGGTCGCAAGGGCAGGAAGCTAGCCTTTGATCTAGGGCCCCATGAGCGGCCTGCTGGGACAGAGCCAGGAGTCAAGGGAGACCTGGGCCCGCTCAGCTGCGCCACAGAGGGATGGGGGATCACCTTTCCCCGCCAAGGCAACAGTCACTCACCTCAGTAGAATGACAGGACTGATGTCCACTGGGGGTTTCCAAACTGTGTTTTGAAAATAAAGTATATTCATGTAAAGGAACACACACACACAAACTTCCTTTTCAAAGATACACATATATCTAAATATCTAAATAAGAAATGGATGGGAAGAGTGGAGGGGCAGGGACAAGGATGGGGTCAAGGATGGAGAATGCAACAACTAACCGGGGGGCCCTGCAGGGGCGATGGCCACGTACACCCTGAGCTGAGGCTTCGGAGTGACTCTGTGCGGGGCCACGGGGTGGGGCTGGGGCGCCGGGGAAGCCTCTGAGCCAGGCAGAGCCATTCCACTCTCTTCCTGGTGGGCTCTGGTTTGCACAAAAGGTTCTGCTGCTACAAGAACATCTGGTGGCCGGCAGAAGGATGCGCTCTCCCACTCCCCAGATTACAGGGTGGCTCTGGAACCCGAGGAGGCCAGTATGAGACCCAGACTCGTGTGGAAGCTGGAGCCCTGTGGCCCTGTCTCCCATCGCATATTCCCTTTCACTTCGCACTATCAGATTCTCCCCCATCTCCCACTCAGGCTCCTCTGTGCCTCCCTCCCTGGTCCCCCAGCATCTCCTCCATTGAACTTATTTCCGTGAACCTCTCATCTAAGGGTACAGCTCAAACGCCCCCCTCCGTCTCGACAGCACGTCGGAGGGATCCGTCTGTCTCCAGCATTTGCTGGGCTGAGAGCCCCCCTTGGACCCTTTTGAGGCTGCAGGGCTGGCACGGGGCCCAGCAGAGCGCGGTCAGGAGTGGGACGGAGGACAGCAGCCAGCCTGATTTCCTACACAGCTCAGATTAGAGAAGAAACCCACCACCATGCCTTTACAACGCTCCGTTTCCTAGCTGGGAAACAGAACCAGTCTTAGAAGGGGTTTCACTGTCTAGCAGCCCAGATATTCTAGGGGCCAGGCCTGAGCCTGAGCCCTTAATCAGAGAGCAGGAAAGAAATGGAATTCCATCGTGCTCCGGATGTCAGTGCCAGCACTTCTACTTGCATTAACTTTATTTATTACACAAATAAGACATTTACAAAGCACAACATGAAAGGTATGTAACAAAACAGACATTGGTTTTACAAAAAAGTGCTTACAATTTTTTTCCGTGTGTGTGTGTGTTTTCCTCCTTTTGTTTTGTATTTAAATAAATAGTCTTGATGGCCTGTATGTTCCCAGGCTGTTCTAACAGGCTAGTGGAGACGTGTCTGAACCGCAGCATGCTACGACCGTGTGATCCACGCAAGGAACAGACCCTGGGGGGAGGCTCAAGGCAGAGTGGGTACTGGGTGACCCTGGGCATGGCTCGGCTGGCCACTGACCACGTCAAAGGAAAGATTAGAGCTCCCCAGTCACCAGGAACTGGGCCCAAGCTGCTCCGGTTAACGTCAGCTCCAAGGGTAGGGCCAGGCACACTCTATTCACCGGGTGAGTTCTGAACCAAGCTGCACTGATCACATTCTGAGGGGTGTCTTTCCTTTGCCCTGAGTCAGCTGGAACTGTCTTTGAAAGGGAAAAGAAGCAAGTTCCCTTCTTGGGCTGCACCCGGGCCCAGCCCTCCTCCAGGTCCCAGAGTAAGAAGAGCATATCGTTTTTCACGTTAAGTGCCAACTTCAAGCATGTGGATTCCGAACCCTTATCCAGACTCGGCGAGATAGAGAGTGCTGCGATCGATTAGCGATGTCTGCCATGGGTGAA
The DNA here is from genome assembly GCF_963455315.2 of Globicephala melas. Classification (NCBI taxonomy): domain Eukaryota; kingdom Metazoa; phylum Chordata; class Mammalia; order Artiodactyla; family Delphinidae; genus Globicephala; species Globicephala melas. The sequence continues at coordinate 12,927,931 of NC_083319.1, read as the reverse complement.
ACCGGGGCAGCAGACACCTAGGTACCATGAACTTGCTTTCCCTGTCCTAGAGTCTCCTTCCGAAAGCAACATATCAGGTTAATCAAAGCAGGAAGGAGGACTTGGGCTGAAACATGCTTACTAGCAGCCTCTAGTGGGAAATGCATCAGGACACCCAAGTCATTCTAAAATTACAGGATTAGCCTGGGACAAACGGGGTCCCCTGAAAACATAAATCATGGTCTTGTGTAGCCCAAGCCCTTTTGTTTGGGGTGGAAGAGCTGCAGCGGGACAGGGTGGATGTGAGCACAGCTGTGTCTGGCCTGCGTTCTCAGGAGTGAGTGGGACTGGCTCTGGGCAGGGTTGGTGGGGAAGCCCAGAAGTGCTAGCTAGAATCCTGGGGTGCTACCACCTAGGCAGCAGGCACCCTCTCTCTACTGAGCCAGGGGCTGAGCCAGGGCCTGCCCCGCCTGGTAGCACCCCAGAAGTACACTCACCTAGGCAGCAGGCACCCTCTTTCTACTCAGAGGTGGGTCTAGAATGAAAGCTCTGCCCTTTCCCTGGGCTCTGTTCCCCAGCTCCCCCATGAGAGGTCCCCCCAAAGAAGACGTGGCCCAAGCACCCCCATCAGGAGTCAAGTAGCCAACAAGGGTCCCCAACTCTAACTTGTCCAAGCGTTCAGAAATGTCATCACACAGATCAAACACCACCTCTGCTATGTCTCCTGCACATATGCTGGATAACTAGGTGAAAGCAGGGTCCCCGACACACACCCCGAGTTTCCTCTGTCCTCTCCTTAAAATGGCTAGTACTTCTCCCAGCCCAGTGTGCCGCATCCTTCTCCTGGGCCTCCAAACCCATGGGGGTCCTTGCCCCGCCCCCCCCAGCCCCCGCTTTTCCCCCTGCCTCTTGGTCTGGGCAGGCCTCCATCTGTGCCCTATTGGGCCTCTCAGGGTTGGTCAGTGTCTCTTCTCTCTCTGAATTAACTTGACATAACCAGACAGATGGAAATGATAAAATTAGAACATAGCTTTCCTTTGGGGACATCCCACAAACACTGTAGAGTTTTCCAAACAAAAGCAACAGAGTGGATAACATTGGGGGTTGTCCGCTATTCAGAATTCAGAGATGGTTCCAAGGAAGTAGTAAATAAAGGCCAATATGGGAGGAAAGAAAACCTGTAAATTGGAAGGCTGTTGGCGTCGTGCGATTCAATTCGGCCTTTTGCTATTGTAATCAGCTTAAGTTGAAGACGACTCCTGTCTAAATGGGAAACACAGGCTGTTGTTTTCACCCTGGCTCCAAATTTCAGGGAGCTCTGCCTTCAGGGAGGAGGGCTCCGCGGTGCTCCTGGCGGGTTCTGGTTCTCGGCAGGAGAGGGGAAGGCCAGGCCCAGGGGCCCAGCTGGTGGTGGGCAGGATGGCGGATGAGGGGTGGAGGCAGAGCGGGTGGATCCCTGGCAGCGGCTCGGACTCCGGATTTCAGCGGCTGAGGGGCAGCTGCCGGGCGCCCATGCTCAGATGCGGAAGTGCCGGCAGCGTTAGTACTGAAAAAGGATGACCTGCAAGAGGAGGGCGTGGGAGGGGGCTGAGCCAGGGCCTGCCCCGCCTGGTAGCGCCCCAGAAGTCCTCGAAGGCATGGAGAAGGAGGCGGGCCCAGGGCCCACATCTAGGTTCAAATCCTGGCGCAGACACTTACTTGCTGCGGGGCCCTGGGCAACTCACTCCCCCTCTCTGAGCCTGTTTCCTCATCTGTAAAATGGGGATGACAACACCTCTCTCTCAGAATGGGGAGGATCTGGTGAAATCCAAGAGCAGCAGCAAGTGTCTCCTGGGCACTGTACCCGGCACTGGGTACAGTGCACACTTGCACGATTTCACAGAAGCCTCACCTCAGCCCCACGAGGGTGTCCCACCACCATCTCCTCTTTACAGGGGAGGCCGCTGAGGCTGGGGAGGTGAAAATCAGTGAGCCCGCAATCACACAGCCAGGAAGAGGTGGACCCAGCACTGCAACCCAGGCCTAGGCTCTAGAACAAGCTCTCTTCATTAGACCCACTGCCTCTTCCTCTCCAGGCCACCCTGACATTTACCCGCGGTGCCTATCAAGCACCAGGCAACAGGCCAAGCCCTTCATGCAGCCAAACACCTCGACGGGCAGGTGGCTCAGACACGCCAGGTGCCCGACACACAGTGGGTGTGTTCCCAGGTCTCAAAGAGAAAAGGTGGCTGAGCTGGGGTCCGGTCTGCCTAACTCCAGAGCCCACATCACACGGCCTCGCCCACTCACCCCACCTTGGGCCGTGCTCCCCTCTGGTCTCTGGGATGTCTGCCTGACTTTGGACTCTTCCGAACAGAAGCTCTCTCAAGAGGGGTGACTCTGAAAGACGCTTCCCCTCCATAAGCCTCAGTCTCTCCATCTGATCGATGACGGCCGGGCCCTGATTTCTAAGAGCCTTCCAAGCTCTGAACTGTGGGATCTGGGCCCATGACCGGGAATAAATGTGGTCCTGGGGCTTCCCTGGTGGCGCAGTGGTTGAGAGTCTGCCTGCCGATGCAGGGGACTTGGGTTCGTGCCCCGGTCTGGGAGGATCCCACGTGCCACGGAGTGGCTGGGCGCGTGAGCCATGGCCGCTGAGTCTGCGCGTCCCGAGCCTGTGCTCCGCAATGGGAGAAGCCACAACAGTGAAAGGCCCGCGTACCAAAAAAAAAAAAAAAAAAAAGTGGTCCTGGAAGCTCACAGGCAGGTGTGGCCAAATGATGATGTGGTGGAGGCGGAGGGTGCTACCCCAGATGCCCACAGCGCTGTTCTCCCGGCCAGGCCAGTGCTGGTCTTGATGAGTGGGTTCAGGGGGCTGCTCTAGGGGGCCCTGAGTCTCCTCCTCACTAGGCTGGCTCAGGCCCGGAGGGACTTGGGAGAAAAAGCCCATGCCGTTCTGCACTGACTGGCCATACACACAGCCCGCCAGGCTGGCAAGATGTGGACAGAAAAGGTCCCTGGCCGCTGGCAGGAAGGTCTGGCAGTGAGAGGGCGGAAGGTCACGGAGGAGGCGGAGACATTTTTCTGCAGAGCCGCTGGACACGAAGTTGGCGATATGGCCCAGCAAGAGAAAAACTCTGGCTCAGCAGCCAAACCCAGGGGCCAGAAAACTTCCACGACCAAAGCTGCCAGACCCCAGACCGGCTCATCCTTCAGGCTGAACCAGACATAACCACAGGCTTAGCTGAGAAACCAGGAGACGAGGGCTCGACTCCAAGAGTTGAGCCCAGCCCTAATCTGTTGCAAGGCTCCCCTCTCCCCTCCAGATAATAGCCGCTCCCAGGCCCCTTGCTTGAAGGTGCAAGGCCTTCATTATGTGACCCCCTGTCAGCTCCCACCCCACCCAAGGCCTCAGCCGCACTAAACCCCCCACCATCCCTCAAATCCAGGTCCCTCCAAGCCTCCTTGCCTCGCACGGGCTCCTCGTGTCCCCTGCTTCTTCCCGAGAGCTGGCCACTCCCTCTTCTGAATCCTCGAAGGCCACGTGCATCCCTCACCGCAACTGCCCTGTCAAGCTGGGATGTAGCTGCCTGCCTCCTGCTCTAAGCCACCCACCCCCTCCCTGAGGACAGGGACCACGCCAGCTCGCCTCTGCAGTCCCGGTGCCAGGTCTGACAGGACAAACTCTCTCCCACAGGACGGGGGCAGCTCCGAGGCAGGCAGTCCTAGGATGGAGGCCAGCTGTACCCACGCTCACTGTGTGACCCTGGGCAAGCTGCTGCTCTGACTGAGACCCAGTTTCTGCAGTTATGAAATGGCATCAACCATAGTCATCCTCCTAGGGAGACAGTGAAGGGCGAGGTCAGAGAGAGCGCTGTGTAAACTGTAAAGTGCGGCACAGAAGGAGGTCACTACTGAACCAGGCGGACTTCAGAGTCTGACAGACGTGCTGCATCCCCGGACAAATTGTGTCACCTCTCTGAGCCTCTGTTTCCTCATCTTTACCGTGATGATGCCATCCTCATATCCACAGGGTGACTGGGTGGCATCAGACAACACGTGTGAAGTGCTTCAACCAAAAGCAGCTCTTCCTGTATGACTATCTCGGAGGTGACGTTCCTGGGGCGTGCTCACCCGCCACTGGGGTCTGCGGGATGTGGGGCTGAAGATGTACTACCATTTACTTATAAACCTACTGCTCCTACTGGGCTGTCCGTACCTCCGCACCATCTACTTTCCCCACGGTACCCAGCACAGAGCCCAGCACAGAGCCCAGCACAGAGCCTAGCACACAGCAGGTGTTTAATTAGGAGGCAGAGTAAGAGGGGCTGTCCTGGAGGAGTAGTCCCACGCCTGTCTGCCTGCCAAAATCACTGGGGCTGGGTATTACACCCGCAGATCGCGGGGTCCCGTCCCAGAACTCCCCACCAGCTCTCTAGGGGCGAGGCTGGGGAATCTGCATCTCTACACGCTGCCCAAATGATGCTGCGGCACATGAAGACTGCACTCAGCCCGAAGGCCTGGCCCTGCCTCCGTGGCCCAGCACACCCAATGATTCCTGGGGCTCCCTGCCTCTCCGAGGACCACTATAGTGATGCTTCTAAAAGAGGCCTCCAGGGCCCACCACGGTCCCCACGCCTTCACCTGGCAGCCCAAGGCCCCGGCCTCTCACTCTGTTTCCTCCCAAGCCTGTGTGCCAGCAGCACTGAATTGCTCTGGGTTGCCTGAGAGCCGTGGCGGCTCATGCCTTCCCGGCTGAACTCTGAGGTTCAGACGTGCCTGCGTCCAGGAAGCCTTCCTGTGTCTCTCCCGAGCTGCGCCCCACCCCCCAGCTCCCTTGGCCTCTGCGTCACAGTTTGATCACCCTTTGGTGTAACTGTTGGCCTCCTCGAGGGCAGGGACTATGCCTTCCTCATCTCTGTGCTCCTGGCAACTGCCTCGGGGCTCGCGGGCACAGTCAGTACATAGTGAATGTCGGCTGAATGAGTGAACGAACAAAGGCACAAGTTCTCATTCAGGCTCTGTGACCTTGAGCCACCTGGGCCTCAATTTCCCCGTCTCTAAAATGAGAGGGTGTCTGAGAGCAGTGGCTTTCAAGGCTCGCTGGGAAGTGTCTGGGAGCTGAGCCGGAGGTGAGGGCCCTACTCACTCCGCAGTTTCACCCAGAGCAGCTCCACCCCCTTTCATCTGCATCTTGTGTTATGGAAAAGAGTAAACAAACGGGTTCCCGGGCTTAAAACAAAGCTTTCAAGCCACTGGACTGAGCGATGTCCAAGCACCTTTCTGGGTGTCCAGTCCTAATGCTTGAGACAACTAGAGATCGGGTTCCACAAAGGAGGCCTTACCAGTTGACCACGATCACTGGCTGGCCTGCTGTCCCCGGGCCCCACCAGCTCGGGATATTCACTCCCAACAGACAGGAATACAAAGGAGGAAGTAGGAGAAACCCGTGAGATGGTGGGAGGCGGGGTGGTGTGTGATATAAGCCCTCCTCGGGACCGCCAAGTTTGAGCAAAGTAACTAAATCCACAAATCTGAAAAAGAGAAGGCCAGCCATGGGCGGGCGCGCTGCGAGGAGGCTGGCCATGCGCACTGAACACACTGGCGCCTGCTTGAGGGACTACTACCTCGGGGGCACAGTGGGGGCCTGAGTGTCTGGGCAGAGGGTCTGCCACAAAGTGGCATGGTGCCTGCTCAGCGATGAGAATCCTGCCAGGAAGCCATTCCTGGCAAGGTGGCTCTGACCCACCCAACCCAACCCAGCTCCGTTTACCTTCTCACCCCGGTTGGAGAGTGGCCCATCCATATCGGCTTTGAGGTGGACGGGGGGCGCGGTGTAAGGCAGCCGGCAGTGCACCTGCCCACACTGTACCTGACCTGTGGACGAGAGGATGCCTTGGAGCCCATCCCCCAGCCTCCATGCAGGATCCCACCAGCCCCAGGCTCGGTAGGCTGGAGCCCTGGGGCCAGTTTCACCTCTGCCACTTACCAGCTGGGTGGTCCTGGGCAAAATTTCAATAGGGTACCATTTTTCTACGTGAAATTCTTTATGAGCTATAAAGTGTTACACGATAACTGTCTAGCTCACTGATAAATAAACTCATAAATGAGTATGGACAGGCACCCCTATGTTCATAGCAGCGCTATTCACATTAGCCAAGACATGGAAACTACCTAAATGTCCATCGACCGATGAATGGGTAAAGAAGATGTGGTACATATAAACAATGGAACACCACTCAGCCATAAAAAAGAACGAAATAACGCCATTTGCAGCAACATGGATGGGCCTAGAGATTATCATACTAAGTAAAGTAAGTCAGAAAGAGAAAGACAAATACCATATGATATCACTTATATGTGGAATCTAAAATATCACACAAATGAACTTTTGTGCAACAGAAACACATTCATAGACATTGAGAACGGACTTGTGGTTGCCAAGAGGGGCTGGGTGGGAGAGAGGTGGAGTGGGAATTTGGGGTTAGCAGATGCTAACTGTTATATATAGAATGGATAAACAGCAAGGTCCTACTGTATAGCACAGGGAATTGTATTCAACATTCTCTGACAAATCATAATGGAAAACAATATAAAAAAAAGAATGTGTGTATGTATATATATATATACATACACACATATATATGTATATATATATACACACACATATATATATACATATATACACATATATATATATAACTGAATCACTTTGCTGTACAGCAGAAATTAACACAACATTGTGAATCAATATTGAAATTAAAAAAGTAAAAAAAGAAAAAGAAACTAATATGTACAGAACACCTCCTACACGCAAGGCTGTACCCCATCCATTAGAATCCTCCCTTGGTGCACTGTACCTTCTTATCTCCCAAGAATCACCAAGGCTTTACGCCCACACCCTAGAGGACTCTGCACTCATATGTCACCTTCTTTATGATGCTCTCCCTGACCATCCATTTACAACTGCAACCCAACGCCAACCCTACCCTCCCTGTCATCCTTCTCAGCTTTATTTTTCCTCTTTAGCACTTACCATCATCTGACTTACTGTGTATTTTTATTTTTTATTTGATATTATCTGTCTTTGCCAGCTATAATGTAAGCTCCAATGAGGTCAGGAATTTTTGTCTGTTTTCTAGATTCTAGATCTTTGTGGATTTCCAGGATCTAGAATGAGGCATGGCATCTAATCTGTTGAATGGGTCTCTGTACAACACCTAAAATGGCGGTGGCGGGGGTGGGGGGAGTCCATCCTTATGTCTGACCCAAATCTCTCATGCTTCAGCCTCTTTACCACTACAGTGGAGAAGTCTATGGCCTTGCTCTTCTCTGCACTTCATCCTCTTTGGTCAGAGGCGAAAGAGCTCTGTACAGAGACTTACAATTGATATGTAACTTAGGACAAGTCACTGTTCCTTTCTGAGCCCCAGTTCCCTCGTTTGTAGAATACGGTGGTTGTATAAGATGGGGGATTCTTAACCTGGGGGGTTTTAGGGGTCCACAAACAGCCTGAGATTACATGGGAAGCTGTGTGTGTGTGCACATTTCTGGAATCTGATTCCAAAGCTTTTTTATCATATTCCAAGTTTGAAGTCTCCGGGAAACTCAGGAACCTGTGAATTTAGTAAACGGCGAAGAAGAGTGCTAGCGTGACCTTCAGTCATGCAGCAAGAGGCAGCAGGTCCAAATACCCTTGATGCCTCCTGCCCTGAGCTGGGTTCGCCTTAAGGGGAAAAGGAAAGGTTACCTCAGCCCCTTCTCTAGGTGTCCAAGACAGTTCTAGACTTGGCCGACAAACTGTGTGGGCAGAGTCCTGGCACAGCTCCGGAGGCCACGGCCCCACTCTCCACGGGGCCACCTAGGTCCATTACCAACTCCACAGCAAGCGCCGGCTGGTGGCCCAGACTCCTGGTACCTAGAGAGCCCCTGGTCCTTGGCTCCTTTAACAGATGAACTAGATCAACAATGGGCTCTCTGCAGCCTCAACATGTCATTGTTTCAAAAAGAAAGGGGGAAAAAAGTCCCTCCTACTAAGCAGATGGTTCAGAAATGGAACAGAACAAAGAGACACTGTTTCCAACTGACAGCCTGGCGCGGTGAGCAGGGCTCTACACTCTCAGCTCCACCAACCAGAGCCACTGCCACCACCACAAGGGCAGCTAGTACTCATCCAGCACTTACTAAATGCTGAGGACGTTAAGTCAATTATCTCATTTGATGCTCGCAACACTGCTTTGAGATACGTATTCTTTCCGTTTTTTAAAAGGGCTTGGATTCTTACTGTCCTCATTTTTTACAGATGAGGAAACTGGAATTCAGGGATGCTAAGAAGCTTACCCAATGTCACACAGCTAGTAAGTGACAGGGACGGGATCCGAAGCCCCACAGTCTGATGCTAAAGCCCACATTCAATCATTAAGGAACCTGGCTCCCACTAACTTACTGTTGGCCCTTGGTTTCCTCATCTGTACAATGGGATGGTGATGTTTAGAAACATGTGGTAGGACAGTGCCTGGCACATGGCAGGGACTCAGGACACAGCTGTGCTCTCCCTGACCTCCCTTCTCTTTCCCTTGGAGACAGAGAGGGAGGGTTTGAGTTTGTGGGTATGTTGTCATCACTGCTATATTTCTGGTCATGCCCAGCTTTGAGGAAACAATCAATAGAAACAACCTCAAAGGGAAAGAAAATCTGTGATAAGCACCTGCTCAACAGCAGATTCACTGAATGTCCATCCCCCAGAAATGCACAAGCCTACTCTCTCTCTTTCCCCCAGGTTCCTGCTCGAAGGTCACTCCACCACAACCTGCCACCCCCTCTCCACCACAGTGCTCAGTCCCCACTGACATGCCTGCCCTCCATCCTTTATTCGTTTATTCTCTCTCCCCCCTCTCCCGTCCTGCAGCGTGAGCCTTGGGAGCACACAGGCTTTGGTCTGTTGTGTTTTCAGTTGTATCCCAGAAGGCACTCAAAAAATATTAACTGAACACATGAGTGGATCCTCATAACCCTGTGAAGTAGGCATTATTAATGTCCCAGTTTACAGATGAGGAAACTGAGGTTCAAAGAGGTCAGGTGATTTGCCCACGGCCTCACAACCTTGGGTACTCCTGCCACCCTGGCTTTCTTCTGCAACCCCAAACGCACCCATGCCACGCTTTCTGCCTACATTCGGTTCCTCTGCTGCCTGCACCCCTATTTCCCCACTCCTTGTGTCTCACTAATTCCTACCTATCCTTCTGGTCTCAGCCCACTGATAGGCAACATCTCCAGACACTCCCAGCCAGCATCTTGACTACAGGAATCACCACAATTAACACCACACGCTCATCTATCTCGTATTGTTCCATGTCTCTCCCACCAGAACCCAGGCTCCCCAGGACAGGACTTTAGCCATCTTGTTCTCTCCCTAGTCCCCGGGGCCTGGCACCGAGTGGATGTTTGGAAAGTACCAATATTTTCTGAACGGCTTAATGGCTGGCCTCTACTAAGGGTCGAGCCCCTCTAAGGCAGAGCCGGGGCACTTAACTCCTCTCCACAACCACTAGGTCCGAGGGACTGCGGAACCCTCGTCTGCACGCACGAGGCTCCCCATGCCTCCGCCGCCCACGAGCGCTCATCTACACCCCCCTCTCCCACAGGCCGGGCGACCAGGCTGTGGCGGTCACTTACTCTCAATGTAGCCGTGCAGGGTGACCATGCGAGCCCGCTCGGGGCTGCTGAACGGGGAGTAGTGGATGTCGTCGGACAGGGCGGAGGGGAGGCGGGACGGCGGCGCCCCGGAGGGCGGCACGGGATGCTGTGGTGTGTGCTTTTTATGACGCGCCCGGCAGTTTTGAAACCACACCTGGAACGACAGCCTCAGCAGCCTCAGCCTCGCGGAAGAGAGTCGGACGCACCGCCGGGGGACCCCAGGAGGGACTGCCTCGTCGCCAACTCAGGAAGGGCGGCCACGTGCGCCCCGAACCCGCAGCTCCGCAGCCCAGCTACGCGCTCGAGGGCCCACCCCCAAGGTCCCTAGGCCCCGCCCCAGACCCGAAGGCCCCGCCCACCCCCGGCCCCACCTGGATGACCCTTCGGCTGAGGCCCGTCATGTCCGCAAGCTTCTGCAGCGTCTGCGCGTCGGGGTTGTTGTCCTGCGCGAACTGCGCCTGCATAACCTGCCAGGCGCCGCGGGGCGGTGAGGCACGAGCCCGCCGAGGTCGCCAAGGCCCCGGCCCAATCAGAGGCTCCGGCCCGGAGGCCACGCCCCAGACAGCTACAGCCCCTCCCCGCCACCCGCGGGTCGGGCAGAGGGGCGGAGTCAGGAGGCCCGTTCAGCCCCGCCCACTCCGAGGCCCGGCCCACACCCGGCCACTCGCGGCCCGCCAAGGTACCTGCAACTGCTCGGCGGTGAAGGACGTCCGCGCGCGCTTGGCCGGCTTGGGCTGACTGTCCTGTTCCGAGGGCACTGCCCCCTCCAGCGTGAGGCCGTTCCCTGAGGGCGACAGAAGTGGCTGACCACGCGTCCCCATCTCTTCTAGTGGCAGCCTGGAAAGGACGGGGGTGGCGGGAGCTGGTCCCTGGAAGTGTCGGGAGCGGAGTGGGCTGGGAGGGGGGATCCCAGGGTCCTAGTCCCTGAGCTCAGTCTTTGGGGAAGGGGCTTCCACTTCTGAGCGTCTGCTCAGTACCAGACGCTTCTCTTTCGGTGTGCCCTTTATGTCTCACAGCCCTGAGCACGGGCGACATTATCCTCGTGTTACAGCGGAGGAAACTGAGGTTCAGAGAGAAGAAAATCCCAGCTCTGGACCTTTCGACTGGTATTCTGACAGCTGGCTGACTCTAGCGCCCCAAATTGGGCTCCCTCCTTGATAAACTGGGGAAACCAAGGGCTGGCGGAGATGAGAAGCAGGCAGGTTACAGAACTGTGATCCTAATTTTGTAAAAACGGATGGGAGCAAAAAAGGTTGGAAGGATATACACCAAAGTGTTCGCAGGAGGGAGTGCAATTATGAAGACCCTACTTTCAATGTTTCTGCAACTTTTGAAGTTTTTTCAACAATCACGTGTCTCATCACCTTATTTCTCTAAGGTTTAACTTTGTTAACTGGAGTATACGTTAGTTATTCTCTTTCCATTTACATTACTTTTATAATCACACTAAATGTATTCCCATTTTAGTTTTTAGTACCTCATTTTTTGCAATGCAAAGGTAATAAGATGCTCCTTGCCAAAACCTCAGAAAATTCAGATAAGCACAAAGAAGAAAATAAAAATCTCCAGGAATTCCACCACTGTTCATAATTTTTTTAATTAGGAAAAACACTAAACAAACACTCCAACATACAGACATAGAACGAAATCTGGGAAGATAGACACTAAAATATGAGGGGTGGTGGCATTCGAAGTGGTCTTTATTTTCTTCTTTTTGCTTAACCATCTTTTCTTAATTTTCTATAATGGGCATGTGTGTGTTTAAGATTAAAAAGTAAACCAGTAGCCAAAACTGAGGGCTGCTCAGTAAAGGAGTCCTGAGACCATAAGCCTTCAGGTTCCCTGCGTGGTAGGAGTCTGGAGTCAGGCCTGACTGTGAGAGCTGGAGTGTAATTGGCAAGGTTGTGACTAGGGGTAGTCCTGGTTGGTCCAGGTATGGAAGGAGCCTGGAGTCACTCCTGAGCCATGGTGTGGGGGGAACCTCTAACTCCTGGGCTTCCATCCCAGCTCCACAACTGACTTGCCCAGTTACTTGCAGGTAACTTCAGAGCACCCCAGCTTCACTTGCTCCCCACCTAGACCCACTCAGCCCTGATCCTGGCTGGAGAAAGTGATGGCTCTGCTGTGGCCATGGCCAAGAACACTCTGGGGACGTCTAGACTAGTTCCTCCTCAGAGGCACTGGGGACGGGGCAGACACTTTATGACTCAGCCCCCATGATCCCAGGAAGACCTGGACCCTGTCCCTGAGCCTAAGTGTCTTGGGAAATCACAGTATCAGAGCCAGAAGAGATTTAGGGATCTTTCTAGTCCAATATCCATCTTGAAACTAGGGAGACTGAGGCCCAGAGAGAAAAGGAAACTTTGTATGTCAGCACAACACGCCAGAAGTAAACCTGAAGCTTGGGTCTCCAGACTCAAAGGTCTCTCTCCTTACAGTCCAGGATGAAAACCCCACCCCCAAATCTCTGGCCTGTAGCTGCTGTGGTGGGAGTTGGGAGAAGAGGGTCACTTCATCTCTCGCAGACGGGCCCAAGCCTGGTTCCAGGAAACGGGAGGGGATGAGCCTCCAGGCCAACCAGAGCTGTCCAAAGGTGGAGTAGGCTGCCCCATTATGAGAATCATCTCTAGGGTTCACTGAGCGCCTCTCGGCTTCACAGCACATCAGCTCATCTAGCTTTGAGGTGTCCCACCATCAGCCCCATTTTACAGATTAGGAAACATAATTTGCAAGAACCGGCTGTGACTTCCAACTTTCAAACAAATGGTGGAGCCAGAAGCGGCCAGATCTGTGTGCAGCCCCACCCCCATGCTGCCTGCAGGTGATAAAGGGGGCAACTGGCTCTAGCGAAGTGTGGGCAGTCCCTGGGGTGCTGGGGGGGGTGGTCAGAGAAGGCTGGGGAGCCGAGAGGCAGCCAGTTTCAGGGCGGGGCGGGGCGGGGCGGGGGCGGGTTGGGTACCGTTCTCGGCGGCCCTCTTGAGATTCTCAATCATGGTGTCGTAGTGGATGCGGCAGAGCACCTTCTCCTCGACCAGGCCAAACTCCTCGCCCGTGGACAGCTGGCGCTTGCACGAGAAGCAAGCGAAGCAGGCCAGGTGGTAGGCATTGCCGCGTGCCCGCCGGACCCAGTCGCTGGCGTAGATCTGTCGGCCGCACCTTGCGCACTTGGTCCCAAATCGGCTGAAGGACACGGGGTGGGGGTGGGGGGCGAAGGGGAGGGGGTGGCGAGGCTCAGACAGGCCATCCAAATCCTAGTGGCCCGGCCGTGCCCAGGTTCCTGAGGGCCTTCACGCGTGCATTTCCCTTTGCCTGGATTCACCACCCCCTGCAGCCAAGTCCCACCTAGAAGGCAAGCTGGTAGGTGGTTTTTATTTTCTTCCTGGTGCTTTTCTGAGTTTTCCAAATTTTCTTCAATGATCACTTAACATTTGTATATAGTATTAATCTGCTCATTAAAATATAAGTGTTAGGGGAAATTTAATAGTAGTAATAATATAGGCAGATTTATGAGCACTTAACCACTTGCCCAGCAAGATTCTAAGTGTTTTATGCTGATCGTCCCAAGTAATCTTCATTTTGCAGATGAGGAAAATGGGGACCAGAGAGGTAAAGTAACTTGCACAAGGTCACACAGCTTGCAAGGAGAGAACTCCTAGCCAGTATGACTCCAGAGGTGAATAAACTGTAACCCAGCTGTAGAGAAGCTCAGAGTTTCTTGGAAGCATAGACAGATATGCCCTTACTAGCTCTGTGACCCTGGGCACATTGTTTAACCTCTCTGAGTTCTCATTTTCCTTGCCCTGAGCTGAACTAGGTGACAACAGCAGCTACGGCTATTTGTTTAGTGCTTTGTAGTCTATTAAGTAACCAGCTAGTCCCAGACTCTGGAGTCCTGTGTCATTCTAACAAGACAAAAAAGCCCAGATCAAATGCCCCACTCTCCCTTAAGCCTTCCTTGATTCTGCTTCTTCCCCTTCTCCCTCCCCCTTTGTGGTGTGGCTATTTGGGTGTGGCTGCCTCCACCACCAGACTGGGAGCCCCTCCAGGAAGCAGCAGTCTGATTTGCCCTGTCCCAGAAGTCAGCCCAAGGCCTGTCCCCAGAGCACCAGGGAGAATTTGTTCTTGAAGTGAATGACTCACTCTGTGACCCTGTCCGGACCCTCTGAGCCTCAGTTACCACTGTTTCAGGGAATGGTGCTTTCACCCATCCAGCCTCTCAAGCTTAGACACCTAAATCATACACTCCTCCCTCTCCTCAATCCCCCATCCAACCAATCATCAGGCGCTGTTGGTTCCCTTTCCTAAGTATCTCTGGGACCCATCTCCTCCTCGCCACTGCCACCACCGCCCTCCTAAACCAGGCTCCCACCATGCGCCCCTCGCTGCCAGTCTCCACACCCGTCCTCCACGTAGTGGCTACAGGGAAGTTTCCAGCAGGCACACTTTACCCTGTCCGCTGCCCTGCTTAAAATCCTCTGGTGGCTCCACTCTACCCTCAGGATCTAGTCCAAGATCCTTGGGAGTTTACAAAGCTCAACAGACCACATCCTCTCTGGCTCCTCTCCTCCCTAACCTTCCTCAAGATCCCTCACCCTACACTCAAGCATGAGCCCCAGTCAGCTACAGTGGAAGGTTGGTTCCAGGTCTTATGGCCCCCTCTGAAGCACTTTCCCACCCCAGGCCTTCGCACAGGCTGTTCCCTCATCCCACCCTCCCCCCACACCCCCAGTCCCACGGCTCCCAGCACCACGTTCTCAGCAATGATCACACCGGTTTGTAAATGTCAGGTTTCTTGGCTCTCCCTTCCACCCCTGGTATTCCTGGGAAAGGAGCTAGAAGATTTGCCTCTGTGTCCCCAGAGGCACATTTCCACCCAAAAGAGCACTCGGAAATGCCTTTGAGTGCGTGGAGGAACCAGCCCAGCAAATGCGCCCTGGTTACAGCCTCGCCTGCCTTGGCAAATGCAAGCAACTGCCGGTTGAATAAACGGTCTCGGGTTGAACTGAGTGCAGCAGAGCGGAGGCCTCTGCCAGCCCCGGCTCTAGACGTACCCCCAGTGCCATGCCGCTCTGTCAGACAAGGAGCCCTAGGGGACCCTGTCGGCGGGCGGCGCCGTTCGCTCAGGCAGCGCTGCGCACCTTTGCGGGTTCGGTCAATTGCCTCCCAAACAGAAGTGGTTCCCGACCCCGGAAATTCGGCTTCCCCGGCACAGCCCGCCGTCTCCGTTCCCAATCTCTCAGTAAAAAGGAGAGGAAACCGCTTTGCCCACCGGAGCCTCCTCCCGCCGAGGGGCCGACCCCAAATTCCGAGGTCCGGCTCAGGATTGGGAGAACTTCCGGGCCTCTGAAGGGAGGAAGAAGGGCCAGCCGGGTGCAGAACCCTCGCTGCGCTCCAGCGTCCTGGGGCGCAACTCTTTCTTTGCATCCCCCTCGCCGCAACCACGTGAAATGGGGACTCTGGCACCCAATTTGCACACGTGGAATCGGAGGTTCAGGGTGGACAAGTGACTTCGCCAAGACCACACGGAGTGTGGGGCAGGGGTTGAGGTCCCCTCCGAAGTGCAAAAAGTACCCCTAGAACCTGCGAAAGCAGCCGAACGGGAGATGCGTAGAGTTGAATCCTGGTGTATGAACGGGAAAGGGGCCTGGTCTGACCGAGTCGCAATCCCCACTCCGGGCCTTGGGACCTGGAAACTCCCGCGCGCAAGGCATAGGAACCCTCAGGCTCCGGTAAGCTGGGAGTGCGTTCCCAGGGAGTTGAAAGGGCCGGGAGGCGAAGGTCCGGGCCCTCAGAGGCCGGCAGGAGCCGTTGCGTCTCCAGCCTGTCGTGTTCCGGGATCAGTGCGCTGAGCCAGAGTGTAACATCTCGGATCCTGGCGCTTGGCTCTGCGGGATGCCTCGTTCTCGGCCAAGACGCATCCAAGACTCCCCGCGCATCCCTGATCTTCCCGCTCCACGAGCCCCGACGCCCGGGCGCGTTCTGCGCCTACGTTGGCGGCTCACAGTGCCCTCATCCAATTGCTCTGAGGCGGGAGCCGCTAGCGACCTGTCAGCAACTTTCTCACCCTCCGCGTGTCACCCTAAATGCCAGGAGCTGTCCCCAGCTCTAGGAGCTCCCTGCGCTCGCCGTGTCTCCGCCCAGTCAACGAAATCATCCTCCCGCTGGATCCTTGGATGGAGTTGGGGGGTCGTTTTGCAGTTTTCGGGCCGCTCCTGAAGCGTGTCCCCCACCCGGGGAAGGGGTCAGTGGCACAAACAAGGGGCACGAGGAGGCTTACAGATCCAGGCTCTGACAAACCGACAGACTCCTTCCCAGGCGGGCTGCGAGGCCCGAGCCGCCGGATTCCGGAAGCAGCGAAATCGGCGGCGGAGACAACGAAACTTCAAGAAAGGGGTGTTCGGGAGCTGCGAAGGGAGCGCCAAAGCGATTAGGGGGCGCGGCCATCGCCCGCCACCCCCAGCCTTGTGCGCGCCCCTCCCTGGGTCCCCGCGCGCGCCACGGGGCAAAGGCTCAAAGCACAGAGGCGCTTTGAGGATGGAGAGATGTTGGACGGAGGCTGCGCATCCTGGCAACTGCTGGAAGGAGCGGAGTGGGCCACGCGCACCGCCTTGCCCTCTCTCCCCGGAGCAGGGAACGGAGACATCTGGATGCTAGTGGCTCCGCAGAGGGAGCTGTGCGCCATTGACCAAGTCAGGCTCGCTCCCCCGGCCTACCTCTCCTGGATACCGAGTAAGAGCTCGGAAGTCATTGGTTGGGTGAATGAGCCTCAACGAAAGAGCCCATCGGAATTTCACTGCGACCCCTGCCCATTACTAAGCTACCCCTTTTCTGCATGAGGAAACCGAAGCTCAGAGTGGGAAGGGCAATGTTAATTAAGAAGCTAGGGAGCCAAGGCGGTGCCACTCAAACCAGGCTTCCCTTGTTTTGCGTTGGGGACGCTCGCTTGAGGGCCTTAGAGCGAGTCTATGAAGCAAACTGGGGGGATCAGAGGTGGAGTCCTTCCTATTCCTTCTGCTCCTCCCCTTCCCGGCAAACCATTCGGAGAAGCAGCCAGAAACAACAGAACCAGCAACTAAGAGGTTAAAACGGCCCACTCCTCGGAGGTCCCAGCGCAAGGCCCCTCCCCGAACGCCTCTCTCAGCTCCCCCAACATCTGTCCCCCAACAGCTGGCGGCCGCTGGGCTGCTCTCTGCCGCGGTGGGGGGGCGGCTTCCCAGCTCTGAACCTCCCGGGGTACCCTAGCTCCGGGAGAGGGGGTGGGGTTCTCCCGCTGGAGTCCGAGGTCTGAGCTTGGGTTCGGGGCAGAAGGAGGGAAAGAAGGCTGCGGGCTTGTCCTAAGTGTCTCGTGCCAAGCTGGGGACAGCAGTAGGTAGGGCCCCTCCCAGGCCCAGCCCGGGGCACTCTCTGAACCCCACCCGCATAAACACAAGGAGAAGCAGTTAACCCATTACTCCCCACTCCCATGGTCAGGAGGCAAGAGGGCTAGAGACCCTGGTGACCCGATCCTGGCAAAGTTGCTCCAGTCACTGGGACTCTGAGGTCACTTCACTCCAGCCCTAGTACTCCCAGGGCCCACCATGGAGAGTCACACAGCACAGCAGGTGCTCCCTGTGGGAGCCCTAGGGCCACGGGGGGTGGGGTGGGGGGAGGCGGCCTTTGCCATTGCATGGGCCCCACCTTGCACAGGGTGGCTGCTGACATGTCTCGGCTATAAAAGAAGAGTATTGAGTATCTAGACACAGGGATGGTGAGTCAGGCAGCCCCGGGGCTTATCCCAGTTCTGCCGCTTACTAGCTGTGTGACCTCACCACTCAGGGCCTCAGTTTCCCCTCCTATAATGTAGGGATTATGACAGTAGCCTACTCACAGGGGGAATCTGAGGAGTCAATGACATAAAACAATGAGATGTAAAGGGTTAACACAGTTCCTGGCTTAGAGAAGAGCTCCGTAAGGTCTCCTGACAGTGTCCTCGTCCCTGTCTGGTCCCTTCTTCCACTCTCTCGCTGGTGGGACCCGGGGCACAGCACTTTCCACTCTCTCAGGACATCACCTCCCCCACTCTACAATAGGCAAGATGCTTCAGGAGGCCAGGAGCTTGAAGGGCACTGCAGACCAGTCCGTGCCTGCCTTTGGGGGGCGGCAGCCACAGGTTGGTGGGCAGGAGGCATCTGTCTGGGGTTTTGAGTGCTGAGGGCAGTGGAGACATGAATGCCCCAGAAAGGAACGCTATTTTACCCCCAGGACTTTTTTTTTTTTTTTCACTTCTTGGAAGAAAATAAAAAACAGTCTTAAACCCAAAAAAGTGAAGAAATTAAAAGCAATACACATTTTCTTGGTGGTAGTTTTTTTTTTTTTTTTCTGCTAGGACTCAGGGGGTTAGGGGAGGTGGGAATCTGGTTGAAGCCACAAAGGCTGGTGAGGTCCCTCTTTGGATGGCAAATGGAGAAACTGAGGCAGAGAGGTCCAGCGACCTCACACTGAGGACACACAGCCAGTGGAAAACCAATCCCTTCCAACAATGCGAAGCCAGGGGCAGCATTGGACCCCTGGACCACCTCCCCACCCAGGCTCTGCAGCCTCCTGCCCCGATGAGCTTGGAGTGCCTTCCTAACTTCTAGCTTCCTGAGTCCCCAACGCTGCCAGCTCTGCCAAAGGAGATGGAAGAGGGGTCTACAGGCCAGTGTCAAGGAGGGGCAAGATAGGGGATAGAACTGAGAGGAAACTTTTCCCTGGGGAATAAGACCAGAGCCAGAGGACCTCGGAAGCTACCAGTGCCCCCTCCAGGGGGTCTTGGCCACTTCCTCCCTCCCTGCATCCTGTCCAGAGATCTTGGCCTCTCTTTGGGGTGAGCGCTCCAGTCCACTTCCCATCAGACTCTCGACCTTGGGCTTCAGGAAACAGAGGGCTAGAGGATCTGAGCGCTCAGCCCTTCCCTGAGCCCCAGCTCTAGAGAGGGGCTGTGTCTCCCGTGCTCCCATTCCTGCTCTTTCCAGGAGGGGCTCCTTCACAGCAGCCGCCCAGAGCCTGGGCTGCCACGCCGGGCACTCAGTAGTCCCTGCCTGGCGCTCCGCCCGCTTTTTTCTCTCCCTTTCTGTGGGTTTTATTATTTTTGTTACAGGTGGGGCTGCCAGGGATGAGTTATGCCTGCAGGGAGACCTGGCTGGGGGAGAAATGATCAGAAGAGCCACAATTCTTCTCTCATCCCAAGGAATGTGAGCTTTTATTCTCTCCATTTTCTTAACCAAAAATCTGTTTTAGTTTTGCTTTGGGGGCTCTTGTCACTGCTGGAAAAGGATTAGCGTTCAGAACCTGCAGCCCAGAAATGGCCCATCCCCATCCTGGCTCCCCAGACTGCCTGAGGAAATGCCATTAGGGGATTATGTCTGGAATCCTGTCACCAATGGTGACAGTGGTGACATCCGTAGCACCTACACTTTAGGGAGCCTCTGCTGAGCCTTCCTCCCTTCACTGGCCTCCTTGGCAGCCCAGAGAGATAACCCTGGTAGGAGGACACTGAGGACAGAAAGATGCAGGGATTTGCCCAAGGTCACACAGTGATCAGGGCTGGCCTGGTGGAGCCTGGTCTCTGTGTCTCCACGACAGCTGGACATCCCATTCCCCACCCCACCGCAGTGGGAAGGGGGACTCCACAGCCGGTGAGGTGCTGAACAGTGAGATCAGGATCTGAGTTTTGACTAAGCCTTGAAGGTCTAGGAAAGCACGTCAACCACGGGGGCTTGGTCCAGCCTGGGCATGAGCTGGGGCTGGAGCTGCAGCAAGGACATGTGGCTCACAGGGTGGCAGGTCTGTCCCCACCAGGAGAGCAAGGAGAGGGGGCCAGGCCTGCCTTACTCTACGAGAAGAGGCCTGCTGGGTTTCCCAGGCCTCAGCCATGTCCCTGGATAGCTGATGAACCCAAGGAGCCCTGAAAGAGTAGCTGGCTTGTTTTTCTTTTTCTTTTCTTTTTTTTTTTTTACCAACTGGAGTCAGGCCTAGAGCAGGGCACTGGCTACACAGGGACCCTAACCTCCCTCTCCTGCCCTGGCCAGCTAAGTGTCAGATGGGACAGTGGAGGGGAGACATCACACTCTGGTTACACACCACACAATGATAAACCCGCTCTCACATACACACACACACCACAGCCCACATCCACATCCACAAATCCACATTCACCTCACACCGTTGAGCCCCCAATGCCTGGGTTAAGGCTGTAAGCAGAAATGCCCCCTCAGAGGAGGGCTGTGTGGCGGGATGGGGAATGAAGGGATTTCAGAACCCTCACCTGCTCACCTCCAGATCCCAGTCCAGATGTGAACTTGTCCTGACCACCTTGCACAACACATACACACACACACACGTGCACACGCGCACACACACACGGTCCCGACATTCACACAGCCACACACTCTCTACACTCACACATAAACTAAAAGACAAATGCTTGTTGTAAAGGAACACCTACGCTGTCCACACACCCCTCACCCTGCTCAGTGACACATTCCCCCAGCGCCACTGCACAGATCCGGACAAGACAGACACACAAGCATCCTTGAGTCCCATGAGTCCCAGGCCACCTGGCAGAGCCGCCCCTCCCCATGCACACCCCAGCTGCACTGCCACTCACAGCCATGCACCAGGAAGAGTCCGTTTTCTCGAACCAGGCTTCCTAAGGTTTCCTTAGAGTACCCCAGCCCCCAATGCTGCTAGCTTCTTCCTAGATTCAAGGTCCTCTCTTTCCAAGTTCCCAGAGACTCAATGCCGGGGAAGGGGGCGGCACTGCCTTCTACTGCATCCCCTGACTCAGGGGATCTTTCTGGGGCTGGGGTCTTCCCAGGAAGACTGAAGCCATGACCTCTCCCGAGGCAAGGATGGGAAGGATGTCGGCGGACTGGGGAAGGGGGTGGTGGTGGTTATAGGGGAGTAGCTTTCTCCACTTCCTGAGAAAGCCCTTGGGAACAGGCGTGCGGCCCAGGAACCAATCTCACTCTGCTCTCTTTGGACTCCGTAGGCCCACTGGACGGGCTTCAGGCCTGCTTCACGCTTCCCGCCGGGATCGAGCCGGCAGCCGCTGCTCCTCTGACCTCGCAGTGACCTCGACCCCGTGACCGGGTCAGGCCCGAGCTGCGCGGTGAGAAGCCAGGCGCAAGCGACGGAGAAGCGGCGGGAGGACTAGCCGGGCTGCTGTTGAGAACTGAGCGGCGGGGACGCGGCACCGCGGCACAGAGAGCGCAGCCCAGGGTGATCCTACTCGGGGCCCTGGCTACGGCGCCCGACTCCCCCTTCCTGTCCCGGCGGCCCAAAGTCAGAGCCTAGACCCCAGAGAGGCTGAAGCCGGGGCCCGAAACGACGACGGAGCTGGGACTGGAACAGGCACCTGGGATGCAGGCAGAACCCAGACTCGAAACACTATACTCGAGCGATGCCGGGGTCTGAGTTGAGGCGGAGCCGGAGACCGAGGTCGGGAGTTAGATCGATGAGCTTGAATATGGGTTCGGATCCGAGACCGATGCGAGGCTAGTGCTTGGGGCCGGACCAGACTCGAATCCAGCCTCGAACCCGGCCGGGGTAAAAGCCGAGACCAGAGCCAGGGCAAGAGTCTGGAGCCCAGCTCAGGGTCCTGCCCGGGAGAGACGCCGGCTTGGCTGGAGTAGGAGTAGGGTTGGAACCCAGAGCCGGAGCGCACCGGAGATGCAGCCAGGTCGGCTGGGATACGAGCGGATCGGGGCAAGACGGGGACATCAGAGCTCGACCAACGCGCTGGAAGTCGGAACTTGAGCCTGAGACTCGGGCAGGATCCGAGACCGAGCCAGAGACGCGACCAAACCCGAGGGGGCCACAGCAACCGGAGGCGGATCAGCGGCCCGAACCTGTGCTGGCACCCGCGCTCGGCCTGGAGCTCCTGGTTCGTGGCGCTGAGAGCCGGTGGGCTGGGCCCTCGCGGCGCGCCAGAGCATTCGGGACACGGGGGCTCCGGAGCCAGAGACAGCGCGTCGCAAAGGCGGCCTCCGCGCGCCGGTGGCCTGCCTGCGGCGACATTGCTGGCCCAGCGGCCGCAGCCTACCTGAAGTAGTCCATCTTGCAGAAGATTTCCTTGTTCTTGATGTAGCAGCTGTTCTGCTGCCTCAGCGACGTGCGACACACGGAGCACTCGAGGCACCGCACGTGCCAGATGAGGTTGTTGACCTGGGGAGGGGGTGGAGATGGGGGGCGGCTCAGCGCGGGCCTCTTTTCACGCCCGGCCCCAGCCTCCCCGGCCCCATTTGCAGACAGATACGCCAGAGCTCTGAAGGTTCATGGGACTTCCACCAGTTTTCTTCTGTAACACAGACTGAGGGAGGTAGAAATCAACTCTGCCCATTTTTCAGACAGGAACCCGGGAACGCAGAGAGACGCTACGATTTGCCCGAAGCCACGCAGTCAGGCAGCGATGAGCCAGGTTTCGAATTTAGTGGACCTGGCGCCGGCATCGTTTCCCTACAGTCCTCTGGGTTGCAACCCACACCCCGCCAACACACGCAACACTCCGCCCCTGTCTCACCTTGAGCAGATATCGGTCCAGGATCTCGAGGCCGCAGCTGGAGCAGATGTTCTTGCCGGCAGACGGCACGGAGGAGGCGGCAGAGGGCGGTGAGCAGACAGATGGCGTGCTGGGCGTACAGGGAGAGGCCCGACCCTCGTCCTTGTCCAGAGGGCCTGCCAGGGCCTCAGCGTCCGACTGAGCCTGCAGTGGGGAAAGAGGGAGAGCCGCGCTCTGAGCTGAGGGCTAAGCCAGGTGCCCAGCGTTGCTGCTGCCTCGGAGACAAATCTGGGGCCTCAGCGAACCAACTAACAACGAAATGCCCCCGAAACGACAAGCCGCGGGCTACAGGACAGGAATGGAAGGGCCTACTGGAGAGGACAGGACGGCTCCAACTTTTAGCACGCGCTTCCTAGGTGCCAGGAGCGGTCAAAGCTCACATTCCCGGCCAGAAAACCGAGGCTCAGAGAGGGGCGGCGCCCTCCGGCAGTCCCCCAGCGCACGGGCAGCTGTTCGGGGCCGGAAAGCCGGGTCAGCTCCCCAGGGCCCGGCCGCCGGGAGACCGGGGACCGAAAGCAGGGCCGAACGAACTCACCATGGCGGGCGGCGCGGTCCCTTCAAGGCAGCGGGTGGTCGCTTTGCAGCCGGACCCTGGCTGGGCCATCACCTGGGGGAGGGGGGAGGGAACGCAGGCGGCGGCGGCTGCAGAACTGGCTCCGCGCAGCCTGAGCCCAGCGCCTCCCCGCGCCTGTTATATAAACCGGCGCGGAACAATGAGTCCTAACTTTGTAGTGGGCATTTAAAGCCCTTCCCCACAAAAGCGGTGTCTCTCTAATGAAGCAATTTGAATTTGGATTGGATTTTTTCCCTCTCTCTCCCCCTCTCCCTGCACTTAACCCGTGGCTCTTGAAGTAATCGCTTAGTTCCCTTGCAATACAAGCCTCTGAGGGGGAAAAAAAACACGCGCACACATACAAACTACCTGCAATTAGAAATTGTCGTGAATGCCCAAGATAAGAGGTAGCCAGAGTGTCAATTCCAACTGTCAATCAGTGAGATCCATCAGGCCGCCCAAAGAATTGCAAATTTGATTTTTTAATGGTAGTAATTAAAAATCGAATTTTTTCTCCCTCCACCCACCCCCTTCCTCGCTCCCTTCTCCTCCTCTCGACACAAAATGCAAAAAGGAGAAAAGAGAGAAAGAAAGAAAAGAAAGAGATGGGGGGTGGGCGCTTGAGGAAAATAAAACCGGGAGCGTTGGGAGCACCAGCCCGTCCACCCCGCGCGCGCGGCGAAATCGGTGCGGCGATACCGACTCGGATTCAGGCGCCTTTCGCGGGCCAGTCGGAGGGAAACCCAGAGCAAAACAGGGGCTAGATCGGGGCCGAAACGGGACCAAAAAGAGAAAACGGAGACGTCCAAGAACGGGAAAAAGCACCCTCCAGCCCCTCGGAGCGCCCGGGACCGGCCCCGCGCCGAGATTCTCAGCCTTGCGCCCGAACAACCCCCGGCGCATTGGCGCTATCAGCGCCTATTCAGACGGACAATACCCGCCTCGCCTCCTCTTGATTCGCCTGTGTCTCTGCTAAATCGCTTTTTGAGAAATTCCTTCAAAATTTGCATAATGTGTTCCCGCTTTCCGCGACCCCCCCTCGCGCTCCTGCATGCTCACACACTCACATACACACACTCCCAAGCGCACCCCAGCACCCCTCCGCTCTGCGGCCGCCCGCCACCCGGCCCGGCCCGGCTGGGTCTCGGCCCCTGTCCGACCCCGGCCCGGACAACTCACCCACTCGCTCTCTCGCTCGCTCACCTGGTCGGTGGCGGGGCCGCCCTCGGCCGGCAGCCGGCAGCCCTCGGGCAGCGCCGGGGCGGCGTTCTCATGCTTCCAGTACATGGGCAGGGGAGCGGCGGGCTCAGCGGACGCGCAGCGCGGAGAGCCGCGCCAAGGGGGGCCACGGCCGCAGCGGGAGCAAAGGCTGAAGCAGGAGCTGGAGGAGAGCGGAGGCGCCGGCCCCGCCGCCCCGGGCCCGGTCCCAGCCGCAGCCCCCGCCCCCGCCCCGAGCCCCGGCCGGTACGCAGCCCTGGCCTCCCTGGCTGCCTCCGCCGCGGTCTCGGAAGAAGGTCCCGACAAACTTGGAGAGGCCCCCGCCCCCTCCTTCTTCTCCTCCTCTCCCTCCTCCTCTCCCTCCTCCTCTCCCTCCTCCTCTCCCTCCTCCTCGTCCTCCTCCCCCTCCAGCTGCGGCGGCGGCTGCCCTGCCGCTGGAGCCCCGCTCGGTTCAAGATGAGTCATGCGTGACCAATCCCCTCCCCGCCAAGGGAGAGCGAGACACAGCGAGGCAGCGACCCAGAGACACACACAGACATATAGACACACAGAAACTCAGAGTTGCTGACGGAGAGACTCAGAGACACGCTGACATACAAAGGCACCCTCAGGCACACACGCACCCAGCTCTCACCACCGCCCCTCCCTCAAGGGGCACCCACAGACCTCAGGCACAGCCCCACTTACTGGTACAAGAGGGATGCATGGTCACACCTCGGGCCGAGCTGGGTTTCATATAAAGTCACACATTATACTCCGTTGATGCAATCCATGCCTCCTACGTTTGTGTACATCTGATGCAAATGATGACCTGTTCGCAGCATTTACAGGAGCACAAGACATCTACACACACTCACACACCTGCGCAGCTGCCTCTGCTCCATAACAACTAAAGAGCACACCAGTTCCTCAGGGCCTGGGCTACATCCCATCCTAAATGGGATTGGGCTGGGTTGGGGGGGTGCTCCCCTGAATTCTCCAGGGAGGGATTGCCTGGGACACCCCCTTCTTTGCAGAATTTGCTGTGCTATCCAGTCTAATGCCATCTCACCTTCTCTAGGGTTCTACTGATAGTGAGAGAGGTGGGGAAAGCAAGGAGGTCCAGGCATTTAGATAGGAGAGACACAGGCTCCAAAAACTCAGGCACAAAAGCCTCAAACTCAAAGACCAGGCCTTACACACACTAACATACTACACACACGCACAAGTGGACACTCACAGCCTCAATGCCCTTCCCACACGAACTGAGCTTAGGGAGACATGTAAATATACGTCATCTTCTGAAAACAAACACGCACACTTCGATCTGGCCCTACAGACACTACACACCCCACCTCCACCAAGTCGCACATACCATCTCCTCCCTAACTGCCCTCATTTACAAATGTAAACACCCCACACAACTATTCTTACATGTGTACACACATCCATAGTTAAGAGAGCACAGACTCCCATGGAGCTCCAAACCCATGGAAAACCCCGTGTCCTCGACTCAAACACCCTCAGATATACACACATATCCCTACAGATGGCAAGGTAACCATTTATAGTCAGAAACAGCCTACACACCTCTGCAAACAGAGGATTCCCAGTAGTCACGGCTTCAGTCATGCACACACATAGGCACATCCTAACAGACACAGGCAGACAAGGGTATCTTCCCTCCAGTGTAATACTAAAGACTCACACCTGCATCCTCGAAAGAGACAAATATCTGTTTTTTTACAGACACCAAGGTACACGGAAATGGCCCAGCCTCAGCCAATGGCATTTCCCACCCGCTGCATTTCCAGCCATTTATTGCTCTCAGATACAGACATTCAGAGTGAAAAGTTTCTCTTGGGACCCTAATCTTTTTTTTAGTATATAAATTTATTTATTTTATTTATTTATTTTTGACTGCGTTGGGTCTTCATTGCTGCACACCAGCTTTCTCTAGTTGCGGCGAGCGGGGGCTACTCATGGTGGTGGCTTCTCTTGTTATGGAGCATGGGCTCTAGGCACGCCTGAGGCATGGTAGTTGTGGCGTGAGAGCTCAATAACTGTGTCTTGCGGGCTCTAGAGCGCAGGCTCAGTAGTTGTGGCACACAGGCTTAGCTGCTCCGGTGCATGTGGGTTCTTCCCAGGCCAGGGATCGAACCTGTGTCCCCTGCATTGGCTGGTGGATTCTTAACCACTGTGCCGCCAGGGAAGTCCCTGGACCCTAATCTTTTCTACTAAGAGCACAGTTGCAATGTGAAAGCTGGTGCATATGCAAACACATACACACACATACACACGCACCCTCATACATCCACGTGACCACAGACGAACAACATCCTCTTCCTCAAATATCTTTTTTGAACATAATGAACCCAGCAGCCACTCCTTGGAACTTTACTCCAGGACAGGCTTCACATTTTACAATCATGACTTTATTATCTTTTTCACAATAACCCAATGAGGTAGTGTCTCTTCTTGTACCCATTTTACTGATGAAGAAACTGAGGTTCAGAGAGATCATGTGATACATCCAAGATGGTGCCACATGGCTAATAATTGTCAGGTCCAAGAGCTCAAAACCAGATTCATCTGACATCAGAGTTTATGCTCTTGATTTCTAGGCTACATACATGACCATGTCCACTCTATGCATACACACAGACACACGTGTGCCCCCCCCCACAGACACATTTTCCATATTATCCGTCAAAAGACCTGGATATGACTCCTGGCCTCATCATTTAAGGACTAAGCTTGCTTTGTCATCTTCAAAATGGAAATAATGGTCGGGCGACTTTATCTCCTTGTTCTCCTCCCCTCTGGGTAGCTGGGGGAAGCGGGAGGTCATTGAACATTATATGAAGCTGCACATATGTCAGATGTGTGAGTGCAGAAAGACTCCAGGAAAGAAGAGGCCATGAGGATGGTACTGGCTTTGCAGGCAAGAGGTGCGGAGGAGGCTTGAGCTAAAACGAAAGGGCAGATGAAATATGGGTGCATTCATGGGAGAGAAGAAAGTATTCCAGGTAGAGAGATGACGGCCAAGATTCAGAGGCTAGACAAACAAGCTGTTGTTGTCCTATGAGAAAGAACGTGAAGGATTCGCTCCCTAAGTGGTGGTGGTGGTAATGATAATAATAATAATAATAAAACTACTGTTTATTGAGCACTTATGTGCCAAGCACTGTTTTACATGCATTATCCTCTTGACCTCTTGCAATAACTCTGCATGGAGGTTATATTATTATACTTATTTCATAGTTGAGGAAACAAGCTTACAGAAGCCTCATTTCAAGCTCTAGCACTCAGACTCCAGAACCCAAACTCTTACCTACTATGCAATTCTGCTCCTGAATTCTGATATGGCACTCAGAAAATCAAAACTAGAATAACAGGCATTAAACTCAGTAGGGAAGCACAAATACCCTGGAGTCGGACTGCCATGGTGCCAGTCTTGACATTGCCCCTTACTACCTGGAGGACCCTGGACAAGTTATTCAGCCACTCTTCAGCCTCAGTCTTCTCATCTGTAAAGTGGGAATGATAGCAGAGTGCACTTGTTATGCTTGTGAAAATTAAGCAAATGATTCATGTAGAAGGGCTCAGAACCGTGCGTAGCACACAGAAAGCAACCAATAAATATTAGCCATTGTTACTATGGACTGGCTGCCTTTTCCAGTTGTTATTCTAGTAGGTGCCACATCAAAGAAAATTTTTATGGAGGAAGGCAGGGCATAAGTCAACCAAAGAATCAAATATTCTCCTGAATAACTGCAGAACCATTATTCCAACCCAGGGCTTGCCTGACTTCAAAGAGGACAGAAGTGAAATTGATCTGAAAGAGAAATCTCTTCCAGCAACTCCAGACTCCAGCAGGAAAGAGAGTCCGGATAGGAGTGATCTTGGCAAAATCAGGATTAGCAAATTCAGTACATTCTATCAGAATCCTGGGGTTCTTCCTATGGGAGACTGCGGGCAGGTCACTTAGCTTCTCTGAGCCTCAGTTTCCTTACTTGCAAAAAGGGAATAACAGTACTTCCCTCTCAGGATTGTGGTAACAATTAGCCGTATATTAAAAACTAATATTTTAAAAGTGTTGCCTCTGCTTCTGGTACAGTATAAGCACCTTCCGTGTATAACGCCATCAGTAGTCCACATATATAATGTCATCAGCATCCTACATGTACGACGTCCTGAGCGCCCTGCATGTGTAATGTCTTCTGGTTCTCACCTCAGTCTTTCTCCTGGTCATTAAATAGGATGCGGTCATCCCATCCCCTGGGGTGAGTTTTGCAATCCTCCTTCACCTGAGTCACAGTCCAAGATTTGGGTTTAAAAAGAGGCTTCATTAGTAACTGGTGAATTCTGTGGGAGCGCCCCCAGCAGCGGTTCCGCCCCACCGGGGAGTAATTCTAGGAAGGTAATGTGAGCTGGGGGAGGCTGGAGACCCAACTTCACATTTATTTACTGTGACAGCTAAATTGGTGAGCACGGGGGGACATCAGATGAAAGGCATTTCAGAGTAAATACTAAATACAATATTTAAACATACAGGTTGTGACAAATGGGAGGAGGTGACAGGAGAAGACACGGGCAGCGCTCCCCTCCCTGGCTCAGGACCCAGTCCTCACCTGTCACCTTCCTGAGCACTTCCTGTTTGAGTAGAGGAAAGAGCACAGGATGCAGTACGGACCACATGACCCTAGGCAAGCAATTGACCTCTCCTGGCCTCGGCGTCCTCATCGGTAAAATGTGTGTGTGTTATTTGAATCAGATGATGGTGGAAGTGATGGAGAGACCACTAGCCTTGGAGTCAGATAGACCTGAGGTCAAATCCCAGCCGAGCCACTTCCTGGCTGGGTGAACTTGGACTAGTCACTTATCAGCTTCCTAAACTATGGGGATAATAACCTCAGAGGTTACATGAGATAATCAGTGTGCGAGGGCTTTTAGACTTCAAAGTATATTGCAAATGTGAGCAGCTGTGATCACAAAGTTGTTCAGTCCTCTTTCAGTTCTGATGTCCACTGTGTAAATTCAAGTCAGCAGACATTTATGAAGCACTGACTCTGCGCCAGGCTCCAGACGAAGCACAGGGAACAGTACACCATGAGGAGCCCCGTCTACAGGGCGAGAAGAGAGCCAGCATTTGCAGTGTAGCAGGACAGGTGCTACACAGTGGGGAGCACAGGTGCTAGAGAAGCAAGGAGGAGGGGCATTGAAACTGGCTCATGGGGTAGGGATTAGAAAAGTCGTCCTAGAGGGGGTGACCTTTCAGTGCAGTCCTAAGGGATGAGTAAGTCTGAGGCAGGCTAGGACTGGGAGGGGTTGGATCAGGATGGAGGGTGGGTGCCCAGTCAGTGGTTTGCTGCGGCAATGTTGGGAGATGAGCTTGGGGAGGTGGCTAGGAGCCAGATCGGGGAGGGCTGAGCGCTGAGCGGAGGAGCTGGGATTCCTCTTGAAAGCTATGGGTCTACGAGTCAACAGTTGTACAGGAAGCAGCATCCTGTCCCTGCAGACGCAGCATGGTGCAGTGGTTAGGGAATCTGGGTTTGGAGCCGGGTCGCCTAACACCTGAGTCTATTACACACTGGCTGCAGGACCTAAGGTGGGTGACAAACTCCATGAGCCTGAGTTTCCTCAACCACAAAATAGGCCTTAACAGAGAACTGATCTACAAGTGCTGTGATGATTCCAAGAGAGCAAGACGAATCTCTGAGTTGAGAGGTTGGCACTGGCCTGGCATCCAGTAAGCACTCAGTCACCGAGTGCCATAGTCATTGTAAGAAGAGGGTGTAATGGGGCACAGGAGGCTCTAGCTAACTGGGGTGTCCTCAAGGGGCTAGATGTCCCCTCCTCAGAGAATTCTGCCCTGGCCACACTGTTTGAAATGAATCTCTCTTATTAATCTTTTTCCAGCAGAGGGTAGATGAGGCTTAAGTGTAGGCTAGCCTGGGATAAGTCTTGTATAGCCTGCTAAGGCATTTCAACTTCAAAATATCAACTGTGAAGGGCCACGGTCAAACTGTGGCCTTGGAAAGATGACTTAAGCAGTGGCTTGAGGATAGATTTGAAGGGGATGAGTCCTTCCCTGAGTCCTGAAGATACTGCAATAATCTAAGGGAGAGGTGATGAGGCAGCTTCAGGGACAAGGATGGAAAAAGGGCATATAATGCAAAGTTAATTATTATGTGTCACTTTATTATGTTATACATGATCATATATTATATACATTTATAACTATACATATAACAATAACACATCCAGTTTCCTAATCTTTATATATTTAAGCTGTATATGATATTCCATAGGATCATATATAAAATATTGATGTAATATATGATTCTATATAACATCATATATAATTTTAATATATAAAGTTGACTATTTAGGAGACTGGATTTGGGGAGTGAGGGAAAGGAAAATGTCAAAGAAAACTCACAGGTTTCTAATTTTTAATTTATTTTTAATAAACATTATGTTGTTCCCAAACACAAGGAACACAGGAGTAATTGGGGAGCGGCAAGGGGGAGTAACGAGCTCGGTTTTGGTTCGGGTACCAGGGGAATATTCAGGTGGAGGTGCCCAGGAGTGAACTGGACAGATAGGTCTGTAGCTCAGAAGAGAGGCTGGGACTAGCTCAGAAGAGAGAAAGGAACTTCAGAGACATCAGTGCAGGGATGGCAGTTGAAGTCAAAGGAGTTGAAAATTTCCAGCATCCAGGATTAACTCCACATACAGAAGAGAGTTGACTGGTGTACTTTCCGAGTTCACGGGGAAGCAGCTTGTCCTCAAGCTCGTCTATTTTCAGTGAGAATCATTTTTTAAATTATAAATAAATAAATAAATATATAGATAGAGTGATGAGTCCTAAAGCAGAACCAGGCACTTAAGAAGCAGAAAGGCAGTGAACTTCCTTGGAGGGGGTGTGAGGATGGGTAGGGAGGTGTCTGATAGACAAATGGGGTCGAGGTGCACGGAAGAGACTTTGCAGGTAGAAGGAACATCTTGTACAAGGACACGGGGAACTGGGAAGTTGCATGGTGTTGGGGTGTACAATTCTCTGGTTAGGGGGAGAATGTACATTGGGGCACACTGCAGAAGGCCTCATACTCCTGGCTTATCCTGTGGGTAGAGGTATTCAGAAGTCTCTTAACTCCTCTTATGCTTAGCTCTCATGATCACTTCATTGGGCTTTGTTCTCCCTCTGACACTCTTCTTAAACCTTTTTGCCTGGCTAGTGTTTAAACACCCTTCAGCGCTCAGCTCACCTGCTGCTTCCCCTGGGAAGTCATCTCTGCTCTCACCTCTCTTTCCGGCTTGGTTAAGGGCCCACCTTCTGCGCTCCTGCAGCTCCCAAATCTTCCCTTTATCAAGGCACACGATAGTGCACAGGGACCATGCCTCATTTTTACACCTTCCACGCCTGCCCTGTGTAGATGTTTGAGGAATGAACCACTTTCCTTTTGCTGAGGTCGCTGGCCAGAATTTTTTAATGGGGAGAGGCCTGTTTTCAGCGAAGGTAAACTTAATTTTGTTTTTTAAGGTTAAATTTTAGATTCTATTTCTACCTTAGAAAGGTCACAGGGCATATCAAAAATAAAATGCCATTCTGTATAATCAGAAATCCTCGCCAAGTAAGACCGAAAGCAGAGGAAGGAAGATGCAGCCCCGTGTCCTGGGAGAAATTCTGAGAGGTCTGTTTTTTTTTAACTTGGGATTCAAGTCTCTCTCCAGAGACCATTAAGGAGAGCCTGCCTGAGAACGAAACTAACCCGGAGGAAAACACAATCAAGAGATAGACAGATTCCTGACCATATCATTCGAACACCTGGTCTTTTTAGTTCCCTGAGCCAATAAATTTCCTACCAGAAGGTAGCTGGGGTAGGGTTTTTGTCACTTGAACTGAGTCCTGACTAACCTGCTTGCACAGCTGGGGCTAGAACACCAAAGCTCTTTGCGTCTTGTTTCCTCCTGCACAGCGAGGGAATTTAGCCTGCACTTGTATAGTTTTTTTCAGTAGTGATGCTACTAGACTTGGACAGCCAGTTAGGGGGCCAGAGATGTGATAAGGAACTGACACCATTCTCCCGCCTCTGTGCTGCTTTTATTCTCTGCTTTTAACACCGGAACTGTTGACACTGCAAAGGTTTAGAAAGACATTTCCACAAATGGAATATACTTTAGAGCAGCGGTTGGCAAATATTTTCCATGAAGGGCCAGATGGTAAATATTTCAGGCTCTGCGAGCCATACAGTCTTTGTTGCACTAAACTCTGTAACTGTAGTGGGAAAATAGCCATGGACAATATGTAAATGAACGGACATGGCTATGTTCCAATACAACTTGTGGATACTGAAATTCAAAATTCATCTAATTTTCATATGTCACAGAATAGCATGCTTGACTTTTTCCTCAACCATTTAAAAACGTAAAACCCATTCTTAGCTCTGTGGGCTGTATGAAGAGGACACAGGCCAGTTTGCTGATGCAACGAACACCGGACTAGGATTAGACCTAACGTTCTTCCATTAACTACATGATCCTGGCCAAGTCACTTTGTCTCTCTGGGTTTGTGTTTTTTCCATCTGGACGGTGAGGGGGCTACCTGGGATGGCCTTTCAAGGTCCTTCAGTTCTCAAGTACCACGATTCTGATTTTTCATCAACAAATATTTATTAAGCCTCTATGCATACCTAGCATTGTTTTCAATGTTGGGGACACAGCAGTGAATAGAATCCTCCTTCCATAGAACTTACATTCTAACGGAAAAAAAAAAAAGAAAAAGAGAGAAAATGAGTTTGTATATGACGTTGGGTAGTGATAAGGCCTATTTAGAAAATAAAGAAGGAGAAAAGGATTAGGAAGTGACAGGGCTGTGATTTTAGAAAGGGAGGTCAAGTAGCCTCTTGGACATTGACCTTTTTTTTTAATTTCTTTTTTTTATTTTATTTTTTTTAACATCTTTATTGAGGTATAATTGCTTTACAATGGTGTGTTAGTTTCTGCTTTATAACAAAGTGAATCAGTTATACATATACATATGTTCCCATATGTCTTCCCTCTTGCGTTGGACATTGACCTTTGAATGGAGACTTGAACAAATGAGGGAGTGTGGGCTCTGTGAGCAGCCAATGCCAAGGCCTCGTGGTAGGAGCTCCCTGTATCCAAAGAACAGCAAGGCCAGTGGGGCTGGAGCACAGTGAACAAAAGGGATAAATAGGCTGTAGGGTCAGGCAGGTTGTCAGCGACAGGTCATTTAGGGCCTATGGATTTAGGTCTTTGGATTTTATTCTAGGTGTGATGGAAAGCCCTTGAGAAGGGAATGACACATTCAGATTTAGAAAGGATAGCTTTGGCTACTGTGGAGGCAGGGAGATAATTAGGAAGGTACTGCAACAGCCCAGGCAAGAGATGACAATGGTTTGAACAAAAATGGTAGCGCTGAAACGTGGTGAAAGTGCTTGGATTCAAGATTTTTTGTTTGTTTTTTCAAGACGTATTTTGAAAGCAGACTTGGCAGGATTTGTTGGAGGACTGGGTAGGAGGCGCAGAAGAGAAAAAGAGAAATCAGGGATAAATATGATGGAGTCAAATCATATTTTAGGAACATAATGATTACATAAAGGAAATATTTAACATTAATTTGTAAGGTAAGAATTAATCCTATTATTTTATATGGTAGTACTAAAAAAACACAGATGTACTTGGTGATTTAGAAATTAACTGTACGTACCTTAATAGACAAGGGACAGCTCTAGAATATATGGTTTTAAAAACTTTGGCTGTTGATTTTTGATATGCTTTGAAAAATCTTTCCTCATGTGATTCTTTTCCCTAATACTGAGATGCCAATTATAGAAAATCAACTGGGTAGGGTTACAGTTTGCATTTGATAAAATAGGAGCTGAGATTAAGAAGGTACTTCCCTCAGTTCTTCACTCTTGTATAAATCAGAGTTGTGACTTAACTTTAGCAAAACAGTAAAGCGATAAATAATTTTAAAGTACAGGTAACTTCATAGCAGTTGACCAATTAACACTTACATTTTAGAAGCGTTTTACCAAACCGCTTTCAGCATATTTATGACACACACATTTATTCTTTTGAAACCCCTACTTTGAAAGAGGGCCTAAGCACATTATCATACTTCAGGGGACTTCCATTAACAACGTCTTTTCAAATAGATTTATAGTGAGAACAGCTAGTCTCTTTACTCATCTCTAACAGAAGTAGGCAGGCAGAAAAGGTGGACAGAGCTGCCTCTGAGGTCTGAGAAGGCACTTAGAAACAGCACCCCGCCTGGACACGCCGGCCCACGTCCTGAGGGGAAACCAGCCTCTCCGAGAGCCGTGGTCTTCACTGCAGGAGACGGACAAGAGAAGACACAACCGCAGACACCGTCTTGCATTTATTCACACAGAGGAGTAAGAATCGGTACAAATAACAAACATTGCTTTAAATACAAATAAATAGCTCTGGTTTCTAAAGGAAACAACTCTAGATAATTCAAAGTTAAGTATTTTCTAAGTTCCTATTAAAAATAGAAGACTATTTTGCATTAATTAAGTCCTACTCCACCATAACTCTCTGAGGACTTAAGGATAAAATGGTGAATTCTATGCTCTCAGAAGTCACCAGAAAAATGGGAGATAATGCTCCTTCCTCCCTGACCTATCCCCCAAGTGGAAAGAGAGTTACTCGCATCTTAGACTGAGCTCATAAACGCAGGAAGTATTTAACATTTAAAGATATCTGAAAAGCTTTACCTTGGGAAAGGTGATAAGAATTTCTCTGAACCGGTTCTGTGAATTCTGAAACCTCACTATGCTGAAGTTTTGGTTCAAGTGTCTTAAATTCATTTATGCTCATAGGAAGACTTAAGTTCCTATAATGAAAGCTTCCTCTTGCTAGGAAAAATGACGGTAAACAGTCTGTACTCACTAAGAGTGGCACGTTGGGTAACAAAATGATTTACCTGGTAAAGAAGCAATGGTGCTGCCCAATGAAACAGTCTGTCAACTTTGCACCAAAATGACCAACCAACACTGCTGACAGAAACACACTCCCAAATCTGTTGATTTCTTTTTCTTTCTCTACTGTTATATTTAAAATGTTCACAGAGGCAAAAAATATCTAGGGAGAAGTAGGTTCTAAAAATGAAGAATCGTTTTAAAGTCATGCAGTCTTTCAAGCCTTTAAAAACCACATAAAACATGAGGTCATTACAATCTCGGTGCCAGAGCAGTGCCTGCTCCATTGACTTTCTGTGTCCACTGCATGTCCCCACCTCACCCCACATAAGAGAATTTGATTTCTTCTACTCAGACCTCTACACAATTATTAATAAATAACGTGTTTGTTAGAGATCAATATAGCAATGTTTAAGTTTTCAAAGAAATTTTGCTTTTCTATTTAGATTGACCATGATACAATTCCAAATAGAACATCCTCATGCTATTAAAAACAATCTCATGCAATAAATGCAATTTTAAAAGTCCCATATTAATAATGATATTTGGTATTATAGACGCAGGATTATTCAGATTCTTAAAAAATGATCCCAGTAGAAAAACTGGATTTCCAAACAGAACTTCCATTGTGGTATAAAATGCTAAATTTCATTCTACAGTTTTGTCAATGCAAACAATTTTTTAAGATATACACCATGTTTTCCTAGTTGGGATTTTGAAACAATAAGCATAATTCTTAAACATATTACCACAACATTTGCTCAAAGAAACAGCTCTTTTTGCCAAGAACCTTTTCTTTTAGTCCAGTTGGAGGGATTTCCATAGAGAATTCTGGAACAGCAGTTCTGAACACGATTCAAAAATCTCTCACTTCCCTCCCTGTCTTTTACTTCTTCTTTATGTTGTAAAGACACTTGAGTACAGGAAAATGTTTTGTTTGTTTTTTTTAAGACGGATATTAATAACTTAAGTTTCCTGATTTAAATAGTAACATTTTTTACGTTTGCCTTTCTCTCTGGCACACTATATACTGTTTCTGGAGTTACAAATCCAAACAAACCAGCCAACTAGAGCATCCCAGTGTTCAAATCACAGTTTTGGATACAATCCTATTTATTCTGGATGATGCTCAATTCCACACATACTTCAGGGAAGAAACATCCATAAGAACATCCAAAGACGTTACGTTACCAAACTCTAACATGTGACTGTGCTCTGGCGGATAGTACCATTCACAGCTACAAGCACAAAGGCAGAGGATTTCAGGTGTGGACACCAATTTGCTTTTGCTGTTATGGTAATTCATAACCATCATCTTCGAGATTTCCAAGCTGTTCTAGAATAAGGAGTAGTCCTTTTTTTATCTGGTGGCTTGAAGTAGGAATAAACAGGTGCTGCTGGATACTCTGCGTCAGGGTTTTCTGCCATCATTTTCAGCTTTGCTTCAATGGCTTTTATCTTTGCAGTGACACTGGAAAAAGGACAGCAGAGGATCAGAGTGGGTACGTTCAGAGATTACCTGTGTCTTTCATCTTCTTTGTGCCTCTTAAGCATATCAGAGTAGCAACAAGATACTCAAACACAAACATGCAAGCATTTCACAGAAAACACATATAAAAACAATTAGTGTTCTCATTTTAGGAAAGAGATCAAGTCTGGTCCATCTATTAAGTTTTCTCTGTAAGACACTGTTAGAAGTACTTTGCATATTGCTACATTTAAACCTCCGACACCAACACTGATCAGCACCTTAGTGTCTGTAGATAGTAGGCACTCAAAAATAATTTGTGTAGGAATTCAAAGCAGAGTCTGGAAGAGATGTGTACACTCATGTTCATGGTAGCATTGTTTTTTTCATGGTAGCATTATTCACAATAAACTGTGGAAGCAACCCAAGTGTCCATCCAAGTATGGATGGATAAGCAAAATATGGTATATACATATGCTACAATGTGGATGAACCTGGAGGACATTACGCTAAGTTAAACAAACGTTAAAAAGTTAAATACTGTTTGATTCCATTTACATGAGGTACTTAAATGAGTAGCCAAAATCACAGAGACACAAAGTGGAATGGTGGTTGCCAGGCGCTTGGGGGAGGTGGGAACGGGGAGTTAATGTTTAATGGGTATAGAGCTTCAGTTTTACAAGAGGAAAAGAATTATGGAGACAGATGGTGGTGCTTGTTGTAAATTATGAATGTATTTAATACCGTTGAACTATACATTTAAAAATGGTTAAGATGGTAAATGCTATATTATGCATATTTTACCACAATTAGAAAAAATGGAAGAAATGATTCACGTACGTTATATTCTTCACTTTACAGATAAAGAAAACAAGGCATAGAAAGGTTAACTTAGCTAGTGTTATACCGCTAGTGAGTGGCAGAGTTGAGATTTGAATACAATTGGACTCCAGAGCTATACTATGAGCTATATTATACTGTACCACCTTCTGAATCACTAAATAATAATGGGAAAAAAATCCTGGAACTCCTACAAAGTCCCTGTTTACTGACAAATGTGTGTTTAGGCTATCATTTAGAGTGCTTACAATGAGCCAGGCAGTGGTCCAGCATTTTACTTATATTGTTTCTAATCCTTGCAACAATATTGCAAGGGTTTTGATCCACATTTTACAGATAAACAAATGCACAGAGGTAGGGATTCACCCAAGGTTCACACAGCTAAGAAATTGTGGAGCCAGGATTCAAGCCCAGTTTATCATCAAAGTCCTTGTTTTTTCCTCTCCATTAGGTTGGGAGCTGAGTAGCCATGTATTAGAGAGAAGGGGTGAGGAGACACTGCAGAAGTTGTGAGGAATTCCCTTCTGATCAAGGTCACTGCTATCCCTGGACCAGAATGCAAAGCACTTAGGCAGAGTATTTTTTGGCCCACGACTCCCTTTATTTTCCATTCTGATGCTGTCAATGGTCTACAGTCCGGGACAGAAACTTGGGAGGGAATGTGCACATGGCCTTTTAGAGATCCTCAAAAGGCATACATCTGCACATACTCATGATTTTACACCGGCAACGTAAAATTAAAAAACTAAGTTGCAATAAAAAAGAACCCTGGGGGCTTCCCTGGTGGCGCAGTGGTTGAGAATCTGCCTGCCAATGCAAGGGACACGGGTTCGAGGCCTGGTCTGGGAAGATCCCGCATGCCGCGGAGCAACTAGTCCCGTGAGCCACAACTACTGAGCCTGCGCGTCTGGAGCCTGTGCTCCGCAACAAGAGAGGCCGCGATAGTGAGAGGCCCGCGCACCGTGATGAAGAGTGGCCCCCACTTGCCACAACTAGAGAAAGCCCTCGCACAGAAACGAAGACCCCAAACGAAGACCCTAGTCTAAATAAATAAATAAATTTAAAAAAAAAAAAAAAAAGAACCCTGGGCTTCCCTGGTGGCGCAGTGGTTGAGAGTCCGCCTGCCGATGCAGGGGACACGGGTTCATGCCCCGGTCCGGGAAGATCCCACATGCCTCGGAGCAGCTAGGCCCATGAGCCATGGCCGTTGAGCCTGCGCGTCCGTAGCCTGTGCTCCGCAACGGGAGAGGCCACAACAGTGAGAGGCCCGCGTACCGCAAAAAAAAAAAAAAAAAAAAAAGAACTCTGAGGTCTCACTGAGATGCATTCCAGCACCTTTTTCCATTAATGGAAAATTAACAGCCAGCCATTCATTCTGTATGAGTCACAGGGAAAACAACCTTCTCTAATTAGGCATAGATGTTAATCGAAAGATGTAAACTGAGGTTCTCTGGATTAAAAAATAAATGGAAAACACCAGGCTAGATTATCTAGTAAAGAGAGCAAACAGTGAAAATAAGAAACTAAAGACATGTTCACTGTACCATGGAGATCACCAAGTATAAATGCAGTCGTCCCTTCCTAACAGGAGTTAGATTTATGAAAACCTCCATGAAACCAATCTGTGATCAAGGAGGTTTAATCTCGTGGGGAAAATAGGATAGCCGAAATAAGTTCCCAGTGAATCTACAGAAGTCATTGGTTAGGGAAAAAAAAAAAAAAAAATTGGGAGTATAAAATAAAGCAGCACAAAATTAAGAAATATCAATGATATTAGACAAATTAGTAACTATAAAATTAATTTTAATTTACCAATTTTATCGCTCCTGAAAACATTTCAGGATCACCTTCCCCTGCAGTTTAATGAGATGCCTGTACATCTGTTTTGTTTGGTGCAAATATATAGGAAAGGTTTTTTTTTCCCTGTCTGGCCCTCTGTCCAAATAGGCATCACTTTCCTGACTTCATGACACTGTTGATTTCCTTTTTTTTTTTTCTTTTCTTTTTTTCGCAGTGCGCGGGCCTCTCACTGTTGTGGCCTCTCCCGTTGCGGAGCACAGGCTCCGGATGCGCAGGCTCAGCGGCCATGGCTCACGGGCGCAGCCGCTCTGTGGCATGTGGGATCTTCCCGGACCGGGGCATGAGCCTGTGTCCCCTGCATCGGCAGGCGGACTCTCAACCACTGCGCCACCAGGGAAGCCCTTTTTTTCATTTTTATTGGAGTATAATTGATTTACAATATTGTGTTACTTTCAGGTGTACAGCAAAGTGAATCTGTTATACAAATATATATATATCTCCACTCTTTTTTCGATTCTTTCCCCATATAGACATGTTGATTTCTGATCCTTATGGAACACTGATGATCTTTCACCTATCTTCTTCCCCGCCCCTGGAACAGGCTTTAGAACAGTAGTCCTGCATTTACAGCCTGGAGTTTCTTTAAAGCAGTAATTAAAAGACTGAATGTTTAAGTCCAGTAAACCTGTCTTTGAATCTGGACTCTGCTAT
Organism: Globicephala melas; assembly: GCF_963455315.2. Classification (NCBI taxonomy): domain Eukaryota; kingdom Metazoa; phylum Chordata; class Mammalia; order Artiodactyla; family Delphinidae; genus Globicephala; species Globicephala melas. The sequence goes on along the minus strand of NC_083319.1, from coordinate 12,888,152 downwards.
TTGCTACCTGCGTGATCTTGGCCAAGATATTTTACCTCTCTAAACTTCAGTTTCCTCATTTGTAAAATTAGTACAACTGTACTTTTACCAGAATTTTTATAATTCAATGACATACGGCATGTAAAGTGTTTAGCACAGAGTCTGCTTCATAGTGAGCTCAATAAATCCTGGCTTTTGTTATTGTTAACATTTCTCCCTAGGCTACGATGCAAAGTAAACCCCTCTACTTCTGCTCACCCATCTACTTAACTTCCGCTTTCTCTACTCAACCCTCAATTCCTTCTGTTTTGAATTAACTCCAAGGAAGGAAATGATAATTTGTACTTACTAGAACCAAAACTGTTATATTTGCTGAAATCGTAGATAAAATTAAAGTGCTACAAACCCGAATTCTGTATAAAGGAACTCATAGCTGGGGAGGAATTCGTGTATGATGACAAATGCTGAAGATAATCAAGGTCTTATTAAAATGCCTGTTTCTATGGCAAGGACTGAATCTGCTTTACCTGTGCATTCCCAGTGCCAAGTATAATGGCAGGTACATGGTAAGTACACCCGCCTCTTTTGAGTGTATGAATTCTGTAAACGGCTGGTACACGCTCTTAGGCGTATGGGAGGAGGTGAAGTGTATACATTCTGGAGACTAACTGAACACACTTCTCAGCGTGTCAAGTTAGTAGATTCTACTCTAAATTAAGAGTCCGAAGGGTTACTAGAACCGGAATGAAGGTTAGAATGAAGAGATGGCTCAAGCTCTTGCATACCTGCTTGCGTCTTCCTGTAGTACACCTTCTTACCTTAGGTTAGACTGAGTGGGCTCAGTGCTTGAGGATGGCTCAAGACTAATCGGAAGGACCTTATCATTCTTGTTATGATCGTATCTCTGCAAGTAAGAAAAAGGCAAATTACCTCACCTGGGCAGAAACCAGCCCTCTACTGCAGTGCATGTGTTCAGAAATCCTAATACCATCAGTGTATCGTTAGATTATTTTTCGACAATCTTAGCACTGCTTTATGTTTAGAATTAATGTAGACGTCCAGACAGTTTTGGCCTAAAAGTTATAAACTGAGAAATTTAGAAGAGGCTTCCCATCTAGCCATCAGTCCTCCTTATTTGGTAGGGAAAGAATTTCAGCCTTTAAATTCGCAGATGGTACAGACACACAGCAGGATTGCCCTCTCACATTCTTATTCTGTCATACGTCACCTCTTACAATATTTATTTTGCTTTATTCCAAGCACTTTAAAATTTTGCTAGATTTTTGCAAAGTACCAACCATAACATTCAACTCTTAACAGATCTAAGTGGAGAAGAAAAGTAGTAACAGCTTTCACCCACTGATATAGAAAACATTCTCCAGGAAGAGTAGTTTATTTGATGTCAGATAATTATATACTTCTTTTAAAAGGTAAATACAATATTAAAGAGGGATCAGGAGCCTCTGGTCAAAAAGATGTGTAGGAGAAGAGAACTGCAGGGCACAGAGATTCTCAAATGGAAGACAGAACGAAGGATGATTTATTTCTCTTGCATGTCTTTTCAATGAGATGCAGAATGAGAAAATGACAGCCAGTCTGGCAAATGAGACTTGATTTTCTTTTGAGTAAAAAAGCATTTGGTAATTCTCTTTGCTGCTTCTATATTTAAGGCAATGGGTCCTAGAAATTGAGAAGGCTCTGTGGTTACCTGGAATACTCATAAAGATCCAAAGTGTCTGAGCTCCATTCTTCAGCTTGGACACTGAACTCAAATGTTCTATTTCTGTGACTCTTTACTGGGAAGCTTGTTGGGTACAGTCTCTGATTAAAACTCATGCTCATTTAGCTAAAGACTGAGGCTCCAAATCTGATTTAGCTGTCACAAATCTTTTTGCAGACAGGTCTGTAAAGACCACACTGCAGGAGGAATAGAATCAACTTTGGGGATTGCTCCAGTGCACATACTTCACCTGTGCTGGCTGTAACAGAAGACTGTTCTTTTTTTTTTTTAAAGTGGTTGTAGATTTTCCCAAGAGAACAAGTAGGAGATGAACATGGCAGTTCACCACTGCTTGGGCCTTGGAGTCAATACAGACACTGCAAAGTCCCACAAATAACTCTTAAAATCTCTGGAGTAAGGAAATGTCAGTGCTTTAAGCACTCTTACAAACTACCCATTTCGCAAGCATTTAGAATAAACAATTCAAACTCTCCAAAGAACTGAGAGGCTGGGAAGAGTCTAACAACGCCTAAAGCAACTAATTTTAAAAATAAATACATTTTTTCCTCCAAAGAACAACCCCCACCAAAAAAATGATAGAGGTCTGAGTATACATATCAGTCACATGGAAGAATCAATCAAAAACAGAATCTGTGGGTATGCGGAGAGAAACGACGAAGGAACTTAATCCCTCCTGAGATGTTTCTCAAAAGAAAAATCTGGCAACACACATGGTAAATACAAGTAGGAGACCAGAGTATGGCTGTTCCAGATGTGCAGAGGCTTGGATGCAAACGGGCAAGTGGACAACTGTCTTTCGGAAGATTCATTTAGGATGAGCTGATGCTGTCTTTCTAGTCTGTTAGACTCACCTTCACTTGTGCGTGTGCCCATCGCACCACCAGCTTCTTAGACAGAGCCAGCTTGCCATTGAGACACTGGATGGCTTGTTCTGCTTCCTGTTCAGGAAAGGGATTAATGTTAGTCAAAGATTCAAATGCCTCACTAGCTTTGATGGCTGAATTTCTAACTGTTTTGTTAAACAAGTGGCAAGGGTTTACAAGAAAAAAAAAAAAGGCAGAATAGTAAAAAGGGTATGAGTTTTTGTAATCTCAGTCGAACAAAAATTCAAATCTTGGCTCTGCCACTTACTGGCAGCATAATATTTAGCAGGTCAGTTAATCTCTCTGGATATTATCTTTTTCACCTGTAAAATATGGACATTGCTTGTTCCTCAGTGGTCGTGAGGAGTCAAAGAGCGCATGTAGAGCATGGAGCATATGGTAAGCACTCAACCAACGTCAGATTATTAGCTGACCGTTGTGTGGCCTATTGGGTGATATCTTTCTACATACTTCTGTTAGTTAGAGTAGCACCTACTGTGTCAAGAAATTGTACTCCACCAGGGACTCTGAAACTATATCCTGGACTAGGGCTTATACTCCCTGAATCCAAAGTGAGAAACAGTAATGGCTTCAAAGGATATGGGAGTGAAGGAAACCAGGCCGGAAAAAGCAGGAGTGAGTCAAAGAGACTACGAGCAAGGTATCTCTGTGGGCCAATCTCTGCACCTGGTTTTCAGAGCCAGAACTTCCCTGACCCTGTCCCCATCAGATATAGGAGCAACGAGGTTGAAAGGAATTCCTGAGGCTGGGTAATAGGCACTCTAGGACATTCCCAGGAAGCCTGGCTGTACTTTTCCATCCTGCCAAGCCTTCTCTGCTCCATTTGTATCCATGAGGCATTCGGCCAAGCGTAACCCACGTTTACTGGGAGTGAAGAAGCCCTTAAGGAACAGGAAGAGGAACAAGGAGAGTCCGAGGCTCAGTGTAGGACATTCCAGTCTGGTTTTCCCAGTGACTCTCTTATTCCTCTGGATCCTGCCGGTATGACATTCAACAAATATCTGAGTACCTACTACGTGTCAAGTATTCATCACTGGCATCCTTGCCTCACTATGGCACGCAAAGTTAGAAGGACAGATGAGACATTTTATTCTTAAGTTTCACTTAGTGAATTAGAATTTACATGACACTCTCCATTAATTCTGTAGTATCAACAGTCATAAGGTGCCAGCAGGTGATAAATGTTTGAAAAAAGAATTTCCCGTCTCTGTAACCTGTTTCAAAATTCATGTATCCAACATTATTAAATGCCAAATGTGTTTTCATATAAACCCTCACCTATTCTCCCAACTTCCTAAAAGGTAAGGAGGGTGTGTGTTTTTAATCCCCATTTTTAGATGAAAACTGAGGTCAAAATAAGTTAAAGAGACTCGCCTAAAGTTAATAAATGGAAGAGTCAGAAATAACAGGCTTTGTGACTTCAAGTTTAGTGTTTTTAAACCAGCATCTGGGGCTTCCCTGGTGGTGCAGTGGTTGAGAGTCCGCCTGCCAATGCAGGGGACACGGGTTCGTGCCCCGGTCCGGGAAGATCCCACAAGCCGCGGAGCGGCTAGGCCCGTGAGCCATGGCCACCGAGCCTGTGCGTCCGGAGCCTGTGCTCCGCAACAGGAGAGGCCACAGCAGTGAGAGGCCCGCGTACCGCAAAAAAAAAAAAACCCAGCACCTGTCCTCAACATGACCATTGATTTTAGTTGTCTATAAAAATCCTCAACATGCTCTATCATTAGGAAAGAACAAAGTACTTTAAACTGCTAACTATATAGAGCACATTTTCAGTTCCCTCAAAACAAACCTTGAACAATTAGAACAATAATGAATCACGTACTGCCTATCACATTTGCAAAAATTAGGGGAAATTAACAAAAAAAATTCCCAGCACTGGTAAGGACAAATGACACTCTCAGACAGTTTCAGAACATACTGACACATCACTTCTTGAAGGCAATTTGGCAGTCATATTACGAAAAAAAATTGTGGCCTTTGTTGACACCACTCCATTTCCATGAATATAGTAAATATGTACATAGAGCTAAAGAGACGTTCACTGCACTACTGACACGTGTGGAGATTAGTTAAGTAAATTACCATACGTTCACAGAATGTTATGCAGTCATCAAAGGTGACACTGGTTAGTTTTTAAACTGAGGTCTAAATAATAAAATTATAGATATAGATCAGTGAATTTTTACATATATCTACAGCTACACCAGTGAAACCACAATATGATACAGAATGTTATTTTTTTTTTCTTTTTTTGCGGTACGCGGGCCTCTCACTGTTGTGGCCTCTCCCGTTGCGGAGCACAGGCTACGGACGCGCAGGCTCAGCGGCCATGGCTCACGGCACGAGCCCGTGTCCCCTGCATCGGCAGGCGGACTCTCAACCACTGCGCCACCAGGGAAGCCCCAGAATGTTATCTTGATGTGTATTAGATGACAGAAAAAATTTTAATTTTCTTTCAGTGGTAAATAGGATATATGATTCTGTTTGTGTGTTATAAGCTGCACATGTTTTTTTTAAAAATTGTGTACATGTGTTTGTGTGCGTGTGTATGTGTGTATGAATGTGAAGAAAGAAGAAGAGACTACAAAGATATACAACTAAATATTAAAAAACTGATTATTTCTGGGTTTTAGGCTAATAAATGAAATTACTTATCTATATTTTCATCTGTAAGAAACAGGTATCACTTTTACAGTAAGAAAAACACACAAATACAATTATTATTAATAAAACAATAACTAGGCAATGTTCTCACACATGACTAATAAAGTTATAGAGCTATAAGCAGTGTCTCCATATTTAATAACATTCAAATTCAATTCCTTTATCAATGCATGTCCCCTCCAAGGACTAAATTTTAATACGGATACATGGATACATCATGGTTGAAGCTGGAGGTTCTCTTTCTCTGTATATATTCAAATTTGTCCACATTTATTCTGAGACATTGAGAAGAAGGATACATTTTTAAGAAATAAAAATAAAAGAGAGTTTGTGGGTGGTTCACCACAGAGAGGGAGGGCTTCTGCACCACGGGGCAAAACTACTGAAAGAAAAGGAGGCTTTGTTGGCCAGCCACTAAAGGAACAAACAAAAGAGAACAGGGAGGGGCATGTCCATGTGCTTAATGTGGGCATCCCAAAGCATCTGGTCAGAAAAGTAGGTCAGCTGCCTGAGACTGCCAGCCTGGGGAGGGTAGACCTTGAAAGCTGTTCACTAATTCAGTTGTTTACCGAGGATCTCCTTTAGGACTCAGAGCACAGCACACAGAGATGAATCAGACATGGCTCCTGCCCACAAGGAACTGCTACTCTAGTAGTCAAGAGGGATGCACAGATAATTATGAGAGTGTAAGTACTGGGAAAGGGGGAGAAGTTCAATTACCTGCTTAGTTTCAAAGTTAACGAAACAGTACCCTCGAGGCTGTCCCTCCAAAGCACCTGACTTGTGGAAGAGGAAGTCGAACTGCTTCACCGTGCCAAACTTCTGCAGGAGCTTGAGGAGGTGGTATCTATGGAGAAAGAACAGCCCCTGAGACACTCTGGGAATTTGGTCAGCCTGCGAGATAAAAGCAGGAGATAATTTACCCCAGGGATAAAATCTCACATCACTGCCCCCTGCCTTCCTCCAAACTGCCGTGTTAGTTTATTTGGCAAACAGAGTTGTTTGCCTCTATTTGGAATGGGGACTAGAATTGTCATGGCTATGCGTCTGTCCAACACAAAAATACCAAACAAAAAAACCACACCTAACAAACAGCTGTCTGGCCCACAAGCACCATTTGTTTTTCTTTTGGAGAATAGCTCAAAAATTGTGTCGATTTATTTATTTTCAATTTCTTGGCAATGAAATAGTATTTGTGAATAACTACAACTCCATCAGAAACACACACTCACACTCCAAATGCAAAGGCCAACCCTACCTCAAAAATAAACAAAGTAACACATATACATTCACACAAACAACAAAACAATCCTGAAAGACTTCCCCGTCAGCGTTCATAGTTAATCATTAGCCCCAAATTGCACTTGAGACAAATTCTGCCAAAAGCCAAACCACAGCTAGTGGCACTTCCATAAGTGCTTGAGAGTTTCCATCCCTGACGTGACCGAATGACAGGACAATGTGGAACCGCAACGTGATGGAGGCTGGTCTCACACAGGCAGGGGAACCTGGCCGGTCCTATAAATCATCCCACTGCAGGCAACTGCCCAACCTCAGTTGCTTCAATACGATTTATGCTCTGGTGTGGCTGAATAAAGAATCTAGCTGGCCAAGGAGGGCATTTACTACTGGCAGGAGGTTTACCCCAAGCTCTTTCTTGCCACTCTGCCCCTCACCCTCTTCTTGGATTCCTTTCTCTAAAACTTACTTGGTTTCTATAGAGCTTTTAAGTTATTCAAACAGATGTGGCCGTAACAGGTTGCTGTGGCCAATCTCAATTCCGACTTCCTGTCATCTGATGTAAGGGTGAGACAAACCAACAGCTCTCCCGTTTCCTTTTCCTTTGGCCTTCCTCCTGGCATCCTCCACGCTATTCAAATGGAGTCAAGGCTTTCTCTAAACAATGCTGTCCCTGTGATACTAAAAAGGTATCAGCCCACATGCTAAATCTGTTATTACTGGGAATTCTACCCCACAGGGAGTCAGTAAAGCTGTCTTTACAGCCACATTCATATTCACATTGTTTTCTAGGAGAAAACTCATCAAGATTTTATTCTTGAGTGAGAATCTCCTTTGGGAGGCAGAAAGAGATGAAATGGATCATAAGCTACACTAAATTTGAGACAATGCACATCAACAAGCAAGCCCATTATCCTGGATCAGGTCCTGACACAGTGGAGCAAGGAAGACATAACACAGGTCTTTTACTGGGGCAGGGGGCAAGGATCCCAAGGCATACAGTGGATATTAATCTGGTCTTTAGATCTGTTTTGAAGGAGAAAACAACCATAACCCTCTAGTTTCCAAACTCTCAATTCCTATCACGATACCTCAACTGCTGGTGAGAATGAATGAGGTGATTCTTCAGGGGAAAGGAAGACACCTAAAGTGCAAATTTCTGGTTTTACTTGGTTTTCTGAATATGCTTACAGCAAGGGTGGGTCTCTCAAGTGCGCAGATGGGCTAGAAGAATCTCTCTCAGCGTCTTTAATTCACAGCTGCATCTTCCACTTACTATACACATTCAAACCTCAACACTGCACCAGTTGCCATAAATGGTGGGTCAAATCTTTTTTTTAAAAAAACAACCTAAGGGCTACTGTGGGCCGGTCATCTTTTCATTAACTCCATTCTGCTTAATAGCAGGAAGGTAAGGCGATCGGCATTTCCTAGGAAATGAATTTTAATTTACTCAGGGAAAAAAAAAAAAAAACTCCAACAGATTATTCTTTGAAAAGCTAACAAATGCGTTCTGCCCGAGAAGTGCGACCTTAAGATTCCAGGAACATCTGCTTAGGTCCGTGTCTTTCAACTTCTCCAGGATTTCTTTCCTTGTTTGATAATTTCTTGAAATTATCGGAACACCGAAACAAAAGGAATGAAATGTTTACTATTTTGCTTCCTGGAGATGGAGACTGCAAGCTCTGATAGTGAAAAAAGCCTGGAGAATCTTGCTTTCACATCTGCAAGCACTTTCATCTGCTGCTGAAGTATGGGAGAGCTCGCTACTCATCAGAGCCTTGCTTCACTTAATGAAATGTGGGCCCTGCAGCCTTCGGGAGCCGGAGAATTAGTACACCAGTCCCATACATATTTCTGCAACATAATTAGCGTTTTCTGTAATGGGTCTTTAAAATGGCCTTCCTGCCTAATGGCACAGAGGGAATTAGTCTATATGAATTAGATTAGGTTAAGATAGACACCTACAAATGTGTCAAGAATTGTAGTATTAGGCACTTGACTATCCAAATGAATACAACTAAGTCTCTGTCTTCAAAGACCTGACATTCTGGTTCGAGGACAGAGAGATGTAATCAAACAATTTTAAAAGTGTGAAGCTTGCACACAGAGGTATGTACGTGAGCACACAGATGAAGAGGACCAGCTGTGCAGGGAAGGCGGTTAGTGAATACCTTGTGTAAAGACATAAAGGTGAAAAAGACTGAGCCAACGGCAGACAGTGGGGGCTCTTAGACAGTAAGTGAAGAGGCTAAAAGGCAGGCAGGGGACAGGTTGGGAAAGATGTGTGCAGGAGGGAATTTTAATGTGATGCTGTAGGTACTGGGAAGCCAACGAAATGACATTTAAGATTCTTTTTAATGCACAATTTGTTTTAGAGAAAATTTTTTTCATAAATTTACGGAAATTATTATGTGGTGGGTCTTTATGTTCTATGCCTTATATGTTTTTAAATGGTCTTACTTTGTTTCAAATTTAAATAAGTAAATAGTAAAGGTTGTTTTATGCAAACCAAAGCATGAGAAGCAGCACAGGTCATGGAGGAAAAACAAGGAATGGGCTGAGAGAGAAGCGGGCGTGTCTTCAGGTGGAAACACTCTGTTCTTACATGCTCATGCGTTTATAATCCCTTGAGCTTAGCTCTGAAAGTCTACATCCGAAGGACATTTCCACCCAGGTGGCTCTCCATTGCTTTTAAGTTTACTTAATAACGCCAGGCCTGACCTCCTCCTCTCCACAAACTATGCCTCTTTCCAGCTATTCCGCTGGCTGGTGTGGACATGATTCTTTTCCATTTCTCAGGCAAGAAACATCAGGATCATCTTTAGCTCTCCGCTCCTCTTCAGTCACCTTCTTCATCTCGCAGACTCCACCCAGTGGTCTCCAAGTTCACTGTCTCTATCTAGGTGATATTAATGGCAGGTCCGCAGCTAATCTTCATCTTCAGTCTTTGCCCCTCCTATTCATCCTTAATACTGATGTCTGATTTTCCTACTAAAACATCACTTTCATGATGTTGGTCTCCCACCAAACACTCACGAATCTCTTCTACGTGAAATTCAAACTTGTCTGAATAAATTTTATAGATCCTGTCTTAATCTGATAGCATTCTCTCTCTCCAACTACTATTTTCATTATCGTTTAGTATTCAACCTCCCTTTTAGTCAAAAAGGTCTTCCCGATATTCTTCGACTCATCCATAACAATACTTCTTCTTTTTTTTTTTTTTTTGCGGTACGCAGGCCTCTCACTGTTGCGGCCTCTCCCATTGCGGAGCACAGGCTCCGGACGCGCAGGCTCAGCGGCCATGGCTTACAGGCCCAGCCGCTCCGCGGCATGTGGGATCTTCCCAGACCGGGGCACGAACCCATGTCCCCTGCATCGGCAGGTGGACTCTCAACCACTGTGCCACCAGGGAAGCCCAACAATACTTCTTATTCCTACTTATGTTCCTTTATTTATGATTCACCCTCCATCCAGAATGTTCTTTCTTTTAGAATTTCTACTGGCTTTGTTCTCTCTCATACTTCTCCTTATACATAACGCAGTGGCTATTAATTTGGCTTTCTATACAGCACATTTAATATTTAAAAAAGAAAGCAGTGTTAACCCTCTCAGAAGAAACCATGGTATAGAAAATAGATGTCTAAAGACATTAATTTGTTCAGCTTCTCTATTGAAGGCACTAGTAGTAATATTTAAAGTTGTTGTTTTTACTCTTACAGTTAGACTGGGTCCCATAACATTTAAAGGAAGTCCTTACAATGAAAAATTTAGAATAGAATACTTTAGGTTATGACTGTCCAGTTACATGGACTGTTAGAGTATTTGTGCAAAGAGCCCTATGTTAGATGCCAGGAACTTAGTCCTATCATTAACTACTTAAGTGAACTGAGTCAACTCCCTTTACCTTTCTTTACTTATAAAGTAGGGAAGTGTTGTCTGTTCTACCTGCCTCACAAGACTGTTGCAAGCTTAAATAAGAGGAACTAAAGAAATATTAGAGCTAGAAGACATTTCCAGAGCATTTAGTTGAACAGTCTCACTTTACAGGTAAGAATTATGAGGTACAATATAGTTGAGAGGAATCCAAATATAGTGGAAAGAACATAGGCTTGGAATCTGCTACCTCCATAAATAAGAGTATATCATCATTCCCTTAAATCCAGATCTCTAAGATCTATTTAGTTATACAGATATTCCTGGCATGTAACATGGTCCTAAAATGGTCAGTATTGCAACTACAAACTGAACAGAGTATCAGGGTGCTAGACAGTCGGTCAGCAATGCATATTCTGTTGAGAAGAGGCTGATGGACATCCTACTAGAACTTGAACACAACTCAGATTAGTAACAGGCACACACGCACATAAGATGAATAGAATTATTATAAAATAAACTTTGAAAAACTGAGTGGAAAAGGTTTTTTTCTTTAAAAAACTTCTGTCAAGAGTCATTAGAACTTTAGAGATTTGGATTCAAATAATATTTTCTGAGATTAGACTACAAGCTGGGTACCACATGTTCACACAAGTTTCATCATGCAGCCCTTCAATGTTTGGGAATGACTGCATTTTAATAATTAGTCTAGGTCCATCGTTACCTACATCTTGAAAGGAACAGGATCTAGAAGTTTATGTACTTCAAAAACTTGCAAGAAAATCACATATTTCTACAAGATGAGACCTACCTTACTATAATGTTAGGTTTCTTTGCTGCAATTAAGTAAATTAAATGAAGTAACACTATGCATTTCATGCTAACCATAAGCTACAACTGGTAGTTATGTCATTAAGAAGAAATTTAATAAATCAGTTTGTTTATCGAGAAAATATTTTAAGATAAGGAATCCCTAGATGAAATACAGTAGAAATGATCTCTGGTAATACAGAGGTGGGAAGTCACAGGTGGAGCCAGCAAGGCCCTGATCTGTAGTCTAGTACTGGATGTCCACCTTTGTCCTGATATGAGAAGAGCAGAGATACCAGTGGGAGAGTTTTTGATTCAATGTTCCTGTTAATGCTCTAACTAAAGAAAATATCCACGTACTCCCACTTATGACATAAACTGAGGTGGCAGATGCCCATTTGAACCTTCCTGTCAAGCAGCAGGATACAATTATAACAAGAATATCATTACAGGGAACCCCAGCTAAAACAATGAACATTGTTTCCACACTCCAGATTTCCATTCAGACGAGAAGAGGTGGGAATGGAAACCACTCTTGGAAGCATCCTCTCACAGCCTGGGTTATAGATGATGGAAACAGCTTCTCTGTTTAATTCCCTCATTAACTGAGAGCTTGGGCAGGTTCACACATTCATCCTCAAAGCCATAAGTCATAAAGAGAGCCAAAATAAATGCAAAGTCTATATTTAAGGGCCCTCGTGATCAAGGTAACATAATTAGGGGGCAACACACCTTAAATACCATCATAATTTCTAGAGGGACCCAACGGTGTCTACACTTAGCCAATTTGAGCTTGAGCAGGTTTAAGGAACTGAACATTCTGTCATGATCCTGATATGTTAGTTTACATCTCTTTCCTCTTTCATAATCCCAACCCTGTTATACACCTCCTCTAAGCAGATTCCCTTGTTTCCTCTCTCCTTGCTTTTAACACTATTCCACAGGGAGTAACTTCTAGGACTGAGGCTGTAACCCATGCTTGCTTCAAGCATTGACCCCAAATGGCTCAATCCACCCACGCTTGGCTATCCTGCCACCAACCACCACCTGCCCCTACCGAACGACTGGGGGAAGGAAAAACCTCTCAATTCTCTCTGCTAAGAAATTTCACTCCACTATTATATCCACAAAGGAAAGAGTGGGGAGTCAAGACAATTCAATTAGCTTTGTCACCATGGACAAGGCACTTCTATCTCTTGGGCTTCAGTTTCCTCTGCTGTAGGATAAAACAGCTGGAATATATCAGAGTCTTTCAAGGGTGCTCCACAAGTCCTATAAGTGATTGCCAAAGAAAGGGTGACTGTGGCCCAAAGGCACTGGGTACACCTGGTCCTCCCTTTAATCAGAGCAACTCTGAGCTTTTATTTTATATCTAGGTTCTGTACTTTAATAAGACAAGGCTCCTCAGATTTAGAAACTTTGAAAATTGCCTAGCATGGCACTTGGCACAGAGTAGGCACTCAAATCATTTAATGAATGAATGAAAACCAAAGTGACTGGGGAATCTCTAAGATTCCTTCTGACTTTCCTCGGTTCCATGGCTGCTTAACATGAATTAGAGTCAAGTGGTACCTCTCTGCCTTTTTGTGAAAATACTGATACTTCTTCTGTTTGTTCCTTCATTTTGGGGAATGAAAGTATGCCCATGGCTGGTTTTAGGAAATAATTTCCTAGTCACTGGGTACAAGGATTCGAAATAGTTGAAAATTAGGAGAACATCTTAGGCAAGCAGGAAAAACAAGTAATATATGGTTTAAAGGGTATCCAAGTCTGTGTCTATGCAGAAGAGTCCAAATGTAAGAAAAATGACAAGATGACACGCTAAAACAACATATTCCCTTCAAAGATAATTAAAACATAAATAAAAGGGCCAAAATATAGCCTATATCCCTTGAAAATTCTTCTGAACATCCTCACCACAAGCATCCCAATTTTGTAGGTAATGAATTAAAATATATTAGACTCACTCTGTGATTTTGGGGTCCAGGTTGCCAATCCATAACCGGTGCCCTTCCTGCAGGGAACCCTCTGAAAGGATGGATGCATTCTCCAGGGGAAGAGTTTTGGTTTCTGCTTCCATCAATCTCTACGAAATACTAAAGGAAATGTGAATATTCAGACAGGAAAGGAGCAACATGTTGTGAACATGAGACTTCAAATTCAATTCAACAAACATTTATTCAAGGAGGGCATGCCCTGGGCAGTCCTTCAAAGGCTTCAGTTATTCCACAAACAGGGCCCCAGCACCAGTTCCCTTGGGACAGCTCCTCCGGCAGCCAGAGAGCAAAAGCTTCCATTTAAGGTGAAAGGGGTGTGGTTCTGTGTGTAGAAACTAGTTTTTCTCTTCTGAAGCCAGAGGCTGACTGGGCAGGAGGCCAAAGTCTCTACTACTACATGATACTCCAGTTCAACAACCGTCACCCAAAATAAGCCTTGGAAACCACCAGAAAGGGAGTCTTAATGACACTTAAGGGTATGGGTGGGGAAGAACAATAGTAAGTAATCAATTAGCTATTATCATGTCTAATATTTTGGGAGACACTGGGAAGAAGAGACTAACTTGTTCCGTAGTTATTCCAGTTCCATTATTTACTAGTTCTGTAATGGTGGGCAAGTTACTTAACCACTCTGTGTCTCAGTTTCCTCATTTGTAAAATAGGGGTAATAAAGAGCTATGCAGATTCACTGAGTTAACACACCAAAAACATTAAGAACAATAAATGCATGGCACCTAAGAAGCATTCAATTAATTTTAGCTTAAACTATTACCGACTTAGTTCCTGAAACGTCTCATATCACAGCCACAAAAGGAGGATGAGGGTTACGATGGAGACAGTAATGTAAAGACCAAAAACCTTGCGGTCAGAAGGCCTGGTTTCAAATTTTGGCATTTCCATTGGAAGTCACTTCATTCTTAGCTTCAGTCTCCTCACCTCTACATAATAAACCTTGCCCTGCTTATAACTTAGAGTTGCTGAGAAGACCAAAAATGACACAACAGATGTAAAATAAAGCTTTAATGTATGATGTGGTAGAGGAAGGAAAATAAAGGGGCTGGGAAGATGGCAGGCTGTGACAGACTTCATAACTCCCTGCTAGAGAAAACATGTCCTGTAAAACCAGAAGTGCCTCCGAGATCAGTGTTGCAGGAACTGCGTCTTAATAACAACAGCTGATAAACTGAACACTGCCATTACCTCTTATTCAACTCAGCACAGCTTATACAGGCTAGCACATAGCAGCCCCTCAGGTACTTGTTTGTTAAATGTGTTTATCTACCTCCACACATGAGGGTATTTTTCTTCCTCTCTCATTCACATGTTCAATCTGTTCCATAATGTGAGACAAGCAACTAATAACTGCTAAGCCCTGGACTATGTGCTGAAAATAGAGAGATGAACGAGCCATAGCTCTTGCTCCTACTTCCTGGGAGAAAGGTAAAACAGGCATAAGTAGAATCCCAGGTGTGGAAACTGGAGAGGCGAAATATTTTGTCCTTTCCTTCTACTTACAGATCATTCATTCAAAAAATTTTTATAGAGCCTCTATTTTCCAGGCAGTGTCTAGGTACTGGGGACAGAGCAGTGAACAAGCAAGGTCTCTGCCCTATGCATGCTTATATTTGGAAGAGGGGCAGGACAAGACAAAAGGAAAATAAATAATCAAGATGTAATTTGTGATAAGTGCCGCAAACACAGTTAAGCAAGGGGATTTGACAAAGTCTAGGGATGGGCTACTTCAGAATTAGTGGAAAGGGAAGACCTATAGGAGATGACATTTGAGATGAGACTTGAAATGATAAAACCTTCTGATACTAATACCAACAGGAAATAGTATCACACGAGGGAACCATTTTTAGTGGGAAGAGTGCAGGATATGGGGCCAAAAGAGAGGCACTCAAATCCTGGCTTTTGCACCCAGTTATTTTGTGACTTTAGAAAGTCATGATTGCCCCTTAAGTGTCCCCTCCTCAGAAAAGCTTTCCCTAATAGAGCAGAGCATCTTGTTAGTCTCTATGACAGCTACCTTTTTCTTTCCACATAATACCAGCTCAATGTATCACATATTATTTTATCTTCTGTTTCCCTCACTAGAATGTAAATCACTGGAGGACAGGGCCTTACCTATTTTGATGATTCTATTCCCGGCACTTAGTACACTGCCTAGCTCCTGGCTGGTACTCAGTATTTACTGAATGAATGAATGAAACAAGCCACCTCCCCACTCGGAGCCTCAGTTTCTTCCTCCTTCCTACAAAGGGCATAATTATCCCTATCTCAAGGGTTGTTACGATGCTTAAATATGACAATACACGTGACAGCTCGGCACAGCACTTTTTGAGGAACGGTAAAGTGTGGTAAGTGATCAAGATGCCACATGACAATCAAAATCCTTTGGGTTCGCAATGGCGACAACCTCTTATATTCACAGAATTCACAAAACGCTCCCGCCCACCCCCCCTCCCCCGCTAAGCTACAACGACCCTGGATGCCACGAACAGTCATTTGGGGAAACTGAGGAGCAGAGAAGCAGGCACTTGTTCCTAAAAGCTAACGGTAACGGTGGGGTCAAGGCTGGAATCCGGGCTTCCCGATCCCTGGCCGCGAATTCCCAGATGCGATGGGTCATTACTCGGATTGTTATTTCCGGGCCAGCAGCGGGACAATCCGGGGCGGGGCCTGAGAAGCCGTCTCTCTAGGGCAGCCTCCTCTGGGAGCCCCTCGCGGGGCCGGCGCTAAGATGCAGAGGCGCGTCGCGGCCGGACTCACCTCGTCACCTCGGCGTAGTCCCCTCGGCTCATGCCCCCAAAGCAAAGCCCCGACTCCACGGTCAGACAACCCTCTAGACGCGTCCACCTCAGCGCCGCCAGCTGCCAGGCCACCCGTGACGCACTACGCCTGCGCCGCCGCCCCGCCCCGTGACGTCACGACGCCCGCGCCGCCGCCGTCGCTGCGGTCGTGCGAGTCTTCCTAGTAGACTGGGCGCTAGCTGGTGAGTGGCCTCGGCACGGCCTCGAGGCGCGCGCGGGGCCCGGGTGCCAGAGATCTCTACTCAGGGACCTCTGGGGGACTGAACACCCGGACGCGTTCCATTCGAATCCGGCTTGACCTTTACGGCTGGGGGCGGGACCTGCTGATCTGAGCGAGTCTGGGGGCGGGGCTCATCTCAGCTAGGAACTTCCAGGGTGGGAGGCGGGGCTTACTAAATAGGGACAGCTACTTAGTAACTTGCCACCTGGCTGGAGCATTTAATTTTCATAACAATCTTTTGGGGGTAGGTTTTTTTTTTATAGAATTAAGTCCAGACCCTTTATTTATTTATTTATTTTGGCCGCGTGGCATGTGGGATCTTAGTTCCCCAACCAAGTATCGAACCCACGCCCCTTACTCCCAGGGGAGTAGGTATTTTTAATCCCCCATGCTGGAGAAAGGGAAGCTCAGAGAAATAACTTCATCGGGTCACGTGGCTAGTGAGTGAGGGCGCCCAAATTCCAAAGCCTCAACTTTTAACCATTACTCTGTGCGGCCCAGTGGCAAAACAGTTGTCATTTGAATAGCCCGTCTATATTTACAAAGTGCTTCTGCAGCTCTTATCTTATTCGATCGTCCTGATAACCCTGATAAATATTATTGTCATCTACAGATGAAATTGAGGCCCAGAGATTTTGACCTATCGAAGGTCACATACCTAGGAAGTGCTGGAACCAGCACTCTTTCCCAGGTCTTCTCTAAGTTTGATGCCTTTTTCCTGTCACCCCACTCTCTCGCATTCTCAGAATCTTGGAGAGCTTTATAGTTAGAAAGAATGAAAACCTAGTCTGACCCTTCGTTTTATAATTGAGGAAAGAAAACCTAGGTAGAAGAAATGACTTGATACAAGTCTCAGGTCATCAGCAGAGCTTACACAAGTGCTTTTTGAATACAGGGTAGTTATGAATCTAAAAAGGATGGCTGACAGGGAGTGATGAGATAGGAATATTGGAATCCAGCCCTCCTAGCTCTTAGGCAAAAGCTCTTTCTCCACTTGTTAAAGTGTCTCATCCTTCCTTTGCCTGTGCCAGGGACATGATCCTGCATAGAGTCAGATACTGTAAATGCCTTCACATGGCACTGAATTTAGAGAACATGCCCTATTATCTCTAAGTGAAAAATCTGGCAAACCAAGAGATAATGGAAGCAGTGGGAAGTAGAGCCTAGGACCTACTGTCTGAGGCTTAGATTTCAGTTCTGGTGCCGGCATTGTGACCTTGAGGAAGGACTTAATCTTTATAGACTTTCGCTCATGGATTTTTCACATTTATTCAGTGTCTCCTATGTTCAGAACTGTGGTAGGGACTGGGGATGCAGCCGTGAACAAGACAACCATAGATTAGTCCTTGTACTGCTTATAGTCTTATGGAGGGAATTAGACAATAATCAAATAACTACACCAATATTAACTGGTATTGTTAAAGTAGGTGCTATGAAAAAGTACAGGGCGCTATGAAAGTGGGCTATAGGACGTTTGACCTATTGGGCTAGAGGAGATAGCCAAGGAAGGCATCCTCTGAGGAAGTGATGCTTAAGCTGAAATCTGAAAGAAAAGAGTGAGGTAGTTCATTAAAGAGGTGAGGGAAGATCATTCCAAGTAGATTCAACAGTATTTTTGAAGACCCTGGAGCAGGAAGAATATTCAAGGAAATGAAAGATCAATTTGCTTATTTGTAAAATGTGGGTGATTATCACAACCCTGGTTACTGTGAGAACCAGGTAACACATGAAAGTATTTTATATACAACAAGGACCTGCGTGTGTGCACACCCACATTTATAAAAGTCTACATATCATAAGCTAATATACAGCTGGATTGGTAGGGGTTGCTGGGACAGTGGATAAACCAGGACTTTGTGTTCCTCATCTATTTCTTTACAAAATTAAAGTGCACCTTCTATGGAAAAACAGGAAAATTCAAGTTTTGAGAACCTCGACTTTGGATAAAGAATATGTGCTTCAAGTAGTTTTAAAAAATGTTTCAACAGTTGGAAAAATAATGCCAGTAATTATACTGCCTTATGTACACAATCTAGGATAGTGTTTAAGAGCATAGACTCTGGAACAAAAGTGCCTGAAATAAAATCTTGGGCAAATTATTTATCTTGTGCCTCTGTTTCTTTATCCGTAAGATGAGTATAATAATAAGTACATATATCCTAGGTTATCATGAAGCTCAAATGAGTTAATATATGCAATATATCATTTAGAATTGTTTTTGGCACATAGTTATAACTATATGATTATAAGCTATTGTTTCATTATTGTTATAATTACCTTTTCAAAGGCTCATTAATATCACCATGAGAAAGATGCAGTGGAAACTGTAGCTCAGAGAGGCTGATGATCTCCCTAAGGTCACACAGCTAGTAAATGGGCAAACTGAGATTCCAGTTCAAGACCGCATCCAAAGGTCAGATATTTCCTGCTGCATTTTTTTTTCTGAGTGTAGGTTCATTTTGTTGTATAATACTTGGGCTCCCATAATGGTTCCTTTCCTAGACCTTACTTCTCTGCTGAACTGAGTGTTAATATGCATGTTCTTAAGGTAAAGGGTCCAAGGGATTGCCTTTATTGACTTTCCACTTTGAAGTTTCCTGACTTCTGTGCAATTAAAATCTACGCCTTAAGCATTTCAGCAGTGTGGTTTATTTATAGAGTCGTCTTCCGGTTCACGTGTACTGGGTCTGCTTTTGGGTGAGTTTTCTGTCAAAGGTTGTTTATTTCTAACCCATTTTGATTTCCTGTTGCTTTGTGGATTCGTATTATGACCTGCAACAGGAACACCAGGAAACCTGTCTTAATGAAACAGCCAGATTGAGACCCTGTAGATTAAAAAAAACAACTATATTATACAGCCATATTTGGATATAAGTGTGGGTTAGGCATTAGCTGTATTAGGCAAAAACTTACATATAGAAACCTCACTTAGAGGCACATTTCTGTGAACAGTTTTGCTGCTACAGGGCGGAACTATTAGCTCCATGCCCTTGGTCAGTGACAGTCTCTTTGAGCCTCAGCTTCTACGTCTGTAAAAAGGAGATTATTATACTCTCTTTGTGGCATTTTTGAGAGGATTAAATGAATAATATGGGTAAAGCAGGAAGCCCAGGCCTGACCTCCATTAATAGTAGGTATTAATAATGTGAAAGGGGAAAAACTTTTTATTTTTTTATCTAGCTCTGTCTTTACTGACATCCACACACTGTTCACTGACATCTAGCATCTCTTGCTATTAAAAATTCCATCGGGAGAAGTTATTTGCCTTTGTGCAACTCATTTGCTTTTCTTTAAAAAAATAGTGATAGTGATAGCCAGCTTTTATTAAACAGGTACTATATTCCCGGCATGCTACTAGGTTTTTAATATGTATTCACTATCTCATTTTACTTTAAGAACAGGATTTTTTTTTCATTTTGCAAATGGGGGACGTGATGCCCAGTAAGTGGAATGAATTGCCCAAAGTTGAAATTTATATCTAGATGTGACTGACTCTAGGCTTCCTTGTACTTTAGTAATGACATGTATGATTTCTTTGTTGTGTCTGACCCTGGCATGGAAGTCTTTGAAAGGAAAGGTGACAACTGTCAGTAGGTACCCTTTTGGGAAACTCCTGTCTGCTAGAGACTGTGCCAAGTGTTTTACTTACATTAACCTATTTATTCTTCCCAAATCTAGGAAATAACTATAATTATCTCCATTTTACAGTTGAGGAAATCAAGGTGCGGAGAGGTTCAGGGGCATTTAGTCAGTGGTGGAGATGGGATTGGATTCCAAGTCTTATGGCTGCAAAACCCATGCTCTTATTCAGTCTGTTATACTGCATCAAAATTTTAGGATGAGAGTTTTAATTTTTTTAATGAGGTATGGGGCTGTTTTTCAAAGACGGTAGCTTCCAGGTATTTGCTGCTAATCGTGCTTAATTTTTAGCTGAGTAATAATAGCCAGATTCCTGGCAGAAGCTATTAATGCTACATTTGCCAGTAAGCTAGAGCTGTGTTCTATCCCAGAGGTAGCTGTAGGCTCTAGCATCTCTTCCACGGTCAAAGCCCTCAGAAGTATAATGTGTAACTTGTGTTAACACCAAGGAGGGTGGCATTTCCCAGAGCTTTAGTTCTATAACATGGAAGACCTCAAACCTCAGCCATGCTTCAGACTCACAGTAAAGTGCATTCTAATTGGTAATCGGTGCATAAGGAACCAAAGAAAATTTTAATTAAATGCTGTTGTGTGAATTTTCCAGTCATTTTATGCCTGTTGAAATGATTTCATTTAGTTTAAAGTCTTCTTCCAGTGCTCTGCCCTTCCTCTTTATAGTATAACTTTATCAAGATTTTGTGCCTTTTCTCCTAGAAGGGTTTAATTACCATCATTAAGGATTTAGTCTGCTCTACATTTACTTAACTCTGTTCCCTGTGTGCTAAGGGGCATTTGCTGTAGTGGAAAGAGCATGGCGATTTGGAGTCCTGCAGACTGTGAGCAAGTTACTTAAATCTCCATGAGCCTCAGTTTCTTCATAGTATAAAATGGGGCTAATCATATTAAGTTGTACAGATGTTGGGAGGAGGATTAGAGATAACGTATTTAAGTTCCCTAGCACATACTCAAAACTGATTGACAGACTCTGCTGAGAGGATTTACTTGCTAACTGGTACAGATTATTTTCTGAAGTTGTAATAGGGTCTGTTTTACTTTGATCTCCTTTTTGTCTTGTTCTTTTTAGTGGGTGTTCACAAGAATTGTCTTCAGTCATGGCCTTGGGTTTAAGGTGCTCCCGCTTGGTCCACCCTGCCTTTTGCAACTTCCTTGCAGCCTTGACCAGACCTGTTTCAGAAGTTACGCTGAAGACAGTGAGTGGAAGACAGAATGACCACGGGCAATACCTAGCCTATCCAGCTGTACCAATCCGTCATTTCGCTACCAAGAAAGCCAAAGGTAGAGGCATGACCTCCTCACCCCTGTCTTATATTTAGCCCTTGAATTATCATAGCTGGAAGGGATCTCAGAGATGTTCTGAATTTCTCCCCATGCCTCATGAGGAAACGGTATCTCAGGTGGTTCAGTTGATTAGCTTAAAAGGTCACAGTGACAGAGTTGGTATTAGAACCTGTTTTGTCATTGCCATGCCGCCTCTTTTGTTATTATGGCTCAGAAAATGCCTAATTTCTTTTAGATTTAGAATTAGAGGTATAAGTGCCAAGCAAATCAGAATACTTGTGGCAGGGATCAACCTGCCTTCTCCTTATAGGAAGATCTGCGTTGGAAATAATATTAAAAGCAGAAGGTTGGTGGGTGAGGAGATATTAGAGCCGTGGATTTAGATGGATGATCTTAATGGCTTGTGTCATCCAAGAATGAGACCTTGATACAACTCAGGTCTCAGCTTAAATGCCGCTTCCTCAGGGAAGCCTTCCCTGACCTCTTAGGCTGGGTCAGGTCCCTTGTTACATGCATTTGTGCACACTGTTACTTTACCTTTGATGTACTTAAGCACAGCACTCATTAATTAGTTAATTATTGTTTGTTATGTCTTCCATACTGGACCCTGTGAGGTCTATGTCTTTCTTGTTTAGCAACTAACAGGGCCTGACACATAGTATGTATCAAAAAATTTTGCTGAAGGAATGAATGAGTGACAGAAAATTGTCAAGCAGACCTGCTATTTGCAGTGGTGGGTCAGGGATTCCATTCCTAAGGATGGTGCTTGAAATACCCTACTGAATATTTTTCCCACTGCTTTTCTTTTATGGTTTCATGCAGACCTTTTCCTTTTCTGTTAATAGGAAAATTAACAAGTTGCCAAAAGAGCTTTAATGCATAGAAGCCTTATATTCAGTTAATAACTTTGATCTATAGGTTGCATTATATTTTTTTAAATTCACATACATTTAATAATTTAATTTGATCCTTATAATTATCCATTGAAGGAATTGTAATTATCCAGTGAAGAAATTCTTCTAATTACCTAGTGAAGCACATATCTCACCATTTTGCAAATGAGGAAACTGAGGTCCATATGTAAGACATTTGCCCATGATCATATCGAGTTAGTGGCAGAACTGGAATCCAGGTCTCCTGATGTCCACAGCATTGCAGTATTCAAGTGCACTAGACGTTAGCTGCAGCGTGTAAGCAGCATCTTTTCATATTTCATTGGCTATTCAGTTTTTGTCTTCTTTGATTGCCTCCTAAAAAGTTGGTTGACTTTTTCCTTTAGATTTATTGGATTCTTTCTATATTAGGAATGCTAATCCTTTGTTGATTGTATATGTTGCAAGTATCTACTTTGCCTTTTTACTTTATGATGTCTTTCATTGAACGTAAGTTTCAATGTAGTCATATTTTTCAGTTCTTTCTTTTATCATTTGTGCCTTTTCTGTCTTATTTAACAAACCCTCAGCTATCTGAAAGTCATAAAGCTATTCTTCTGTATTTTCTTCTAAATCTTTTAAAGGTTTTTACTTTCCACATTTGGGTTTTTAATCCATATGGAATTTATTTCTGAATATGATGTGAGGCAGGGAATCTATTTTATTTCTTTTTTTTTTTTTTTCTTTTTGCTGTACGCGGACCTCTCACTGCTGTGGCCTCTCCCGTTGCGGAGCACAGGCTCCGGACGCGCAGGCTCAGTGGCCATGGCTCACAGGCCAAGCCGCACCGCGGCACGTGGGATCTTCCCAGACTGGGGCACGAACCCGTGTCCCCCGCATCGGCAGGCGGACTTGCAACCACCGCGCCACCAGGGAGGCCCTATTTTATTTCTTTTTAAAATGGATAATAAGTGTGTCAACCTCACTTACTGAGTAGCCCTTCTTTACTCCCAGATTTGTAATGCTTCCTCTGTCATATGTCAGGTTTCTTTGTAGGTATGATTTATATCTGAGTTCTTGATGTGTCGAACTACTCATCTCTCCCTGCACTAAATTCCTTAATGCCTGAATCACAAGTCTTGAATCTAGTGGTACAAATCTTTCCCCTCAGAACACGCTAGCTTTTTCTTTTTCTTCTTCTTGGCCTTTTGCTCTTCTCTATGAAACTTGTATTGTCAGGTTTTCTCCATAAAGATCTTGCACAGTTCTTTAATCAGGTTTATTTCTAGGCTATCATCATTTTTGTCACTTTTGTATATGATGTTTTTTAAAGTAAATTTTTGAGTGATGTACACAGAAAAGTGCATACATACATTGTAAGTGTATGGCTCAGTGAATTTTCACAAAGTGAACACAACCATGTAACCATCACCCAGATTAAGATACAGAACGTCACTTGTACTCTGGAAGCTTCCCTCATGTCCTTTTAAGTTGTCACCCTTCAAAAGACAGGCCCCTCTCTTGACTTTACCACCACAGATTTGTCTTGCCCTTTTTGAACTCAAGATGTATTCTTTCATGCCTGGCTTCCTTTCGTAGCAATCTTCATGTGAGATTTGTCCATGTTGTTGCCTGTAGTAGTTGTTGGTACATTTTTATTTCTTTATAGTACCCCAGTGAATGCGTATACCACGATTTATGTGTGTTTTCTATAGTTGATGGATATTTGAATTGCTTCCAGTTTTGAGCTAAAATAAATAATGCTGCTATGAACATGCATTTTGATGCCCATATGTATGCCTTTCTGTTGGGTGTATACCAAGAGGAGGATTGCTGAGCCTTCGGTTATGCATATATTAAGTTTCAGTTCAGTTTCAGAACATACAGTTCTCCAAAGTAGTCATGTCAGGTTACACTCCTTCCCAGAGTGTTTTAGCTTTCTATTTGCTAAATACCCACTGTATGCTTGTGGACACTTGGTATGGTCAGCCTTTTTAATTTTAGCCATTCTGATGGGTGTGCATTTATATCTCATTATGGTTTTAATTTATATTTCATTGATGAATAATGATGGTGAGCACCTTTTATTTGCTTATTGGTTATTTGAATATCCTCTTTCCAGTCTTTTGCCCATTTAAAAAAATTGACTTGTAAGAATTTTAATGTATTCTAAAGATAAGACTTCTGCATATATATATGTATTGCTGATAATAATTGCCTTTTCACAGTGTTTTTTTAATGAACAGAAGTTCTTAATTTTAATGTAGACCAATTTATCAATCTTTATCGAGTAGTGCTCTTTTTTTCCTTTTTAAGAAATTTTCCCCTACCTTAAGGTCATAAATATATTCTGTGTTATTTTATACAAGATTCATTGTTTTAAGTTTATATCTTTTTAAAAATTGTGTTTTCTATTTGGTTGCTGGTGAATAGGAATACTTTTTTTTTTTCTTTTTTGGCCGCACCATGCAGCTTTCAGGGTCTCAGTTCCCTGGCCAGGGATTGAACCCAGGCCACGGCAGTGAAAGCCCAGAATCCTAACCACTAGGCCACCAGGGAACTCCCCGATTTTCTCTTTGTTCTTGAGTTAGTTTTAGTAAATTATATGTTTATAGGAAGTTCTTGGCATAAAGTTGTCCATAATAGTCTCTTAAGATTATTAAAATCTCTACTGTTTTGGTGACTGTGTCCCCTTTTTCTTTCTTAGTATTATTTATTTGTGTCTACTTCCCTTTTTAAAAATAATTAATTAATTTATTTATTTTTGGCTGACTTGCGTCTTTGTTGCTGCACACGGGCTTTCTCTAGTTGCATCAAGTGGGGGCTACTCTTCCTTGCGGTGCGCGGGCTTCTCATTGCTGTGGCCACACTTGTTGCGGAGCATGAGCTCTAGGTGTGTGGGCTTCAGTAGTTGTGGCCCGTGGGCTCAGTAGTTGTGGCTTGCGGGCTCTAGAGCACAGGCTCAGTAGTTGTGGCGCATAGGCTTAGTTGCTCTGCAGCATGTGGGATCTTCCCAGACCAGGGATCGAACCCATGTCCCCTGCATTGGCAGGCAGATTCTTAACCACTGCGCCACCAGGGAAGTCCCTACTTCCCTTTTTTAATCAATTATTTTTGACAGAAGTTTGTCAATTTTACACACCTTTTTAGAAAAAGAGCTTTTAATTTTTTTGATCTCTCTTTTTTAAAACTTTATTGACTTCTGTTCTATATCGTTTACTTCCTCCCATGTTCTTGTTCTTTTTATATCCTTTGAGCTGGACAGTTAGTTCATTAATTTTCGACTTCTTTTCTTGTAAGCATTTAAGACTGTAAATTTATAAATACAACTTTAGGTACTTCCTACAAGTTTTTGTTGTGTAGTATTTTTATTATTGTCATTTTAAATATTTTAAAATTCCACTGTGCATTTTTCTTCAGTCCATAAGTAGTTTTGAAGCTCAGAATTGTTATATCTTTCTGGTGAATTTTTTCTGTTTTTATGAAGTGCTCCTCATTGTTTCTAATAATGCATTTTGTTGTAAAATCAATTTTGTCTTAATATAACTACACCAGCCTTCTTTTGATTAATATTTGCTAGGGTTATAATTTTCTCATGCCCATACATTAAACTTTCTGTGAGCTTATATTTTTGTAAAATCTCTTGTATATATTATATACGACTAGATTAAAAAAAATCTTACTGAGAGTCTCTAACTTTTAACTGGTTCTTTGGTCTGGGTACTTGTATTTCTATTATTTTGTACTACCTCTTTATTGAGGTTTTCTTTGTTTCTTCTTTTCTCCTTTCTATTGAATTAATCAAGTTTCTTTATTCTTTTTTCATCTCTGCTGATTTGGAAGGTATACATTCTATTTCTTATTGTTTTGGTGGTTACTTTTAATTTCTTTTCTATGTTTTTATAAAAATAAAGCACCTAGGGCTTCCCTGGTGGCGCAGTGGTTGAGAGTCCGCCTGCCGATGCAGGGGACCTGGGTTCGTGCCCCGGTCCGGGAAGATCCCACATGCCGTGGAGCGGCTGGGCCCGTGAGCCATGGCCGCTGAGCCTGCGCGTCCGGAGCCTATGCTCCGCAACGGGAGAGGCCACAACAGTGAGAGGCCCGCGTACCGCAAAAAAATAAATAAATAAAAAATAAAGCACCTATGGAAAAGTGCAGCTATCATAAGAAAATAATAATAAGCTTGATAATTTTCACTTATATAATTTTTACTTATGTAATCAGCACCCAAACCAAAAACCAGAGCATTCCCAGCATGTCAAAAGTGCCCTTTTGCTCCCTTTTAGTAACTTACCACCTTCTACCCTTTGCAGGTAACTATTATTCTAACTACTAATGATATAGTTTTATCTGTTATACTGTTTAGTATATGTTATTGTACCTGGATTTTGCACTGTACAGTCTGGATTCTTGTGTCTAGCCACTTTGCTTAACATCATGTTTGTGAGATTCATTTAAATTCTTCTTTGTAGTTGTAGATCTTTTCTTCTTATGGTTGTATAGTATTTCATTCATAAAGAATATTTATCCATTCTAATATTGATGGGCATAACTTAAAATTTTTAACATGCATACTTGGTTTAACACTAAAGTTGAAGATATTATTTCCATTGTTTCTAGCTTCTGTTGTTGCTCTTGGAAATTATTTCTAGCTTCTATTGTCGCTATTATTCTAAATTTTGATCCTTTATGGATAATTTGTCTTTTCTCTGGCTGTTTTCACAATCTCTTTGTCCTTGGTTTTCTGCATTCACAAAATGTCTAGGTGTGAATTTACCTAGAATTTTATTATCCTGTTTGGAACTTGTGTTTCTAAATCTGAAGATTCACCTCTTTCATCAGTTCTGACAATTCTAAGCCATTAGCCCGTTAACTTAAGACCAGTGAGATTTCAAGCAAGATGGTGATACAAGCAAGTAAATGTTCAAAAAAAAAAATCACTCTGCTGCTAACTGGTTGGTTACTTTGGGCAAAACATTTAAATGGCTTGTGCCTCAAATTTCTCATCTGTAAAACGGGGACAATAATAATCTCTGTTCTTCCTAAGTCAGAGAGCTGCTTTGAATATCTAAAAGAAGAATGTACTTGAAATTGCATTGCAAATTGTAATATGGTATATAAATAGCTCAGGATCTAGCTCACTGTAGATGTTCAATAAAATTTGTTGTGAATGATCTCAATCAGTATTTGTTGAATTCTTAATAAATAAACTAGTGTAGGATAATATTATTTAAATATTTTTATTCTTTTTCTCCTTCCCACACCCTCCTTAGAGAAATGCAAGACTATTTGTGATACTCACGGGAGTGATCTATGTATGCATATACACATTATAGATGCATATGAAAAATCGCTGTGATGGTTTAGATA
Organism: Globicephala melas; assembly: GCF_963455315.2. Lineage (NCBI taxonomy): Eukaryota > Metazoa > Chordata > Mammalia > Artiodactyla > Delphinidae > Globicephala > Globicephala melas. The sequence continues at coordinate 12,860,743 of NC_083319.1, read as the reverse complement.
TAAATTAGAATTTTATTCAGTTCTCAGTATTGTTGCTTTCTAAAATATAAGCCATTGTCACTACTACCGGCGGTGTTTAATGTTGCTAAGCTACTGTTGTTTTTTTTGTCTGTACCAGCCATCAGATACTTTGCATATCCTTGTCTTAGGATTCATTTTTAAATGAATTAATATATTTTATGTATCTCCAATTACATTTTATGAAGACAATTTAATGGAAAGTTCATGGGTTTAAAATTAGGTACATCTGGGACCAAACCTTGTCTTTACTATTTCATGACCTTGTGACATTAGGCAAAGTCACTCTACCTTTCTCACCTTCTGTTTATTTTTCTGAAAAATAAGGAATTCATTCACTTATGGAGTGTCTGCCATGTGGATAGTGCTCTTTTAGGTATTTGAATTACTTAATTTGTGTCCTTGCAGCAACCTGGCAGTATAGATATTATTCCTGTTTCATAGGAAAGGAACCTGATATCAGAGAAGTAGAGTAACTTACTCAAGGTCATAAAGGTCGTATGCATTATAGTGCATATTTTCACCTGGGTGTCTCATTATAAAACCTGTGCCTTCACTAATATCTGAGAAAGTGCTTTGTGTGATGCTGGGTCCCAGGTTGACAGTAAGTGTAGGCTCTTTTTTAGGGCCTACACTTAGTGACAATGTTCTGTAATTTTCTAGCACTTGGCTTTTTTCCCTGCACATAGTAGGTACTTCTTAACTCATTGTTTATTGTCTCTGTTTATGCTGCTGTTTTTTTTTATTCATTGAATGTTGACTTTCTAGCCAAAGGGAAAGGACAGTCCCAAACCAGAATGAATCTTAACACTGCCTTGGTTGAGGATATAATCAGCTTGGAAGAGGTGGATGAAGAAATGAAGTCGGTGATAGAAGCGCTCAAGGATAATTTCAATAAGACTGTCAATATAAGGACCTCACCAGGTTAGTGACTGAACCTGTGTTTTGGAGAGGGGCGTAGTGGCAAAAACATCGCTTTGGCAGAGCTGGGTTTTAGTCCTAGCTTTATCACTTACTAATGGGTGACCATGGGCAGTTACTTCTCTGGTTTTCAGTTTCCTTGTCTAATTCCTACCTTCTAGCTTTGGGATGGGTAAATAAATGAGGTAACATGTGCAATCGTTCTAGCACAGTGCCCAGCACATGTTAACACTACATTTATCCATTTAGCAAATACTTGCCTGCTATGAACTAGGCGTTGTGCTGGTATAAAGTGAACAAAATAGGTATGGTCTTTGCTCTCATGGAATAATACTCTCAAAAAATGGAAATTTTATTATTGTTGTACTCTCTACACTTGTAGGTATTTAGTTTCATAGTAACTGACATCTTTGGTCTGATTTTTCCAATTTGTTCTATTTGGCCGTTCTTATCGCTTACTGGGAACCAACTGGCTGCAGACCTGCCCACCTGAGGCATTTCTGTACCCCTGAGCTTGACCAGGAAGATTCCGTTTGGGTTAATAACTTCCTGAAAGTGGCTTTCCTAAGTGGGAAATGTCAGAACTGTCTAGGAGAACTGTTTGCAGATGTGATGGAAGAAGTGAGTTGTCAGCTAATGGTGCAGGCAGGCAGGAAAAATCCAATTGCTGTTAAATTGGCCTTTTGGAAATTGTCATCATCCTAGAGTCAAGCCCGGGACCCCCTCGGAAAGTATCTGTGGGAGCTTGCACTGCTCCCACTCACATCTTGCTTGGGGTAGTTCACAAGGAAACTAGAAAGTATTTCACGAACTTGTTCTTAAGAAAACCAAGTGAAAAGTATACGGCTTCATTTATAAACACCAGCAGAAACATACAGAGTTCAGAGACGAGATCCAGTGTGAAACCAGAAGACCATTCCGTCATTTGTCAGCCCTGGACTGGGGCATTTCTGCCTTTGCTGACAGTAGAGCGTGCCATTCAATCTCTCCCAACTGTTTATTTTAAACTTGCTTATTATTTTAGGTATGAAGCTGATAAAGTGCTTTGTCTCCCCTGTGCTTTCTGGCCTGTTAACATTCTGCAGCCGAAACCAGAGAGCAGTTTGAGAGGAGCTCAGGGAGAAATGTGATACTTAAAATTAGCCAGCAAGCTCCACTCTTGTTGAACTTAAAAAGATGATGGGCCTGGAAAGAGGTTGGGAGTGTAATTTGTTAAATGTTAACCTCTGCGAAAATGAGGGGCAGGAATGAGGCTGAGGGAGATTCTCGCTGGGGACAGATTGAGGGAAAAGGATTTGATGCATTATGTCGATACGGATTTAGGGAATGGGAACCACCACAATTGCGTACTGAAAAGCCCATGTTGGGACTTCTGTGGCAAAGGATCTTATGGCAAATCAGGAAGGCTGAATTAAGATCCGTTTTCAGAAGGCCTCCCATTGGTATTTCCTCTTTGCTTCTTTCTCTTCAGGGTTATGTCTGTGCAATGTTCTGTGTAGAAATTTGGGCCATGAGGAGACTTGGGTGAAACAGGCTAAATAGACTGGCTAAAGACTTAGCCAGTCTTTTATTTTATTTTATTTTTTTGCCAGATTCTTCCATACCATCTTTCATTACTATCTGAACCAGCAGGCACTTTTCCTCTTACACGTCCATCTACCAGCAGTTTCTGTCTCCAAGATAGTTGATTGCTTTTAATAGTTGTCTAGGCCCTCCCTGGTGGCGCAGTGGTTGAGAGTCCGCCTGCCGATGCAGGGGACACGGGTTCGTGCCCCAGTCCAGGAAGATCCCACATGCCACGGAGCGGCTGGGCCCGTGAGCCATGGCTGCTGAGCCTGCGTGTCCGGAGCCTGTGCTCCGCAACGGGAGAGGCCACAACAGTGAGAGGCCCACGTGCCGCCAAAAAAAAAAAAAAAGTTGTCTAGAATACAGATTTATTTCTTTGTTCATTCTTGTCCTCTCATTCATTCATCCATCCATCCGTACATTCATTTATTCATCAAAGCATTATTGAGGACTTATTCTGTGCTGATTAATAGGTGCTGTACAGAGAGAAAAGACATTGTCCCCACCTTCCAAGAGCCTAGATCCTAGATCCTAATGTGAAGGGATAGACAAGTGAACCAACATGTGTAAAACCATATAGCAAAGCAGAGTGGTGAAGACCATGGCTTTGGAGTTGATCAGACCTGGGTTTGAATTCAGCTCCATTGTTAAGAGCTCTTGTGACCTTGGACAAGTTATACTCTGTGCCTCGGTTTCCACATCTGTAAAATGGTGGCACTGTCTCATAGGGTTATTGTGATAATGAAAGCAAATAAATTACAGAAAGCATTTAGCACTATGTCTTGCCATGGGAAGTGTTCAGTAAATATTGGTTGCCATTATTGTAGAAGTGTGCATAGGATCCTCGGGAGCTCATAAAGGCTTTGTAATCCAGCCTAGGAGGTCAGACAGGATTTCTGAGATTAGATACAATCATAGCTGAGTGTTAAGGAGTGAGCAGGAGTTAGCTGAGCAGAGAAGGGCATCCTCAGTAGAAGGATCCTGAGGCAAGAGAGAACAGGCTGTATTAGAGAAATTACAAGTAGGTTAGTTTGGTTAAAATATAGGAGAAAGTTGAAAAGTAATAATAATAGCATTTATTGGGCACTTACATATGCCAGGACACAATTATAAGTGCTTTCCATAAACTCTTTCATTTAACCCTCATAACAACTCTATGAGAGAAGTATGATTTTAATGCCCCATTTAGAAATCAGGAAACAGACGCGCAAAAGGTTGAAGGGACCTTCCTAAGGTCACACAGTCAGGAAGTGGCAGGGTTGGTATTTGAACCCAGGTCACTGGTTTTCAGAATCATGGACTTTTCCAGATTGAAGCCAGTGGTGTCAACAGCCTTCTATCTTGTGATGGTGAATTGAGTACTGTGCTTCAAATCAGATCTTTGGGCCATGGTATGGTACTGCATTATTCTAACAACAATTTGCTGGGACAACTCCCAATTTGTTTAAAATACTGACCTCCAGCCCCCGACCCTTTACTCTTTGTGTATCAGAATGAGCCATCTGTGAGTGGTTCTTAAAGTGAATGGTAATGTTTCCTTTTAGTTTTCATTTGCATAGGAAATCAGGGAGTTGGAATAACACCCCTTCTCCATCTGTAACTATATACTTGCCTTCTTGACAAGAAAATTTTGCCCAGGGTTTTCCATAATTCAGATAGAGACAAAGATCAGATCCAGGATAACAGTGAAGTGGTAATAGTTGGTGGGGTTTTTTTGTTTGTTTTATGTTTTTTGTTTGTTTTTCTTCCTAAAGGGAATCTAAGTGCCAAAATCAAGGTGGTATCAGGGAGCAGTTCCAAACCTGGCTGCATGTCAGAATCATGTGGTGATCTTTAAAAAAACTACAAGCTCCCCCAAAATCACAGGCTCCCAAGCCCCTGCAGAATCAGGCTGTCTGGGGGTGGGGCTGAGGAATCTACGTGAAAAAGCTCCCTGGGGATTCTGACGCACAACCAAATTTGAATTCCACTGATAAGGGAAAGAGCCTTGATTAGAATTGGGAGTAAGCACACCTGGGTTGGAGCTTGGCTCTTCCTCCTTTTCCTTTCCTTAGCTCTGTGATTTGGCGCATTTAACCTCCCCAAGTCTCTTTCTCTGGTGTCAAGTGGAGACAGTGATAGTGTTACAGACTAGTTGTGAAAACTAAAAGGCCTAATAAGTGGTTAACTATTTTTATGTTTATTTTTTGGTGCCTATGGTGTACTTGCTTGTTTATATTTAGTTATAATCCTCACTTTAATCCTGTACTTTTTAATTGAGTTGGAAACCGAGGTACCGAGAACATGACTAACTTGCCTGAGGTTTCATGTTAGTAAATGGCAGTGTTGCTGGAGGGGTGACCAGCTCTTTCCAGTCTCAGCTCTCAAAGTCATGTGTCACAGGAAACCACTCAGGGCCAGGCAGACCAGGACTGTTGGCTACCCTGGTGCTGGTAAGCAGTTGCAACCTAGTTTTGTCAACATTTCAAAGCTCTTTCCATCACGTGGCACCACGGCTCCTGTGGAAGCCCCTTGAACCATCTTTGCCACATTAGTAAGGGATCCCTAAACATTAGTTGAATCTGAATTGATAGAGACTTAGATGTGGGGCTACTAAAGTCCTTCTGAATTCGAAGACCCTTTATTTCATTTTTCTTTTAGGATCCCTTGATCATATCACTGTGGTAACTGCTGATGGGAAACTTGCTCTAAACCAGATTGGCCAGATCTCCATGAAGTCGCCACAGCTGATTTTGGTGAATATGGCCAGCTTCCCAGAGGTAAGGTGGCCTTGCTAAAGGGGTCCCTCTCCATGGTCTCTTTTGGAATGCAGGAGGCTGAGTCGAGTCAGGAGAACGTGTTCCCTCTAGTTTGGGATGAACCAAGAGAGAAGGCATAATAATGGGAATTTCAGGATAAGAAAAGCTCTCTTCCTGTTTGTAAATTCCTTTTCTGTTTAACTCAAACACTATAGAGGCCAGGCAAGTAATTTGAATACTGACAGGGGCCCCATCTAAGACAAACGATAGTGGCAGTGCAGTGATGGAAGGGCTGGGGTAAACTAGCTCCCGTGCCCTGTCTGAAGGGAGCAGCCTTTGCCCAGCTATTGCTGATCCTTCCCGGGCAGAAATGCAGGCCTGGTCATTAGATATTACCAGGCGTTAAGGTGTTTGTTTACAGAAGAAGCCAGTAACCCCAATTTTTATGTAAGCTCTTTGCTAAATGTTGATAACTAATGCCCTTTTTTGTGTGTTTTGTTTTAAGACTATGACAAAACCTAATGGGCCACGTTTGCTCTGTGGGCCACCAGTCTGTGACTTTTGCATTAGTATTTGGAGCAGACCTTCCAGGAATTCACATTCCTTTCAAACTGGACTGACCATTGCAGACTATTGCACAGAGCACAGTGCTTCCAAGGCTGGAAGGTGGGTTGCATTAGATCATTGCAACCTGGAGACTATGATTTTAAGTCTGGTTGAGGAAGGTAAATGGGTTTTTCCTTATTGGTCCAGTGAGAATTGACCTGGGTTGGGAATCCTTGAGGACCTGGAATCTGGTCCCACCTGTCCCGCCAGCTGGCTGTTTGACCTTGTGTAGGTTGTGTCACTTCCTGGGTCTCCCATTTCCTCACCGGTTAATATGAGGTAAAGGAATCTGAAGTCTCTCCCTATTCCGATGGTCTGTTTCAGTAGTTATAGCCCAAAGACAGAGACCAAAGTTGAAACTGCTGGATTTGACAAACTGGGCTAGAGATATGAGTAAGAGAAAGCCCTTGCTATGAGCAGCCTGTTTCAAATCGGAGGGCTCTTGTAGCTGATGTGCTAGGCACATTTGTGAGGGGTATTACTCACTCCTCCACCAATCTATTCTCTATACTGCAGCCTGAGCGAACTTGTAAAGATGTCTATTGGATTATGTCATTCCCAGGCACCGAGTTTATCAGTGGCTTCAAGTAATCTTTAAATAAAAGATGACTGTGGCCTAGAAGGCTTTGCATGAAATGGCCCCTGCCTGTCTCTGCAGATTCTCCAGTCTTGTGCCACTGTCACCCTTGCACACGGCTCTAGCCGCACTAGCCTTTCAACTCCTCAGACCCTTTGCGTCCTCAGGGCCTTTGCATATGCTCTTTCCTTTGCTCGGGACACTCTTGTCTGGCTAATTGCTACTCATGTTTTGGATCAGAGCTTACATATTACTTTCTCAGGGAAGTCTTCCCTAATCTACCCAATCCCAATTATTCCTCCACATTTACCACTTTTATACAGCCCAGTTCTTTTTCTTCATTGTACTTGTCATTATCAATAGTTATACAGTTTTTTACATCTTAATTTTCCAGCTCACTTTCACTAGACTGTAAGCTTGGAATGTAGGAATCATATCTAACTTGCTCTGACTTACGCCTAACACTGTGCCTGACACATGGATGCACTCAGTAAATTTTCCTCAAATGGATGAATACTTGTCATTAGGTTGATGGAAGGGAGACACTCATTCCTGGTGTTACCGAGGAACAGAGTAATGGACAAAAAGGGAACTGTCAGCTCTTTCCCTTTCTGGCCCCTCTGAACCACTGAGGCCTCTCTGCCTTGTTCATCTAATCCCACAGGCACTGCGGGCCAATTTAGGGAATAGCCTCCTAATTACACAGTTTGAAGACCTCATCAGGCAGATTGCTTTTCAGAGCCAGCCACTTCTGTTATTAAATAGCAAATGGCATTCACAGAAGAAGCACCTGATTGGCCACCAGAGCATCTTATGAGGCAGGAGGAGGTATTAACAGCTTAATTTTTTCTTAGGAAGTTGGAGTATATCTTCATTTTTCAAGCAAAGCATCTTTGCCATTTCTCCAAGTTGAAATTCTGTGGGTTTTGAGAAAAAAACATTTACAGTCATCTCACTAGAGAGGTTCTTTACAAGGACAGAGTGAGGAAGTGTGAGTTACATTGTCTTTTGAATTCCTTTATCTCATCTGGTGTATATATTAAACAAATAGCTCTAACTAAACATTTCCTTCCTCCAGTTTAGAAGCTGTCCATGCAGTACCCAGGTTTATAGCTTCAAAATGCTGAGCTAATCCTCACTGTGTTTATATAATTCCTTTCTGTTTTAGATGCGGTTGGCTTTCTTTTCAAACCTGAGCATTTCTGTGTCATGCCCTAGAGACATGATGCAGGTTTACATGCAGAATCTTTTCAGATACATCAAGGGCAGAAAACTGCGTTGCATTTGTTAAGCACGTGTCCTGCTTGATAAATGATGCAGTTGCTGCCTTCCATAAACTTGCCTGCAGCTAGAGTTAATGATTGGAAAAAAAGAAGGGAGTAAAAAAACCACAGCATGATTTGAACAAGGCAAATGAAAAAAAAATTCTGCAGGCTCCATTATTGCTCTTGTGGCAGTAAGAAAGCAAATGTGTGGTGAGCGTCTACGGTGTGACCAGGCACTGCTTTCTCATGTCTTGCTTCATGTGATCAACACGGATACTCTTTATTTTATTATTATTATTATCTTTATCATTAAAAAGTGTTTTTATTTATTTAATTAATTAATTTTTTTACATCTTTACTGGAGTATAATTGCTTTACAATGGTGTGTTAGTTTCTGCTTTATAACAAAGTGAATCAGCTATACTTATACATATATCCCCATATCTCTTCCCTCTTGCGTCTCCCTCCCTCCCACCCTCCCTATCCCACCCCTCTAGGTGGTCACCAAGCACCGAGCTGATCTCCCTGTGCTATGCAGCTGCTTCCCACTAGCTGTCTATTTTACATTTGGTAGTGTATATATGTCCATGCCACTCTCTCACTTTGTCCCAGCTTCCCCTTCCCCTTCCCTGTGTCCTCAGGTCCATTCTCTAGTAGGTCTGCGTCTTTATTCCTGTCCTGCCCCTAGGTTCTTCATGACCATTTTTTTTTTTTTTTTTTTTAGATTCCGTATATATGTGTTAGCATACGGTATTTGTTTTTCTCTTTCTGACTTACTTCACTCTGTATGACAGCCTCTAGGTCCATCCACCTCACTACAAATAACTCAATTTCGTTTCCTTTTATGGCTGAGTAATATTCCATTGTATATATGTGCCACATCTTCTTTATCCATTCATCTGTTGATGGACACTTAAGTTGCTTCCACGTCCTGGCTGTTGTAAATAGAACTGCAGTTAACATTGTGGTACATGACTCTTTTTGAATTATGGTTTTCTCAGGGTATATGCCCAGTAGTGGGATTGCTGGATCATATGGTAATTCTATTTTTAGTTTTTTAAGGAACCTCCATACTGTTCTCCACAGTGGCTGTATCAATTTACATTCCCACCAACAGTGCAAGAGGGTTCCCTTTTCTCCACACCCTCTCCAGCATTTATTGTTTGTAGATTTTTTGAGGATGGCCATGCTGACTGGTGTGAGATGATATCTCATTGTAGTTTTGATTTGCATTTCTCTAATGATTAATGATGTTGAGCATTCTTTCATGTGTTTGTTGGCAATCTGTATATTTTCTTTGGAGAAATGTCTATTTAGGTCTTCTGCCATTTTTGGATTGGGTTGTTTGTTTTTTTGATATTGAGCTGCATGAGCTGCTTGTAAATTTTGGAGATTAATCCTTTGTCAGTTGCTTCATTTGCAAATATTTTCTCCCATTCTGAGGGTTGTCTTTCCATCTTGTTTATGGTTTCCTTTGCTGTGCAAAAGCTTTTACGGATACTCTTTAAAATTAAAGTTTATTCCATTTTATAAATGAGGGAACTGAGGCTCAGAGAAGTAGAATCTCTTCTGCAGGTTCACGCTGCTGTGGTAAAGCCAAGATTTGAGCATGGGTCTGTTGGACTCTAAAGGCTGTGCTCCTTTCACCATCCATTCGTTAATTCCACAAATATTTTTTAGTCCCTGCAAGTCAGCTGTTGACTGGAACCCAGATTGTCAAGGATTTGTTCACCTGTCTACAAAAGTTTCATCATCTTTTGTCCTGTAGCGTAGACACGCACATAGACACGAATGAGTTAGATTTATTAGTTTAAGAACAGTAATAGCAGACATTGCTAATTGATTGCAGCACGCTTGCCTGCCTGACCCCAGGTGGGGTCTGTGATCTTTCTCGACCCAGTACTCCAAGCAGCTGCAACCAGTGAGTCAGTGTTATCACTGGAGAGCAGCCTACTGGTGGGCATCCCTTCAAAGAGGGGGTAAAAGCTAGGAGAGGGAAATGCGATAGAAATAGGTGCCTTTTTGTCTGAACCACGAGTAGTTCAGAAGTCATGTTGGGAAAATGACTATAATTCCCTAAGTTTCTGTATCCTTCCATATCAAACTAAAATATACATGTTTAGAGTATTTTAGAACTACCTCTTTTAGTAGATACCTTTGCAAATGAAACCCCTCTTGGTTCACATTTTTTCTGCATGTGAAAGGACACAGAACATGTATAAAATAGTATAAAATAAGGGTTTTTTTGTGTGTAGGGGGGTTATAAACATGAAGTAAAAGTAAGGAGATGAGTTTTTCTAGCAGGTCTGAGTCAGTGCATTAATATACTTACTCAACAAGCTTTTACTGAGCACTTAGCACACACTAGGCCCTGAGCCTTGGACTGGGACTATGTAAATACTGAGACATAGTTCCTGCCCAGCTTGGAAGCAGCAGTGGGTACTCCCTTGCTTGCCTGGGAAGGCTGTGTGGCAACACTTGGGTCAGAGTGTGAGAGGAGGGTGGTGGTGGTGGGATGATCCAGCTGAGTTATCAGTCAGTCAGTGAGAAGCTTCAGAAAAGGAAGGTTAGGAGACTGGAAATCAGGCCGCTCCTTCCAAGTGGTCATTCTCCTTTTATTGGGAACTTTAGAAATCTGTGTTTCATTTTATATGGACGATGGCAGTTTTCTTGCAGTGGAAAATTTCATTTCTTCATCCAGCTCTTTTATTTACCTTGGCCATCCCCTTTATACACCAGACCTAGTTCCAAATTCTTTTTGGCTATTAGAAAAAAATCAAATTCCCTGTGCCACAATTACTGAATACGTTGAGCTAGGGGATCTGGAAGGTAACGGAGACAAAGTAACATCACTGGATGGAGTGGTCACTGGCAGCATGATGAGCGAGGTCTTCACTCCCTTGCTCTTGGTTTTCAGGGACTGTATCTCTGTATGAGGGATGTGACCTTTACCAGCAGGTCTCTGCATTCGTAAGGAAGGGACTGTACCCGGTTATGTCCAAGGTCCCTTCCAGCTCCAGTAGTCTATGGTCAGAGGTACATTTTAAGAATTTACAGTTTTAAGCAGTGGACACACTGTTAAATTCTGTAGCCCGAGGGGATGATCTGTCTGCATGTGGAATGCCGGTTTGTCTTTTTGACCTTATGATAACGTGTCATGTCCCTGTAGAATTCAGGTCATTCAAAAATGAAATGGATGAGGTTTTTAGGCACTCCCTTAAAAAACAAAACAAAACCTGGGAAAGTAAAATAGGTGTGCAACACACCCCATTTATTTAAACCAGAAAGTCTAGGGAGGAGCTCAAGGCTGGGAATTGGCTCTGTGAATCCAAGCAATGTGGATTGGCTCTGGTCAAACCTAAAATTCTTTTGAAAATGTCAGAGGCCTTGTTTTCATGAATTCCACATTGTCATGCCAGTGAAATTATCTGTCTTCCACACTGCTTTCTTTTATGCTTTAGGATTGCAAGCCAGGTGTGGTTATAATGTTGCTTGAGGTGAGATGAGGCACTTGGGGAAATCAGCGTACCAGTGTGCCACCTGGCACGTTAGAGAGCAAGGCTGTGTCAGAAGAGACCCTGGAGGATGTCAGGACAGCAGTGCATCAGGGAATAATATTCAGTATTCTGAAATAAGCCATAATGGAAAAGAATATGAAAATGTATGACTGAATCACTTCGCTGTACAGCAGAAGTTAACACAACATTGTAAAACAACTATACTTCAATAAAATAAATTTTAAAAAAAAAAGAAAAAGAAAAGAGGGACTTCCCTGGCGGTGCGATGGTTAAGACTCTGCGCTTCCACTGCAGGGGGCATGGGTTTGATCCCTGTTCGGAGAAGTGAGATCCTGCATCCCGCATGCCTCGTGGTGCAGTCACAAAAAAAAAAAAAAAAAAAAGACAGCAGTGCATCAGCTAAGTGATGATATCAGCTCGTCGTTATTTGGGGGTTTTGTGCGTTCTTCATTTATTGAATACGTTTATATAATAGCGCCCCTTACCTGGGTGTTACAGGCACCCAGGCACAGAACAAGATGCGTGGCTCATGTTACCTCATTTAATCCTCTTTGAGGTACAGTACCGCAGGGTCTCAGATTACAGCATGGAGGCTCAGAGGAGTCAAGCTTGTTGCCCAGGGTCACATGGTTAGCAGAGCTGGGATTTGAGCTGAGATCTTTCACGCTACCTTTCTTGGTGCACACACCAGCAGAGATTCATTGCTCATGCCAAAACATGAGTGAGGTTGGTGTGAGCATAGATGCGAATGAGTTAAATTTATTTACTCATTTCAAATCGGCACTGGTATATTTTGAGTGTAAAATGTCAACTGGAATTTTTAATGTATAAAATCTTTCAGCTGCCTTTACACCAGTCTTTGCACAGATCAGCCCTCCTCCCTTGAGGATTTATTGTGGTTTTGATTTGTGTTGCCTCAAACCATTGAAATCTTTTCAAAGAAGCAGAGCTGTTTTCTTTTTCTTTTTTCTTTCTCTTTGCTTTTTCCCTCCCGCAGTACACTAGTACCAGGAGTGGACATAGTTTGCTATTCAGCTTGATCAAAGCACTCTACACCAATGTAACTTCCTGATCTTACTGGTAACAGAACTAAATGTTTCCATGTTCTGCCAAGATGGGTTGCCAGTTATCGATGGAGGGCTTGCATCTGGTAATAATTATTTACTAATTCTGTTTACCTTTTGATCTGGTTTTCAGTGTACAGCTGCAGCTATCAAGGCTATAAGAGAAAGTGGAATGAATCTGAACCCAGAAGTGGAAGAGACGCTAATTCGGGTACCCATTCCCAAGTACGTCTGGCTGAAATTCACGTATTTTGACGTAATGGGGCAGTTGTCTTTGGAAGGAAACCACGCCATGATCCTGTTAGACCGATAGGGTACTTTACCTGTACGTCTCATCTTGGCAGACTGCAGCATCTTTTGAGATCCGGTTTACTTATTCAGATGCAGCAGTGAATCTGACAAAGTTCTTGTCCTCATGTATTTTACATTCTGATTGGGAAGATAGGACACATAGAGAAAGTCATTCCAAATAATGAAATGCTGTGAGGAAAGAAAAGGCAATGTGATCCAGTAGAGGGTGCCCTGATGAGAGTGATGGTGGCAGGGACAGCTTTAGCTGGGGAGGACTCTAAGGGAAGTCACATTTTTACTGACAGTTGAATAATGAGGAAGAGCCAGCCTAGGGGAAGAGCTTTCCAGGCAGAGTGAACAGATAGCCCAAAGGCCCCGAGTCCGAAAGATTCCCGACACTTTGTAATCTCTAACCCAAGTTCCTTGAAGAGTCATTTTCCCATTAATCCTCACTTGTTGAAGAATTTTAGGCGTAAGAACAGAATATTGTTAATTACGTAAATATATAGAACTTAGAGTTTCAAATGCATAAAATGTATGTTTATTTTTAAATTTAAAAAGAAATGATAAGACCTTAGTATATTTGATGAAGAGAAAGCCCTTGTGTCTGAAACTCAGTGAGGGAGGGAAAGAGTGGGGCTGGGGGTGATGGGCTGGTGAGAGGAGGTGCTTCAGGCGTTACAGGCCGTGGTGAGGGGTGTGGGCTGTGCTCTCATTGTAGTGGGAAGCCATTGGAAGCACTTAAGCAGAGGAGTGATATGATCTGATGTTGACTTTTCGGAGGTCTCTCTGGCTGCCAATTAACAAGTGGAATGTAGGGAGACAGGGCAGACGCAGGGCGCACAGTCGGGAGGCCACTGCAGTAGTCCAGGTGAGATATAAATCTTCTCAGATTCCATAGCAGGCAGAATTAGTTTCTCCTTCTGTAATTTCATTTCTTAGTTGTTTCCAAACCCCTGTTCCTACACAGTGCCTCACATCTAGCAAGTCCCAAATAAGTGTTGAATTCATTCATTCAGTCACTCAACAAATATTTATTAAGCACTAACTACATGCCAGGCCCTTTCCTAGTTGTTGAGATAGTGCAGTAAACAAACAACAAGAAGTCCCCATCCTCCCAGGGCTTTCTTTATTGTCGAGTAGGCACAGCAAAAAGAAAAACAAATAAATATGTAATGTAATGTCAGGTGATGATAAGGACTATGAAGAAAAATCAGCAGGCTAAGGGGATAGAGAGAGTTGGGGGTTTTATTGTAGGCAGGAAGGTTCAGGAAGGAAGTGACGTTGGAGCAGAGACCTAAGTGAAATGAATGAATGAAGCTTCCAAATAACTAGAAGAGAAGTGGAGTGTGACACTTGTTGAGTCATTGTGTGCCACACTTCATCCTGTATTCCTTTATATAGATTGCCTCATTTGTCACGCAATCTCTGTGAAGTAGGTTTTTCCCCAGGTGTGGAAATTTAGGCTCAGAGAGGTAAAGTAATATCTCTGAGGTCACACAGCTTATGCTGAAGCTGAGACCTAAACCCAGGTTTAGTTGATTCTAACGCCTCATGATGTACCCATGCTAGCAACAAGAATTAGTACCAACACTGAGAGTCCAGGAACTTTCCCACTGAACTTGTTTCTTGCTTTATGGCCAGAAAATGGCCTCCTTATTCCATTGTGTACTCGGTACTCTGTAAGTCAGAATCAACACTCTGCTTTGAAATCATGTCAATTGGGAGCAATATAACCTAGTGTTTAAGAAGCAAATAAACCTGAGTTCAAGTCCAGTACCTGTTTGCTTGGTTAGTTCATTGATTTGCTTGGCAAATTTTCTACAGATGTGTAATGTTCCAGCCTCTGTGCTGGGCGCTGGGGACGTACGTGGACCTGATGTTTGCCTTTGTGGAATTCAAGGCTGTGCCGGGCCCCTTGTTTATATTACTGGCAGCTTACTTGTGGAGTTTACTCTTACCCATAGTTTATAGATGAAAATATTGAAATTCAGAGAAGTTAAGAGACTTGCTGAAGATCACGTGGCCAGTTAGTAGCAGTCAGGATTTGAATCCTGAGTTTTTCTGTTACCAAGTCCAGGCTCTTTCTCCTGCACTCTCTATATAGATGGGTAATTCTGGAAAGTGCCAAGTGTACTCATGGACATCAGAAGCAAGACTTGCAAGTGGAATGGCTAGTAGTCAGCAGCTTTATCTTTTCCTTCTTGCTCTCCTGTCTGTGAAATCTTGGAAAAGTCACTTAACCTCCCTGAGCCTTGGGTTCCTGATGCACAGGATGGAGGGGTTGTTCTCAGTGGTCTGCCAGGTCCCTTCTGGAGCTCCAGAATGCCGTGATGCTGTGAATTTATGCCACTAAATGCTCGTTGCTGACTTGGATTCTTCTTAGAGTGGCCCATTGTAGATCATGTGTTTCTTTCAAAGAGCTCGTTGATATAATGTGCACCTCTGCAGCCCCACACGAGTTAATGATTGCCCTTGTGCATTGTATATAAGTTTGAAAGATCAGTGCGTTTAACTTGAATTTCCAAAGACACGGGGATCTGTTACATTATATTTTGCATTATTTTATGTTGGTTAATGGGCGTAATCCAAGAGAAAGTTGACGGACCAAAACCGTCTGCTCCTGCAAAGCTCATTTTTTATATACTTTCTTTCCTTTGACAAGGTGGTAAGGTCATGAGGCCCCTCACTGAATTATACGTTTGGTAGTTTTCCAGATAAAAAATGAATGATCTGTTCTTTATTATGGAGGCTGTGTCATGTGAGAGGATAAAGGCTGATTTAGATGTAAAGGGGACCAAGGTTTTTATCTGGTTTTGGCAGTAACTTCCATCTGACTCTGGGCACGTCACCCTAACAGCTTGCTGCCTTCTAGCTCCTTATTTGTAAAATAAATGAAATAACACATAATGATAGCTAGAGCTTTGGTGAGATTAGCAGAGAAAATAGATTAAGTAGCGTGATCTCCTTAGAGGAAAGAAGCTATATAAATGTAAGATACTAATATTATTTCAGTAGACATAAATTTTTCCATATATACATAATTTTACTTTAGGAGAAAAGGAAGGAGTGAGAACGGGGACTGATATGTTGAGTACCTACTACGTGCCAGGAACTGTTAGGTGCTTGACATATACAGGAAAAGTGGAAAAGTCTAACGGTTAAATTTGTGCCTTGTATCACAAAAGCATGAAACTGAGTTCTGACTCTTCTGCTTTTTAGCTGTGTGACAATGGCAACTGTCTCTACCTCTCTGAATCTCAGAGAGCTCTTCTGTAAAATATTTATGGGACTGGCCTTATATAGTTATTGGGAGATTTCAGTGAGATAATGTGCACAAAGCTTTTGATGTTTAGCAAGCACCCAGTTAATGCTAGCGAATGTTCCTTCGTTCCTTTTCATAAATAGATAGGCGCATCCCTCCCTTCAAAGGATGGGGAAACTGAGATTCCAAGAGGTGAGGCATTGGCTCCAGGTCACACAGCTGGTAATTGGCAAAGCTGCAAGGAGGAAAATAACACACTAAAGCTTATGGTGGGAGTTTGGGAGGTGGGAGGGAATCAGAAGCATAAATTCCCATGATCAGTTTCTGATGCTAAAATTTCAAGTTTAGTTCTATAAAAATTTACCTTTCCTGGGCTTCCCTGGTGGCGCAGTGGTTGAGAATCTGCCTGCTAATGCAGGGGACATGGGTTCGAGCCCTGGTCTGGGAGGATCCCACATGCCGCGGAGCAACTGGGCCCGTGAGCCACAACTACTGAGCCTGCGCGTCTGGAGCCTGTGCTCCGCAACAAGAGAGGCCGAGATAGTGAGAGGCCCGCGCACCGCGATGAAGAGTGGCCCCCGCTTGCCACAACTAGAGAAAGCCCTCGCACAGAAACGAAGACCCAACACAGCAAAAATAAATAAATTAATTAATAAACTCCTACCCCCAACATCTTAAAAAAAAAAAAATTTACCTTCCCTGGTTGATTGTGATTCTTCCTCTGCCTGAGGATAGTCTGCAAGTTTGCTTTTTTGCCTTCACTCTGGATGCTGCCCAGAGCTAAGTTGTATTTTCAGTTGCAACAGATCTCACCTGGTACCTCACCCTCATCACACTCCTCTGATTCTTATATTCTTATTTAAATGAGTCTACTGAGTACGTGACTCTTCCTATAATCTGCCTCTGATCATTTTGGGAGGTAGGCGGAGAATAAATCCTAAAGCCATAACAGGTCAAACTTGGAGCCTGGGTGGTGCATATCACCAAGCCTTCTTTTCAGAGCCTCTGCGAATCCAGCTGTGTGTGTGGCTGTGTGCAAGTTTTTCTCCTGGCTGTCCTCAGTAAAATGACATTGGACCTTACAGGCTCTGGGTTACATTCGTCCGCAGTGACACTGTGTATAGCTTTTGTTTTCTTCTCTGGCCAGTGTTCTTCCGTTTAGAGCCGTCCGTCAACTGGACGGATTCTTTGAACATTCCTGTTAATCAAGATTCACTGAAATAGTTTCTTCTATTTTTCTTTCTTATTTATGTAATCAAGTTCTGGGTCCTATTTATAAACCACCTGCACTACAGGTGTAATGCCTGGAGGTACTGTGCTGAATGCTTGAGGGTTTCTCCCTGAATTCTCACACCACCGCTCTGAAGTTGGGAGACTGCTCTTGTGCCCACTTGCCTAACGGAAGACCTGAAGCTCCCAGGAGTCAGTGCCCGCTGTCATAGGGCTACCAAGGGGCAGAAGCACGACGGAACTCAGGTCTTATTTACTGCCTTTTTCCCTGTTCTTTTCTCCGGATAGCAGCTTTTTCTGGTGTATCAGTCTTCCACTTCTTAATCAGGGACCCTGAAACGTTTTGAGCAGTTTATTTTGATCAGAGGCCCCACCCCATTCACATCTTCATTGTGCCCCAAACAAACAAACAAATACTCCCTTACTTAACTGTTTTACCAAATATTGATGAGAAAACCACACGAAGTAGAATGAGGGTGCTTTGGTTTGAGAACACTGAGTTCATGTCTGGCTTTAAAGAAAGCTGTGAGGAATCATGATTTCACCGAAGAAATGAAAGTGCTTAAGATTGACTCATTCCCCCCACGAAGCTACATCCTTCCTGGATTGTCCTCCTCTTTCATTATTTCTTGTCAGTGTCTGCGTTGGTTTTGCTTTAAGTAGGATTAAATAAACAAGTACCTCCATCCTGTTCTCCATAGGGCACTACTTTTAGCACCGTGATTTTCCAGATTTTTTTTCTGTTCAACTTCAGACGTGTAAATCTCCTTCTCCATCTTTCTTATAATGGTATGGGATTATATTACACGCACTCTTATGCAGTTGCTTTTCTTTCCTTTTTTTAAAAACTTATTTATTTATTTATTTTTGGCTGTGTTGGGTCTTCGTTGCTGCACGCAAGCTTTCTTCTAGTTACAGTGAACGGGGGTTACTCTTCGTTGTAGTGCATGGGCTTCTCATTGCAGTGGCTTCTCTTGTTGCGGAGCATGGGCTCTAAGGGCCTGGGCTTCAGTAGTTGCGGCACGTGGGCTCAGTAGTTGTGGCTCGCGGGCTCTAGAGCGCAGGCTCAGTAGTTGTGGCGCACGGGCTTAGTTGCTCCACGGCATGTGGGGTCTTCCCGGACCAGGGCTCGAACCCGTGTCCCCTGCATTGGCAGGCAGATTCTTAACCACAGTGCCACCAGGGAAGTCCCTGCAGTTCCTTTTTTTTAACTTAATGTGTCATTGCTCTCTCTGAGGAGAGTTCTTCCTTACTCTTTTTAAGGGATACGTAGTGCTTGCGTGTTACATATAACATTAAATCGTTCTCAATTGTTGAATATCTTGGTCATTTAAAATTTTTTCTCTTTTACTAACAGTGTCATAATGATCTCCTAAGGATCTTCCTGTTCTTCTGCTGGGAGTGGGAAGTGGTAGAGGCGGGACTGTAACTGTGGAAGAAGTGAATGGAATGTGGGGGGCCTTGGTGTAGCTTTTGTTCCTTGATTGTCTCAGTGCTTGTTTGCACCAGTGTGCTGCATATTGCTGAGCTTCTTGGAGACATGGACACTTCAGGGCCAGACAACCATCCGCAACACACCCGAGGGACCCCTCCAGTGGTCCTCAGAGCCAAACTTGACGTCACTCTCTTACGAAACCCCATTGATATTTGAAGGGCCTTCCTGGCTCACTGCATGGCAATAATAATATTAAGCAAAGTGACTACTTACTGAGTGCAAACTATATTCTAGGCCTTATGCTATATTATTTAAGTCATTCTGTTATTCCCTATTTTTTATACATGAGCTAAGTAAGCCTGAGAGAGGTTAAATAACTTGTTCAGGTTCATTAAGCTAATAACGATAGAGTTGTGCAGGATTTAAATATGGGTCTGCTTGACATCAAAGTCTATTCTTAACGTCTATGGACCTCTGAGAGCACTTTTTCTTTTTGTAATAAGGGGCAGTAATTGGTATTTTAAAATTTAATTATATACCAACCCAAAGCATGTGGAGCATAAATGGCCAAAGCTCAAATCAGGATGCATAACCTGAAGTAAGTTTATGGGCCACTTTCTGGTGTGAGAAGCACTCTGGAATATAAAGTATTTTTTTTTAACTTTATTGAGGTGTAACTTACATACAAAAAATGAACCCATTTCAAGTGTACATGATGATGAATTTTGACAAATATAGGTCAAATATATATCTTGACTGTAACCACCATCTCAGTCACGTTATAGACCAGTTCGGTCGTCCTGAAAGTTCCCCATGACCCTTTGCAAGTCCTCTGGCCCCAGGTGACCACCTAACTGCGTTTATGGGAATATAAAGTTTTTATGCTGAAATGTGAAACTTCTAGGGTATTTGTAAATTTATTCAGCAGATATTTATTAGCACCTACTATGTGTCAGGCATAGTTCTAGACATGGAGGACACAGCAGTGAATAAGCTAGACAAAGCCTCTGCCTTTGTGGAACTTCTGCTGGGGAAATGGACAGTAACACACACAGGCAGTGTGTGTGTCAGCTGGCCATATTTTTCTCTATGTGGAGAAAAATAAGGCAGTGAAAAAAAATAAAGGATGTCATAGATGGGGCTAGTGAGTTGGTGTAGTTTTAAGTAGTGTGTTCATGGCAGGCTTCGGGGGAAGGTGATAACTGAGCAGAGAACTGAGGACATGAGAGAGCAGACGAGGCTTGTATTCAGCACTAAGGCAGAGGAAGCAGCAAGTGCAGAAGCCCTGAGGTGAGAGTCCACCTGGGGTGTTCAGGGGATAGTGAGAGCACTCATGTGTCTGTAGCAGAACAAGGGAGGGGAGAGAAATAGGAGATGAGGCCAGAGTGAGATGGAGAGGCCAATACCATGTAAAGTCTTTCTATTAGTCAGTGTTCTCCAGAGAAAAAGAACCAACAGGGTATATATATCTCCACACACCCACACACGTGTATACATACATATATGTAGATAGATGTATGTAGGGGTGTGTGTGTGTGTGTGTGTGTGTAAAGAGACTTATTATAAAGAATTGGCTCATGTGAATATGGAGGCTGACAAGTCCCAAGATCTGCCGTCTTGGGAGACAAACTGGGGACTCAGGAGAGCTGATGGTGTGGGTCTGATCTGAGCCTGAAGTGCCTGAGAACCAGGAGAACCGATGGTGTAGTTCCAGTCCAAAGGCCAGGAGGCTTGAGACCCAGGAAGTGCCGATGTTTCAGTTTGAGTCGAAGGCAGGGAAAAACCATTGTTCCAGCTTGAAGGCAGTCAGGCAGGAGGAATTCCTTCTTATTCATGGGAATTCCCTATAATTTTTGTTTTAATGCAGGCCTTCAACCGATTGAATGAGGCCCACCTATATCAGGGAGGGCAGTCTGCTTTACTCAGTCTATTGATTTAAATGTTCAACTCATCCAAAAACACCCTCATAGAAGCACCCAGAATAATGTTTTATCAAATATCTGGGCACACTTGTGACATATAAAATTAACCATCATAGTCCTAATAGACCCTCATAAGGATTTTGGCTTCTACTTGGAGTGAAATGTGAAGTCACTGGAGGATTTTGAGCTAGGGAGGGATATGATCTGATTTAGGTTTTGAAAGGGTCATTCTGCCTTCTATTTTGAGAATTATACTGTAGGAAGGCGAGGGTGAAAGCAGGGACTGGTTAGGAGCTATTGTAGTAATCTAGGTATGGTGCCTGGACTAGTGTGGTAATGGTGTTGGTTAGAAGTGGTCAAGATTCTGGATACATTTTAAAGGAAAAGCTGCCAGGATTTGCTGACAGATTGGTTGTAAATTTAGGAAGAAGGAACTCAAAGATGACTTCAAGGTTTTTTGGCCTGAGCAACTGGAAGGATGGCGTTGCCATTTACTGAGCTAGGGCAGATGTGGGAGGACAGGCTGGGTGTGAGGGAAGAGCAGGTTTTGTCCATATTTATTCTGAGATTCTACTAGACATCCAAGTGGAGAGGTCAAGTAGGCTGCTAGGTATGTAAGTTTAGAGTTCTGGTGACAGGTGTGGGCTCAAGAGAGAAATCTGGGAAGCATGAACATGTAGAAGAAGCCATGAAATTAGATGAGATTATTTTAGAGAGTAAATACCGATAATGAAGAGAAGGGTTTGGGAACTGAGCCTTGGACAGTCCACATCAAGGTTTATGGGTTAGGGTGATAAGGAGGAACCAGCAAGAGAGACTGAGAATAAGTGGCCAGAGAACTAGGAGAGTGTGGCGTCCTGGAAACAAAGGAATTGTTTTAAAGGGGAAGGACTCATCAGCTACACCAGATATCGCTGATCGGTCAAGGAGGAGAAGGTCTAAGAATTGATCATTGGATTTAGCAACATGATTTATTTATCAATTAATCTCTGGGTATAAAGGAAAGCACAAAGCCTTTGGGGTTAGACAGACCTAGGTTCAAATCCCTGTTCTCTCATTCTCTGGGTATATCAGCTTGGGTCCTCTGAAAACAGATGCCAGGACAGAATTAGATGTGCAAGAGATTTATGGGCAGAAAGGCCTGTGAAAGAGACAGGGTGCAGGTCTGCCACTGGTGAAGAAAGGAAAAGAGGAGGACTGGGTAGAAGACACCTCACATTGCAGTGCATTTCTGAGAAGGTCAGCCGGGCTGATGGTGCATTCCTGAGCGAAGATTGCCTGTCAGAGGAGTCCCTGTGCCACGGGTGGCCATTGGCTGACAGTGGCCTGGGGAATGTGCTCACTGTAGTGACCTTGGGCAAGTCATTAACTTCTGGAAGCTTCAGCCTCCTTATCTGTAAAATGGGCGTTATTTCTATGATTTTTTTGAAGAATAATGGGATATTATATGTGATACTCCTAGTGTGAGGCCTGGTGTGTCATAAACTTTAATTCCTTTTTCTTACAGTATTTGTTATTATCTAATTCTCCTGGTTAAGGAGTTCTTGGAAACATTCTTTTTCTGATTATTTGGGAGTAAAACCAACGATATTTTCTTTCTGTTTGCTGACTGCTCTTTCAGTCCTTAACACTCTCTTTCCCTCTTTTCCTCACTAGCCCCCTCCCCCAGCCCCATGTTCATTTTTTTTTCCTGTCTTTTCCTCCATTTTTAGGGGTGGGAGGACTTGAGTCATTATGTTGTAATTATCTTGGAATTTAAGTTGCTCAGGAACGCTGTAGTTTGTTTGTTAATGAGTACTTGGTTTGTTCTTTGAATATGAATTGTGGTGACCAAGACCTCCTGGAAGGTATATCCCAAAGAAGCAAATCCGATGACTAGTCCTGCCTGTGGTGTGAGATTTGCGTAGTATTTCTGGAAAGGCCAAGGGACCGTGGCTCTTCTCACCCTCAGCCCAGTGTCAGCAGTTCAGCTTGACACTGAACTGCTCCCCAAGGCCTCACAATTGTGGGATAATTGCCATCATTGGCTCCCACTTTTCCTTCAGGCGTTGTTAGTGATCATAGACCTTATGCCTAGGCCAGGCTCCTGCCCTCAGACTTTGTTCCAAGGTGACAGCATGGAGGAGAATTCTCCTTGGGATCGGACCAGGCAGTTTCACCAGATTACAGTTAAAAGCCCTGGGTTGTGGTTCTCCTAGGCTGGATTCTCTTTCACAGGTGTATTTTCATAGCACAGGCTGATGTATGGTCTCTCATGGATGACGACCAGGTTTTTCTAGGGCGAGCAGCTGATACGGCAGGGTGTAGGGTCCCCAGGCTGACTTAAACAGGGAGGGGTAGCTGCTGTGCAGCCAGGGAGAGCTGGAATTGACACCTGGAGGAGCCAGGCTTACAGTCAGAACAACTTGAATAAGAGAACCAGTGAAATGAGTTGTGTGACCTTAGGCTAGTTACTTCAACGCTCTGAGTCTCGGTTTCCTCATCTGTAAAATGCGGTAGTAGCAATATTTGCTTTTCTGAAAAGTTATTGGGAGAAACTCTTGTGGAGGATAAGGGGGAGAGGGAGCGGCAGTAGACAAGGAGAGCCTTTAGACCGTGATGCAGGTCTGATACCAGTGAAGAAAGGAAAGAAATTCACTGAATGAGAAATAGTGTTATTTTTAAAGTCTTCCTTATCAAGTTAACTTGTTGCTGAGTGTTCGCGTGACCTCTTCTGCATGGTGATTGTTAACTGTTATGGGGAAGCAGTCACCGCCATCCCACAGGTGAGAAGATCGAGACATGCTGCCTGCCATCAAGCTTTCCACCTAGGAGACAAGTACTGTTCAATGACGAGAACCAGATGGGCATATGGCATCTTTCAGTAGCTTTATTGAGATATAATTCACCCATTTAAAGTGTATAGTACAAAGGTTTTTAGTATATTCAGAGTTGTGCAACCATCACCACGTTCAGTTTTAGGACATTTTTCATCACCCCACAAAGACATCCTGAACCTACTAGCAGTCACTCCACACTTCACCCCAAATCACCCTCCTAGGGATTGCTCGAGTCAACTACTAGTCTGCTTTCTGCCTCTATAGATTTCCCTATTAACAGTTCACATGAATGGGATCACACAGTATGTGGTCTTTTGTGACTGGCTTTTTTC
The DNA here is from genome assembly GCF_963455315.2 of Globicephala melas. NCBI lineage: Eukaryota > Metazoa > Chordata > Mammalia > Artiodactyla > Delphinidae > Globicephala > Globicephala melas. Next base: position 12,837,176 of record NC_083319.1, on the reverse strand, counting down.
ACTGAGCCTAGTATTTTCAAGGATCATCCATGTTGTAGCATGTGTCAGTGCTTCATTCCTTTTTATTGCCACATAATATTGCATTGTGTGGATATGCCACATTTTCTTTATCCTTTCATAAGCTGATGAATATTTGAGGTGTTTCCACTTTTTGGCTATTACGTATAATGCTGCTGTGAACATGCTTTCGGTTCTCTTGGGTATAGACATACAAGTGGAATTGCTGGGTCATGTGATAAGTCTGACTTTCTGAGGATCTGCCAAACTTTTTCACAGGGACCACACATTTTACATTCCTACCAGTAATATTTAAGGATTCTAATTTCCCCATCTCCTTGCCAGTACTTATTGTTGTTACTGTTATTATTATTACCATGCTAGTGGGTATGAAGTGGTATCTCATTGTAGTTTTGACTTGCATTTCCCTAATGTTAATGATGTTGAGTATCTTTTCATGTGCTTGTTTGCCACTTGTACATCTTTAGAAAAATATCTATTCAAGTCCTTCACGCAGTTTTTAAATTGGGTTGTTTGTACTTTTGTTGTCGAGGTGTAGGAGATCTTTATATGTTCTGGATACTAGACTCTTATCAGATATATGATTTTCATCTCTTTAATTATAAAAATAATACACATTTATTGCAAAAATTCAAATCCTACAGAAAAATAAAAAGTTATTTTATTCTTCCCCAAATATTCTTCCCAGAAGTAACTGTTGGTAAGTTTAATATATATCCTTCCAGATTTGAAAAGATGCATACACACACATACACACACACCACACACACACACACACACACACACACACACACACACACACACACACACACACACACACACCCCTACATATTTAGTTTACATAAACGGGATTAAGTATCTGCAGTGCCACAACTTGCTTTTTTTGCCTTAACAGAACCTTCTGTACATCTTTTCATGGCGATCTCATTGTTTTTATGCCTGCAGAGAAGTACCGTTTTGAGATGGGTATAATACAGATGAGGAAACTGGGGTTCAGAAAGTTAAGTACTTTGTTCAGAGTCACAGATTAGTAAGCAGAGGAGTCATTATTCAAATTGAATCTGTTTCCAAAGCCATGTTCCTGCCACACTATCACACTGCTTTACAGGCTGCTGACCTGGAGCCTCCCTCCTTCTAGCTCGGTGGCCTCTTTGTCTAGCTGCCGTATTGCTTTGTGGATCTCGTACCAGGGATGGTGTGTATAAGGTGCACATTCTAGGAAATATCGATAGTACCCTTTTCTTCCATAAGTCACATACATATAAACCTTTAGTGATGGTGAAAGAAAAAAAAATCAGAGGAGACCGCCTAATGACCTCATTTGGGCTGGGGCAGCCACCAGCTGCATTTGAGCAACTGTAGCTGCTTTTCCAGCCCTTTTCATGCCCGCTGCCTGTTCGCCATCGCTGCTTTCCAGGGCCGTTCATTCATTCATTCTGCTGGAGGACTTCCAGCACGGTACATTGTTTCTCTCGACTTCCAAGCCTGGCAAGCCTCCCTGCAGTTTTAGGATGGCTGCTTTCTCTTCACCCAGCCTGTGGCTTTTTAGGAGAGCTTCCTACTATTCAGGTCCCAAGTGTGTGGAATGGGGGCCCCCTCCCTGCACAGATGTTCTGTTTGAAACACACAAGAAAGTGCAATCAGGAAGCAAGAGTGGAGCGTGGGCTGCGGAGAAAGTTGCCATCAACACCTGTGCAGAAGCTGCGCCCAAAAGGACAGACTCCTCCTCCCCCCACCCCTCTTCTGTTGTCACCCTTTGTGTCCTGCACCTACTTACAGAACCTGGCAGTTGGCCGCTGGAGATCAGCTCACTGTTCTACTGCCCACCTGTAGGGACTCGCTTTCTCCTTTCTCCCCGCTGTGCTTAGACTTGTAGGGGAGCCGGCAGAGTAGCAGTGAACTGTGTGTCTAAGCAGGCCTTAGTGAACGAGCAGTGCTCTCCACGCCACCGCAGCTAGTAAGATTAGCTGCTTAGATTTGTCTAGCACCAGCAGGGAGACCTGGAATTCACGAATCAGGCTGCACTGGGCTCAGATCCCAGGTCTACCAGGAACTTGTGTGGCCTTGGGCAGATTACTTGATCTGTCTGAGCCTCCCTTTCCTAATCTGCAAACACCAGGTAATAAGACCACTAATGTCATAGGAATGATGTGAAGGTTCACTCAGCTAATGCACAAAGTGTGCGTCATCTCAGAGCTTGGCATGTGGGAACAGCTCTGCAAATGTTAGTCATTGTTATTCTGATTGAAGGGGAGCAGATGGCACTGGGGCTAGAGGACTAGGCAGTTATCCGTGGGTCCTTGCTGCGATCATAATGTTTCCTCCTTCTCTCCCTATCTTGCTTTATTTTCTTCATAGCACTTATGTGTCGGTTTATAGACTTACGTGTACTCTTTCTCTCCTTCACTAGAATGTGACTAGGCCAGTTTATTTATCTCTTGTTAAAATAAAATACAGTGTGTGTTTGTGAAACAAAAAAAAAGAATGTGAGTAGGTGGAACGTCGTCAGTTTGGTTCATTGCTGTATCCCTAGACCCTGAGACAGGAGCTAGCGCGTAGTAAGGACAGTAATGCAGTCAGTGTGCCCACTGCCGCTCCAGGTGCTATTTGTATACTAACTGCTATATTCGTAACAATCTTTTGAGGTAGGTATGTCCTTACCCCTATTTACAGATGAAGACGCTGAGTCACAGGGGAGGGGAGTTCTTTGTGCCCAGTGTTACACGGTTAGTAAGGGGAAGGACAGGCGTCTTTCTCAGAGCCTGGGCCTGTAGCCACTCTGCTCTGCTCTCTCTCTCTAGTGGGAGACTTCACTATTATTTTTATTACTGATCTGATTGACAGCTTTTAAAATAGTCAGTACCTACACATGCAGAATTCTTTAACCATCATCTGTCATTCGCTGTTAACACTAACTGTGGAAGAAGAAAGGTAACATTTTTATTACTCCCCCCGCCCCCATTTACAGGTGAGCAAACAATAACAGATAGTGTTTCTTGAGCAGGTCACCATGACCGGCACATTTAGTAACTCTTTTAATCCTTACAACAATCCCATTAACTTAGTGGTATTATACACATTTGACAGATGGGAACACTGAGGCATAGAGGCAAAAGTACTTGCCCAGGGCCATACGTCTAAGCAATGATAGATCTGGGCCTCAAACCCTGGCAGTCTAGCTTCAGAGACTGTTCTCCTAAACACTTCAGTAAACACCCTTCTTTGTGATCTAGGGAGGAAAAGTTAATTGTCCACAGTTACCCAGCCTCTAAGTGGCAGAGCTGGGAGTGGAAGTCAAGTCTACCTTGACCGCCAAACCTGTGCTCTTTGTCCTGTGTATGAGAGCTGAGGTAAGAGTTACCTCCACATATCCCTGGACTTGGGTTTCCAGCCTTCTGTGGTGACAGGGAAGGAGAACGTGAGTGACTTCATCAAGGTCACCCAGCTGGGAATGTGGAGCTGTGACCCCTGACCTCAACCTCGTCTCTCTTTCCATCATGCTGGGCTGTATTTCAGGATGGCATGTCTGGTTTAGCCAGGCCTCATTCACAGGACAGGCCTTTGAAAGCAGGTGCCCACTTGTGTCCCCAGAGAAAACCGAAGGTACTGCTGATGGTACAAGTCCTTCCAAAGTGTGTGTGTGATTTCCTTTGGGCTAGAAGGACATCTCGTGTCTTTATGAGACATGTAAGACAGGCTGGTGAGCTGGGGGGGGGTGGGGTAGGGTGGGGACGGGGGCTGGTGAGGAAAGAGGGGAGGGAGAATTGTGTCCCTAGGAGCATAGGAAGTCTGGCTGGGCTACACAAACAAAAACATTTCCTTCGGGGCCAGCGGCCCCAAGGCATTGGGCAGCGCCCACCAGCAAACAATAAAGCAGGGCATGTGTCTGCTGCTGATTGCAGGCCAATGCGCTGTTGGCGGGGAGTCTCCCAGCAGCCCATTGCGGAGGCGGGCAGCAGGCTTTCTCTTGGTGGAGCTGTCAGAGATGCGCTTCCACAGGCTGTTTGTTCCCTGGAAGTGGGGCACCCTTCTCCCTCAGCCTCCTGCCTCCCGTGGCCCCCATGCCCGCCCTCGCTCTTCCCGTTCTGCCCCTCGCTGCCCACCAGCCACTCAGTAGCCTAAGTTCCTAGTGACTGAATCCGTTTTGACTGCCTTCTCCCCGAACGCTCGCATCCTGTCGTCCCCCAGCCTTGGAGATTCTGTAGTAAGGAAAGTGGCCACCCCGTATTGGGCTGCTGCAGTGCATACACACTGGCCATGTGCCGAGCCCTTGCCACCATCATTTCATTGAATCCTTGCTTCCGCCCTCTTGGTAATATTCTTCTATTTTACACACGAGGAGACTGAGTCAGAAGAAGTTGAACAGCGCACTCACGGGTCTGAAGCTAACAAGTGGCAGAGCAGAGATGCCAGCTTAGGTCTTCCTGGCTCTAACATGTGTCCTTTCTGCCTTTTTAAGTCCCCTTTAAGTGACCAAAGATCCTTTTGAAGTCTGACATATTATATTGGGCAGGCCAAAAACTTCGTTTGGGTTTTTCTGTAAGATGTTAACGAAAACCCAACCAGACTTTTTGGCCAGCCCAGTAACTGGTTTTTACTGCAGTTGCCACGCTGAGCGTAGCTTCCTCTGATGGACACCTGATGAATGGCTTTGCACATGTCCCGTTCTCGTTGAAACCATAGGAAGTATCATTTCAGTTGAGGGGGACTCTCTGCTTTGTGAGTTACCAGAGGGGCATGCCCCTCGGCTTATTGTTCATGGGAACATGCTCAAGGAATTTTTCAGGAAGCCCCCATCCAGGATGTTACTGGAAGACTCGCCTGATGGAGTTTGTACAAACAAAGTGTGACCCTCCCAGCTCAGCCAAAACCCCTGCCTTATGCGGGGAGGCTCTCTGACCCTGGCGGAAAAAGCTACTGTCTTCGTCATCCAGCCGAGAAGCCACTACAGGCTAGGCCCTGAGCTCCCCATCCGTGGGCCTAGAGGCTTCTGGGCAGACTTTCGCCATATCCTTAGATCTGGTTTGTACATTGGTTTCTGCACAAAATACAAGTCTGATCACGTTTCCTCTGCCTCACTCAGACGTCTGTGATATTCCATGTTGTTCTTAGAAACAATCTGCTAAGTCTTTTTCTCTCCTTCTTTTCTTTTTATTGTGGTGAGATATACATTAAAAATCTACCATTTCAGTTATTTTTGTTTTTGTTTTTGTTTTCAGTACGCGGGCCTCTCACTGTTGTGGCCTCTCCCGTTGCGGAGCACAGGCTCCGGACGCGCAGGCTCAGTGGCCGTGGCTCTCGGGCCCAGCCGCTCCACGGCATGTGGGATCTTCCCGGACCAGGGCACGAACCCGTGTCCCCTGCATCGGCAGGTGGACTCTCAACCACTGCGCCACCAGGGAATAACTGCGCCCTCAGTTATTTTTAAATGTACGCTTCAGTGGTATTAAGTACATTCACATTGTTGTGCAGCCAATCTCCAGAACTCTTTTCGTCTTGCAAAACAGTAACTCTGTAGCCATTAAACAACAACTTCCCATTCCCCGATCCCCCAGGTCCGGGATAATCGCTATTTTACTTTCTGTCTCCATGAATTTGACTATACCAGGTACGTCATATAAGCAGAATCCTATAATATTTGTCCTTTTGATTCTAGCTTATTTCACTTAGCATAATCTTTTCAAGGTCTATCCGTGATGTAGCGTGTACCAGAACTTCCTGCCTTTTTAGGCGGAATCGTAGTCCGCTGTGTGTACCTACCCCATTTATGTGTCCATTCATCCATCAGTGGATCTGCTAAGCCTGAATACGGCACTGAAGGGCCTGCGTACTAGTCTCGCCCTTGCCAGCCCTGCTGGCCTCCTCACTGGGCACAGTCTTTCTCAGCTTTCTGTGCTGCAGCCACACTGCCTTTCTTCAGTTCCCCCAGAACTTTACCTGGAAAAAGGCCTTTGTTTTACACGGGCCATTCCTTCTAGTGGGAATGATCTTCCCTAGCTTCTCCACTCCTCTTCATCTTAACCTGAATATCCCTTAACTTAAATATATTCACACCTTCTTCTGGAGTCCCACAGGAGAGCTTGCTCAGCCTCCTTTCCCCTGCTTATTTTCATAGAGCTCAACATGTCTTTATTATGCTTCTTACCACTGTAACTTATTGATTAATTGTGCATGTGTTTTATGACTGCCTTCCATGCCAGACTGTAAACTCACTCTGACATAGTGGCTGGAATGCAATAGGTGCCCAGTAAATAGCTGCTGAAGGAAACTACAAACTAAGCGAATGAATGAATACCAGAAAGAGAAAAATTCATGGCTATATGCTGGGAACATTTGGATTTTTAAATGTGCACAAGATGTTAAATTACTAGTCAGATCTCAAAAAGTCATCTTGCTGGAGCACAGATTGTTTGCCCTGTCATCTCTCTGTTGATAAAAACTTCCATGAATAAACTGTTCATTATTTCAAGATGCCTCATAGTTGCCAAAACATAAACAACAATAGCAGCAAAGGCAGCTTACGTTTTCTGATTGTTTCTATCAGGCTTTGTACTGTGTACTTTCCATATATCATCTCACCTAATCCTCACAAGGTCTCTGAAAGGTGGATGCTGGGGGTTTTGTTTGTTTATTTTCAGTTTCTATTTCCAGATGAAAGGACCAAGGTGCAGAGAGTTTAAATTGCTTGCTTAAGGTCACTGAGCCAGTAAGTGGCAGGTGCAGAAGTGGAGGGGCATCAGGGTAGGATGGAGTACCATCCCCTCCCCTAGTGCCCTTCCCCTCATTAACGGAAAGAGCTTTTTATCCATTTTATAAATGGGGCCTCTGCCTTGCTTTTCTTTGAAGCCAGGGTTTTGTGGCTAAAGAAGAATTTGAAAACTCCAGGTCCACAGAACAAATTTGACCCTGATGCACCTCTTTCAGGCTCATGCCTTCCTGCCGTTACATCTCCCACTGTGCTTCTGCCTGGAGTGCCCTTTCCTTTCTTCTGCAGCTGATGAGTTACTGTGCGTCTCTGGGGCATTTGCCAAACCTTGAGACAGAATGAGCTGTACTCTCTGCATGCTCCTCCTGCAGAAGGCCTGTCCATCCGTCCTAGCAGCAGTCGTGCTCTTCCAAAGTAGAGGTTGACAAGTTTGTCTACCCTGCTGGACTGAGCCTCTGGAGAAGTTGGACCAGGCCCGCCTCGTCTCTGGTGCTCCTCAGCCCAGAACCCCGGGGCCTCAGCCAGTGCTTGATGAGTGAATGCATGCCAAGTGCAGAGCCGGTGCTCAGAACCAACCGGCTGAGACCAGAGCCTGGAATACAGCTAGCCTGTACTCACAGAACCCTGTGAATGCGAGATGGAGGCGATCAGATGTATTAATCACTGGTTTGGAAAGGAATTAAAATATTTCCATAATATAGTATGTTTCTTTTCTAAAACAGATGTGCCTTCGTTGTTTCATGAGGAAGTAATTAAGTGTGTTTGATTAAAACATTCATAAACACGATCAGATTTATTCAAGGCTACTATATGCTGCTATCTTTATTGTTGGTACTTTATATAATGTTGTGTGTGCATCTCCCAATCACCCTGTAAGGTGTTTCTATTATCTTCATTTTAGAGATGAAGAAACTGGGGCTGAGAGAGATTAATTAGCTTGCCCAAGGATAGTCAGCTTCTGAGTGATAGATACAGGAATAAAATGTCTGTCTTGACTTCAGAACCAGTGCCTTTCCATCATCCTGACTGCTTCTGATCTTGTAATTTGGATACGTTCAGCTCAACACCCGGAACCACCATGCAGAGACGCCTCTCTTCTTCTCAGCCCTTCCTGTGCCTGGTGTCCCCTCCCCCTCCTCCCCCACCCCGCCCCCGCCCCCCGCCACTGCACTCCCCTCTCCATTTCCTTAGAATATTACCTCTGTATTTGCATGCTGAAACTGAAATATTTTTGTCAGTGTCAATAACTGAATACTATTATATATGGAAACTGGTGTTAATAGTGTAGTAAGGTCACATTTACATTAATAGATATAAAAAATACACTTTATTAAGGCCAAATTACATATATTATGAATTTGTTTTCTTTATATAGCCATTTATTCTTAAGGGTTTTTTGAGTCCCAGTTTATGTATTTTTAAATGTGTGATTTTTTTTTCCTCCATGTTAAATATAACAATGTAGTGAAAAAGAAGTTGGTTAGATAATTTTTTTATTTTATTAAAGATTGTCTAAAAAGCAGGCTACCTATTTCAAGTTACATATGAAATATAAGATTGAAATACTTCTCTGTAGAGAAGTTAAAAGGTTTCTTACAGACTTAGGTGCATTTATTTTCTGCCCCTCCTAGTATTTCAGCAGGATTAAGTTTTTTGAATCAGTGGATCAAGTTTTAATTTTCCTGTTCCTTCCTTATACTGACATATGCTTTGGCAGAACAAAAAAGAGACCTAAACATGTCAGCATGATTTTTGTTCAATGAATTAAAAACCATAAAAGTAACAAGATCTGATCCAAATCCCTAAACTCCTGACATGGTGGTTTTGTCCTTTTCAGTCCCAAGATTCATATTACTGACTTTGAAAAAAGCTTTATGCCTGGAAGCAGAAGTTACGGCAGCAGCACATAATTTATTTGAAATAGATTGCAAGGGGTAGGCAGCATGGAGTAGTGGGAAGAATACAGGCTACAAAATTCTGGATTTGAATCCCAGTTCTGTCACTCAAGCCCATCTGTGTACCTCAATTTCCTCATTGGAAAATGGGGGTTTTAGAATCTAGTTTGATAAGTTGTGAGGTTCAGCGAGGTAAAGTACTCATCTGGCATTGAGGGGCTCCGTAATGGTAGTCATCAGGATTATTTTTATTTTGAGAATGTTTTTAAGAATTTGAGAATTCTGAGAATTCAAATAGCTGGATCCAGAAGGGTTTATTTATCACATAGTCGTCCACTTTGTCCTCAGAGCTTATTCTTTCCCAAAATTCTTTAATTTTTTTTCTCATCCTATCAGGAAAAAAATACCAGGTAAATGCCACTAAATCTTTAACACCTGTTTGCCACTGTTTCGCACGGAACATATACCCAGAACTTGGGATTATCCTTACTAAACCGAAACCACGTAGATTTGAGGATCAAGAACCACATGCCAGTGATCTGCAATTCAGGACCCAGGAGGCAGAGGAATTTTTTCATACTAAGAGCATTGGCTTTTGAGACAGGCCAGCCTAGGTTTGACTTTGTGTAAGATAACCAAACTTCTTTGGACCTTATTTTCTTCATCCATGAAATGGAGTTCATGATCTTACAGGACCCTCTGTGATACAGCTCTCCAGCCTCTTTTCTTGTTACTCCCTTCTCTGTTATCTGTGCTCCAGTCAGTTCCTCACATGAACATGATCTCGTTGTAACTTAAAGCCTTTGTACGATGCTCTTTCTTCCTCCTGGAGATCCCTACCTGTATTGGCATCTTTGCCCTCATTCTTTAGATCCTTGTGGTGTATTAGTCAGGATAGGATGGGCAGTGCTCTAGTAATAAGCAACCCCCAAATCTCCATGGCTAAAACAACAGAAATTTATTTCTTGCTCATGATGCATGGGGCACTGTTCATCATAGTCTCTCTGGGGCCTAAGCTGATGGAAGCTCCCTCCCAACTTGCACTGCGGCCAACAGAAACAAATGTGGTGCAGTGCACGCTGGCTTATAAACCTTCTGCCCTGAGGCGACACCCATTCTGCTCACATCTCACTGGCCAGAGCAAGTTGCACAGCCACACCGAACTTCAGAGGGGATGGGGAAGTGTATTCCCACTGGAAGGAATAAAAACCAGAATATTAGTGAACAAACCTAATGACTACCATGCTTAGATATTATTTCCTCAGGAAAGTCTTCCCTCCCCAAACTGACCCCTCCCCAAACTCAGACACGCTCTATTGTAAAGGTCTGTTTACTTAGCTCTCTCCCTAGCTAAGCTCCCTCAGAACAGGACAGAGGTCTGTCACCTTCATCGTAGCACACTCTGTGCAACCAGAACTCTGACAGGTAGTAGGCACTCAGTGCGTACACGACCAAGAAATGAAGGCAGGACGAACATGCTAGACTACTTTGCTGGCTTGTTGTGATGATTAAATGTGAAATAGGAATAATAACTGCTTCATACAGTTGTTGTAAGGGTCAACTTACAAAAACTTATAAAGTGCCTGTCGCAGGTGTTTATAATAGCCCTTCAGTGTGCTCATTGTTATTATGATGAGGATATTAACAGTAAAAATAACTGACATTAAGCATTTTTAATGTGCCAGACACTCTCATGGGTACTTTAAGGAAGTTAACTGGTGCAGTGGTTCTCACATGTTGTGTCTGGGTCAGTGTTGAGGTGATTCACAGGTAATTTGCTATAATAATAGTTAAGATTCTGAAGGTTGCTGCTTATTTGTTTTGGGTGATTTAGAGGTATAGAGATGGTGCCATTTCTGTAGCATCATCATGCATTAGCACTGCTTTCTTTAGCTGGAGACAAAGGGGTGGAATTATAGCTAATAGTTGCTTCCTTTTATTGAGCACTTAAAATGTGCCAAGGTCAGCGCTAAACAATATACACGCATCATCGCATAATCAAGCTTCACACCACCCATTTAAGTCAGGTACTGACTATCCCCATTGTACAGATGGGAACTCTGAGGAGGGGAAGTCAGCTATGCATCTGGTAAGGGGCATGGCCAAGATTTGACTTCAGGCCTGCCTAGACTCCCTGGCTCATGCTTTTAAGCAACACTCTTCTTACTGGCTGTTCTCAGCTATCTCACCAGGAACTCTCCTTGACCTTGAGCATCCCCATGGGCGTGTGTCAGGAACGTGAAAGACCCTCCACCGGCAGAGAGTAAAGTTACAAACTGCTGAGCTAGTGGGCAAAATGATGTTGAATTCTTGGCTGGCTGTTAACGCGTGGGATGATTTTGTTGAATGTTCTTTCGTCTTTTATCAGAGTAACCAGGGAGCACAGGGAAATGCTGGTGAAACTGGCTAAACAGAACACCAACAAGGCCAAAGACTCTTTACGGAAGGTTCGTACCAACGCAATGAATAAGCTGAAGAAATCGAAGGATAAGGCCTCGGAGGACACCATTAGGCTCATAGAGAAACAGGTACTGTTGCCAACAGATGTAGTGCTTATGTGTCTGACCCAGAAGATCGCGTGTTCATGCCTGAAGTGAGGAGAATGAAAATGGAATACTCCTAGTTCTTTCACTGATGTGATCGGTATTGGCTGAGTCTCTGTTCTGGACCTGGCCCTTCACTGGACCCTGGGAATAAGGAGGAGGAGAGGTAGCTGCTGACCTTCCACTGTGTTCCAGGCTCTAAGCTGAATGCTTTACAGCACTTCATTTATCCTCATCACTACAAAGCTGTGAGGTGGGTGGTGAGGAAACTGAGGTCCACAGAAGGTAGATAACTTGCCCAAGGTCACACTGCTGGTAACTGGCAGCAGTGGGATCCAAAGCCAGCAGACTGATCTCAGAGGCTCTACTCTGATGGTCTCCTGTCTATGCTTGGCTGTCTGGGTGTGGAGAACTGGGGACTTGGCACTGTTCTTAGTGTGCTGAGCAGTGGCACTTCAACAGGTCTTAAAGGAGCTACTGGAGTGAAATAGTGAGAGGCGAGGGGGAAATGTCGAACAGCATGTGTAAAGGTATGGTGTTGGAAAAGAACACCATTCAGTTAGATAACCGAGGCTTGGACCCGGGATGACACTGGGAATGGACAGAGAAGACACAGTGGCCAATTCATAGCAGGTCTTGTATACCAGAGTGAGGAGTCTGAACTTTAACACGTCCAGAGGTTCGCACATTGGCTCTGCATCTTTATCAGTCATCCGTGGCCACAAGAATGCCATGTAGCAAAGTACCTCAAAACTCAGTGACTTATATATCAAGCATTATTTCTTATTCTTGTTTCCGTGGGTCAGCTGGGATGTAGCTGTTCTAGGCTGGGCTCAGTGTACTTGCCTTCAGATCTTGGATGGGGCTCAAGTCTGCTGTACACCTCTCCAATCTTCTGGAGTCAACAAGCTTCCCAGGGCATCTTTTCATGGCAACGGCAGATGCCAAGAGCCCAGCTCCTCAAGTACATTTTAAGCACCTGCTCTTGTCACAACCCACAGGCCAAGCAGATCTTACGGGCCAAGCCCAGCACCACTGGGGCAGGGAAGTATATATGTTCATGGAGGTCTGGGGGAAGGAATGAATACTTGTTGAACAATAATCTAATCTAATCTATCATCACAGCATTCCAGTCACTTGAGGAGCTAATAAAAATATGTATATCCTCCCCTCCCCTCCCCCTCCACTCCCAGAGACTGAGTCAGTGAGTCTGGGGTGGGGCCTAGGGGTATGCATTTTAAAATGCTCCCCAGGTAATTCTGAAACAGGAGCTCCCTTGAACGATTATTTTTTCAGACAGTGGGGCCTCACACTTGTGTTCAAAAGATGACTGCGGTGGCTGGGTGGAAAACGGATGGTAAAGGGCAAGAACGGAGGCCCGGAGGCTGTTGCAGAAATCCAACCAGGAAATGATGGTGGCCTGAACTTGAGTGGTACCAGTGGAATTAAGATGGGAAGATGAATTTACCAGTCTTGAGGAGATAGAATTTTTAATGTTTAGCATAATATAAAGGGCTTTCCCAAAGCCTCCTCGTCCACAATAAAAGCATTATCTTAGGAAGATTGAACAGGAGTGTGGGCAGGATGGGGAGTAAAAAGGGAAGATGCGGGAGGCTAGGAGAGCCGTTAGGGGCTCATCAGGAGAAGGCCGTAAACTGGCTAACTAGTCCCTTCTCATAGACTCGCACTTAGAATGCCAGTCGTCGACCAGGCCCAGCAGTCACCCGGGGAGAATTTTAGATGGATGCCCGGCCCACTCCTGCATTTTCTGATTCAGTAGTTCTGCCTAGGAATGTGCCTTTTTAAAGAACTCCCAGGTATGCGAAAGCAGACAGGAAAGGTAGCGACCTGGAAGCATTGCAGCATACCCCTGTAACGGCACCAGTGTTAGAAAGAGGTGGTTCCGCACTTGACGTCTTACAACCTTGGAGAAGTTACTTGACTCCTTGGAGTCTGTTTCCTCTGTACAAAGGGATTCGTAATTCCTCCCTTGAAGGGTTGCCCTGGGGTGCTAGAAGCACCATTAGAGTAGGTGACACCAGCCCCTCAGAGCACCCTTCCTGACCTCTTTGTTCCCTCCTCTTTGCCTGCATTAGCTCACAGAGGTTCAGAGACTAGCCCGGCCTTTTCTGAGCACGGCCCAGGCCTTGGAAGAGTCTAGCTGGGGCAGCTCCTTGTCTATCTCCCAGGGGATTCCGTCGCTGCAGTTGACACTTGGCCTTTGTGTTGCTTCCTAGTGGTGAGCCTGTGGACCTCTGGGGCCTGTCAGGCACTCCTCACTCAGCAAGTCTGGGCATCTGCCTCAGGGACCAGAGCCCACGCTCCTTGAAAAAAGAAAGAATGATCAGATATCCAGCAACCTCCTTTTTCTTTTTTTTGTAATCTGTCTTCTTGTACTTTTAAAAAAATTATCGAGGTAACGTTGATTTATAATACTATATGTTTCATGTATACAACATTATATTTCGACTTCTGTACACACTACAGTGTGGTCACCACCAAAAGTTTAGTTTCCACCCATCACCATACAGTTGACCCCCTTTACCCATTTTGTCCTCCTCCCACCCCGCTTCCCTCTGGTTACTACTAAATCCATTCTCTTTATCTGTGTGCTTGTTGTTGTTTTGTTTGATTTGTTCACTGATTTTGTTTTTTGGGTTTTTAGTTTTATTATTTTTTTACACCAGCACTCTTTTTTTTTCTCTTTAAATTTATTTATTTTTATTTTTGGCTGCGTTGGGTCTTCGCTGCTGCGCGCGGGCTTTTCTTTACCTGCGGCGATTAGGGGCTCCTGTTCATTGCGGTGTGCAGGCCTCTCATTGGGTGGCCTCTCCAGTTGTGGAGAACGGGCTCTAGGCACGCGGGCTTCAGTAGTTGTGGCTTGTGGGTCCCAGAGTGCAGGCGCAGTAGTTGTGGCGCACGGGCTCAGTTGTTCTGCGGCCTGTGGGATCCTCCCGGACCAGGGCTCAAACCCGTGTCCCCTGCATTGGCAGGCGGATTTCTAACCACTGCGCCACTAGGGAAGCCCCTATACCAGCACTCTTGATAAAACCTACTTGACAAAGATCTCGCTCAAAGCCTTCACTCATTAGCACCTGCCTTTTCACCTTCCTCTTCAGATTAGATTTTTTATTCCGTGCTTATTACTGTTGATTATTATTATTTTCCAAAATGAAAACAACTTTATTAGTTTTTTTCTTATACTAAACTAATAGATGTTTAGTGTATATTAAAAAATTAAGGGCTTCCCTGGGGGCGCAGTGGTTGAGAGTCCGCCTGTCGATGCAGGGGACGCGGGTTCGTGCCCTGGTCCGGGAAGATCCCACATGCCGCGGAGCAGCTAGGCCCGTGAGCCATGGCCACTGGGCCTGCGCGTCCGGAGCCTGTTCTCCGCAATGGGAGAGGCCACAAAAAAAAAAAAAATTAAGAAGAAAGTAATTGGAATCTCATCACCCAGAGATTACCCTTGTTAACATTTTCTTGCAGGCCTTCAAGTTATCTCTGTAAACACATATGTAATATTACAAGAAAAAGGATCATACTATATATATTACATGATATATCCAGTGCAATAATCTTTATTATTTAAGATATTATCACTTAACTATTAGTTCTTACCATTGTTCTTAATAACTTTATTTACTGTCATATGGTTAAAAGTTTGCACGAGAAAATACTCAGTTGGGACTTCCTGGGGGTCCGTGGTTAGGACTCGACACTTTCACTTATAGGTTCCGGGTTTGATCCCTGGTCGAGGAACTAAGATCCTGCAAGCCATGTAGTGTGGCCAAGAAAGGAAGGGAAGAGGGAGGGAGGGAGGGAGGGAGGGAGGGAGGAAGGAAGGAAGGGAGGGAGGAAGGAAGGAAGGAGGGAGGGAGGGAGGGAGGGAGGGAGGGAGGAAATACTATTTCTGTTTTGTGCCTAACCTTTATGGATTTTTTTTCTCCACATATCTGAGTAAAGCCACTGTAATGATGGTCATTCTTATTCTTTCATTCAGATAAGTGTTTTCTTCATCCCACACTGAAGGGATATGTGAAACAATGTTAACATTTTTGGTAATGCCTTCAAATGGGGATCATTTTGTTTAACTTCTTACAGAAAAGCTTGAGTAAAGTAAATATTAATTGTCTTTTTGCACACTTCATTTTGTTCTTTTTCCCCAACAGAAGGCACCGATCTGGAGTTTGGGGTGTGATTTTTTTTGTTTTTATTTTTTATTTATTTTTTTAAATAAGCAAGGCAGGGGCTGATTGTTGCTGATTGTTGCTTTATCAAAAAGTTTTTTAAAATGTATTTGTTTACTTTGTTTCTGAGCCGTGTAGGCTCATTGTAGAAAATGTAGAGAATTCAGAAGACCGTTCTTAAAAATGGAGAAAAATTCACCCCATAGTCCCACATTTGGGGATGTTTCTCCTTCCCCCTTCCCCTTTTTTAACTACATAGTTTTTAACGTGATTGAAAACTTATAGTTTGCGTACAGTTTTGTATCCAGCTTTTTGTTTTCTGTTGAGCATTGACTATTAGCAATAGAAGTCTTTGTAAACAGCCTCATTCTGATGGTTGCAAAATAGTCCCTCTTGTGGTTATACCATAATTCACTTTCATAAGCCCTCCTGTTGAACATTTAGTTTGTCTAAACATTTTTTGTTATAAATAAGGTTGCAGTGAATATTTTTATAGATAAATCTTTGCTGAAATGACTTCCCTAGGGTAGAGTCTCGTGTGTGGAATTATGGCATAAAGGGGATGCGTATTTTTAAGGTTCTTGATGCGTGCTGTCTAAATCACTTGCAGGGTGTTTAGAATACGTATATTTTAAAATTTTTTTGCCTTTCTAATCCCTAACATTTGAACCTAGAATTTTTAATGTGAACTTAAAATGTTGCTCATCTTAGAAGTATTGTTTTTACTTCCACACTCCGCAGAAAATATTTATTCTTTCTATAAATCCATAAACCTTTCTAGAGGATAATGTAGTGTATACCAAAACCCATACAATTTCTGATTCATTGACTTAGGGATGTATTTAAAATAAGTTATCAAGGGCTTCCCTGGTGGCGCAGTGGTTGAGAGTCTGCCTGCCGATGCAGGGGACACGGGTTCGTGCCCCAGTCTGGGAAGATCCCACATGCTGCGGAGCGGCTGGGCCCGTGAGCCATGGCTGCTGAGCCTGCGCGTCCGGAGCCTGTGCTCCGCAACGGGAGAGGCCACAACAGTGAGAAGCCCGCGTGCCGCAAAAAAATAAAAAATAAAATAAAATAAGTTATCAAGAATCTTATCTACAGCAGTGTCCATTGATGTATTATGTATAATAGAAAACTGGAAACTGTCTAAATTTCTGATAGTAGGAAAATAGCTTGTTTTACATCCATTCACTGGAATCTCTCTATATAGACAGTTATACTTTACAGATGCAGTAAATGCTTTGGGAATGTATTTTGTTTAAGGTAGGTTACACTATCATCCATTTTTATAATGAAAAAGTATCATGTATGTGAAAAAGTTGGCAGCTTATTTACTTTAAAATGTTAATGGTGGTCATTTGGATTATGAACAATTATAATTTTATTCTTTGTGAAATTTTCTTTTTTTTTTAATTTCCAAAATTCTTTTGAGTCAGATTTTTTAAAACTGTATTATAAAAGTGTTTCATCTTTGGTATATAAGAATAAAAGGATTCAGTTGTAGGTCCTATTCCTGCAGTCACGTCTGATCCCCACCTCTCCTCTACAACCTTCCCAACCCCCAGCCCAGGCCAGCTCTGCTGAAGAAGGACCAGGGTCTTCCCACTTGGGACTCTGACATCTGTCAGCCTGCTGTTTCACCTTCACTTTAGTTTGCTATAAATGGGTCTGCTGAACATTAAAGCACTTGGCAGAAACCACCAGTAAATCTGGCCAAGATCCTTTCACTGCCGCTTTTTTCTGAGAAACAGAGCCGCTCTGAAGTGAAGCTGGGTGCTAGTGGGGCTGAAGGGCTCCTAGCAGACTATGCCGGCAGGCAGGCAGGAAGGCTGGACTGAGTGAGGCAGTGGGTGGGAGCAGCACCCACCGGCACTGTGGGCGTTCTGAGCTTTGCTACCCAGGCCTGCCCCAGGGGTGTACTGTGTGCTCTCACCCGTCTCCCTTTTCTGTCTCTGCCTTTCATTTTCCTGAACATATAAGGAGCCAACGTGATGATGATGATGATCATGACCATGACAGTGACGATGATGTTGATGATGACGTTATCATCTTTATGAGGCAGCATGTTGTAATGGAAAGGGCTCTTGCTCTGAAGTCAGACTAGGCTAGATTCGAATTCTAGCTCTTTCACTTCTCAGCTGTTAAGGTCAGCAAACGGCTTCACCTTTCTGGGCCCGTTTCCTCATCTGTAAAGTGGGAGAAGTAATGCCTATCTCACAGGATTGGTAAGAGGACCAAATGACGCAACACACTTTAAAGTAGCCAGTATGGTTGCCGGTCTTCAGTAATTGCCCGCTTTGCCATCCTACTCCTCTCTCTCTCAACCTTATGGCTTTGAATATGGGAACGGGATTAACTGCTTTAATGAGTCTAGCACAGCCGCCCTTGAATGAGGAAGGACTAGGCCAGGTTCTGTGGGCTCCCCAAAGGGAGTAGCAGCATTAAACTGGCAATCAGGGGTAGGTGAGTTCTTGGCTCAGTCACACCACTGACTTTTTATGTGATCTTGGGCAGGTTAGTTAACATCTTATGCCTTCGTCTACTCCTCTGCAAAATGGGGATAATACCTGCCCCACCTGCCTTATAGTATAGGTATGTAACATTGTTGGATTTGAATGAAGTAACAGAGGACAAAACATTTCTGCATAGTGTGAACTACTGTGCAACTGTCAGGTGAAATCATTAATATTCACAGTATATTAAAGGGAGATAATAATAGTATTTCATACATTTTGAGGATTATGTGAAAAAGTTTTTAGCCCAGTGTTGGGCTCCTAGTAAATAGATGCTGTTGTTGGTATCCTTGTTGTTGTTAATCATCGTTATTTTAAGATGGAAAAGATGAACTTGCAGGTGGACTGTCCCAAGGGCACTTTGTGCCTATAATATGGCAGAGAGTTAGTAAATATTTTCATCAATTGATTAATTTGAAAAGAAGTCAGAAAGTGATAGTAAAAATCAGAGTAACACAAGCAACATTTGCATAGCAAATAACCAGTTTAAACGTACTTGTATATTCATGATTTTATTTAACCCTCACAGTTACTTTCTGAGGAAGGGAGTAGCATCCCCATTTGAGAGATGAGGAAACTGAGACTCAAAGTGGGAACTTGCACATTGTCACCCCACTGAGAATTTAACCCATGACGCATGTTATCAGATTGTTCCTGTAGGTACTCTTCCTCCCCCCAGTCCCAGTCTCTGGCCCCAAACACCATTTTTCCAGAGGAGGCTTGCAGCCCTCGTTCCTGGCCATCCCAGGCTGCCACCCTGCAGGTGCTGAAGTGCTGCTGGGCACCACGCCACACCCCATGCAAGGCGGCTGCTCAGGGTGGGGGCACAAGAAGCCTCCCAAGGGTTTGTGTCGGCTGAGTGAGGAGGCCCAAGCGGCTGTTTCAAGCTGATCCTGTTCCGGAGTGCCCAACAGCCCCAGTGGAAAGCCTTGTTCTCCCCACTCCAAAATGTGCAGCTGCTGCTATGGCAAGAACCTGGCTGTCTCCCTGCCTGGAACCAATTGCTCCAAATCCTTTCCAGTGCATTTATTTCCCAGTTCCTGGCCAGGGCCTGTGGTCTGCAAATAAAGATGTCACACAGCCGCTGTGCGGCTGAGCACACAGATCCTGGGCACCACGCAGCCCCCTTCAAAGCTTCCTGCCTGAGGCTTCCTGCCTGAGGTCCCTTTAGACATGAGAGGGAGGCTGCAACACTCACTAAATTCTGTACTGTGTTTTGTTTTTCATTCTTTGAGGGAGTATATGTTTATTGCAGAAAATGTGGAGAATATAGAAAAGCACAGAAAACGAATAATGATTCATTTAGCAAATATTTCCTGAGCACTTGCTATGTACTAAGTTTTATGCTAAATGTGACAGATACCGACATGAATAATCCATTTCCTGTCTTCCCATCACTAAAAGATAATCACTATTAACATTTTGACACATTTTCTTTTAGTTTAAAAAATACGTGTATTTTTAACATATTTGAGATCATTTCTACTACGTATATACCCATTTTGTATTCTGCTTTTTCTTTAATTCAAGGGTAACATGAGCATGTTTCCATGATATTATAAATAATATCTTGAAACATTATTTCTTTTTCTCTGATTACAAAAGCAATCCAGGCTTGTTATAAAACAGACATTTCAGAGCTATATACTGGAATGTTATTTATATTTATACCCTCTCCATGAGAAATAGACAGTCTTAACCCTTTTTAACAGCTGTATGTATTCAATTACATGTGCTGTCATTTTAAATTTTCTGATTTATGATTATAAGCTTTGGTATATATCTTTGCATATAGAACTTAAGAACATTTTCTCAGATTCCATTTGTGTGGTAATTTCCCAGTTGAGAGAGTTTGGGGTTAAAAAATGGTAATAAGAACATTTGCATCAATTTGAATTCCTATCAGTGATATGTGAGTTTATCCATTTCACCATAGCTCTGGCATTGAATATTATAATTAAAAACCACAACATCAAATTTTGTTAACTATGGTAACTAAATTATGTCTTGTTTTAATTTGCACTTCTTCAGTGTCTATTGAATTTTCCATGTTTGTTAACCAGAGGTACTTCAGCTTTTTTCAGTACTTTTTTTCTGCTTGTCTCTTGGGATCTTAATATTCTCCTTATTAATTGGTGTGAGGGCTTTATATAGCAGAGTGTCTGAGGTGTAGGAAATTCTAGATGTTCATTAAGGGACAGATAAGACTGGCTTCTCTGTACTCTGTAATAATAGTTAACTATTTGGGGCTGTGCAGTCAGACTACCTGGGATTAAAGTCTGTCATTGCTGCGTTCTAGCTGTGTATCCTGAACAAGTGATTTTAACTGCCTCAGTTTCCTCCTCTGTGAAATGGGAATGATAATACCATCTCATGGTATCCATTTCTTGCCGTTAGGAGTCACTAAGAGTACGTATACAAAGTTCTCTAGTAGAGTGCCTGGCTGGGATGCAATTCATGTGAGCTTTTGTCACCGTTATTATTTCCCAGATAACCTTTCATAGTTCTGGAATGTTTCTTCCCCTCCCCTTCTCAGCCCCAGTTATCAGGTTGTCTCATTTTGTGTTTCTGCAGATCAGCCAAATGGCCGACGACACAGTTGCAGAGCTGGACAGACATCTGGCAGTGAAAACCAGAGAACTCCTTGGATGAAAATCCCCCAGGGGCCAGCAGTGCTCCCAAGCCCAGTTTCTAGTAGGTCCCATGGGTGGCAAATTGGCACCTCTCTACCCCATCCACACGGAAGGCTGTCCCCACGCACTTGTCAGTCCTTGGAAGGCCCAGCCTTCCAGTGGGACACTGTTGATTCCCTTCCTCCTGTCCCCTGTCCACCCCATCTGCTCTGGACCTTCTGGCCTGGGTGGCCCTCAGAGAGTCTCTGTTGCTGACAGAGGGCCTTTCCTCGGGCCATTTGCCTTGACTGTGACATCACCGAGCTGTCAGGACCATTGGCAGGCTTGGCACTGCCTGCGCCTCACCTTGGTAGCCTCCTTTTCAAACAATTAGTCAGGCCCTGTCCCCACCTTTGAACTCTGCTTGGGCCAATGTGGGCCTTCACCTGTGCCTGGATACCTTTGCTAGAGGCCCATTTTCTAACCAAACAATAAAATCTAAATAAATTGATTGGAAAGAATAACAACCGCAAAGGAAAGGATGGACTCAGTCTGAATTAATGATCTCTGAGTACCTATGTGTAAGCATCCAGAGCAGCGCTTTTGCCTCCGAGTCATCACACGTGCTCTTTTCTCTGCCTGGACCATTCTCCCACTCCTCACGTGGCTGGTCCTGTTCATCCCTGGCTCTCAGCTTGGATAGCACTTCCTTGAGGAAGTCTTCGTTTATTCCCCCAACCTAGGACGCCTGTTATTGGCTCTTCTAGCACTGTCCACTGCTTTTATCTGAACCTTAATTGTTCTTTTTGGTAATTAGTCTGTATATTTTTAGTTTCCTTAGAAGTTAGCATAATGCCTGGAACATAGTAGGCATTCAAATGTACTGTGAATGAATTGCACGTAGTAGCTACTCAACAAATGCTGGCTTTTTCCTTTCTTTCTGGTCTTAACACAGTTATTCTGTCATTTTCTACTCTTTCCTTTGTCCTCAACATTTACTTGGTAATGAGATCCCTGTCCCCAGAGCCTACCTGTTATTGATGGACAAGTGGTTTATTGTGGCTCATCTTTGGGTACTAGGTTAAGTTAGGTTTTCCCCCCAGTAATTTTTTTTCCTTTGTTCTTTTGTTCATTCATGCATTCATAATATAGCCATCATGAGCTAGATACAGTTCTAGGTAATATTTTTAATCTTCACAGTAAACTCACAAGATGCGTATTATCTCCATTTTACAAATAGGAAAACTAAGACTTGACAATATTAGATAACTTGCCCAAAGTGTTAGAGGGTTTCATTATTCATTGTCAGTCTCATTCTACAGAGAGGGGAGAGCTCAGAGAGGTTAAGATTTTTTGCTTGGGGTCACACAGCTAGCAACTGGCAGACCTGGGAGTCACACTGAGGCCTGATCTCAATTGTGCTCCTCCCACTTCGTCCTGCTGCTGTCCCAAACGGTGAGCACCAACTTTGTGCCGGGTACTGTGCTCTGTGCTGGGAATACAAAGATGGGTGAGATGTGACCCCTGTCTTTGAGAGGTGCATGGTCACGGGCCTGAGCTGCTGTCTATGATGTCTTGGGTGGAAGGTGGGAAGTTTATTCCAGTTCTGCCAGATGTCTGCCTGTAGAAAGGAACCCACTCTGGCAGCAGCAGGGCCTGGCTGCCTCCCTTCGAAGCAGCATCCAATTGCTGTTTGACTCCTCTCAGACTCTGTCCTGTGCGAGAGGTAATAGGGTTGCACTTCTCCCTCTGCTTGTACTGGCAGAGCAGCTGCAGGACAGCCAGCGGGATTCAAGGTCAGAATTAGGTCAAAGATGAAAGAAGCGAACCATAATCTCCTGCCCCGCTTACCTGTCCTCAGTCCAACCCCATTCACCAGCCCTGAGCAGCCATCACACGATCGGAAGTCAGCTGGGGGAGGGACAGGGATAGAAATAGCAATCAAGGAGCCTTTTTTGGAGTAAGCCACATGGCAGGGGCTTTGCAGCAGTCTTTTGTGAGTGGCCGAAATCCCCCAATCACTGCAAATGTGCTTCTCAAAGATGCAGGATTTTTTAATAAACAGAGGAAATGATAAATTATGTTGTAACTCCACTCAAAGGCATTTGGTTCTTAACAGCCAAATCCTCTGTAGTCTTTAAATAAACAAAAACTTATTTGGTGAACAGACCGGGGAGGGGGGGTAGGGGTGTGGGAGGAGGCGGGAATGAAAGATTTTCTGTACTTGGGTTCCACATGTCAACAATTTCTCTCCTGTGTGTATGTTGGCCAAAGCCGTATATCATGATAAATGAATAAAGGAAAACCTGGAGCCCAGGGCAGTCAGACAGCTCAGCAAATGGCTTTCAGCTGATTGCTCTATTTCAGTTGACATTTATCAGAGAGTTTCTCTGCTACTCTGTGTGTCAGGCCTGCAGTGGTGGCAGGGACAAGAGTGAGACTACCTGTTTGGATGTGCTGAGGAATGAGTAATGCTGGAGCAATTCATTCTCCCTCCTTCAGTCTCTCTCTTTCAAAAAGAAAAGCTGGGTATGGAAATTCTCACACTTGCCAGAAGAATTAACCACCTCCTCTATTCAGTTGAACGGCTTTCAAAGTCCCACGAAAAATACAGGCCAAAGGGAATTTGAGAACTTTTTTTTTCTGTTTATTTTTTTCTTCTTTCTTCTACGTGTGTGTGTGTTAAAATTACAAAAGAAAGGTATGTGAGAAGTTAAAAGAGACACTTATCACAAGTCCTGAATCGTACTCCCTTTAACAATTAGATGTATATGCTTCCAGACCTTTCTCTATGCATGTATAATTTTTAAAAAACAAGGATGGGAACTATTCTGTTCCTGTTTTGAAGCTTGCTGGTTTTTTTCCCAGCATATCATGGCCATCTCATAGCCATGTGTGAACAAGTAGATAAAATTCATCCTTTTTCATTGTAATACAGTATTCCTACGGTATTCCACAATAAGAATGTACTGTAACTTATTTTACTATCACTCATATGATATTTTAAAAAATCATTTCACATGCACTGGAAGATGTTTCTACTTAAAAAAAAAAAAAATTTTTTTTTTTTGAGAAAAAAGAACCCCTAGTCTAAGTTTATCTCTTTGGTAAGTTCTGCTCTTTATCTCTTTGGTAGATTCTAGTCAGCCGCAGACTAATGTATATTAAGTGTCTCTGTGGACCAGGTACCATGCTGAACACTTTACATGCAATTACTACATTTAAACTTCTGAACAATCCTAGTTGGTGTAGGTATTACTCCTATCTGTGTTTACGTATTGGAAAACTGAGGTTCAGAAAGGGTATTTAACTTGCCCAAGTCACACAGGTAGTAAGTGCCAAAGTGAAGTTTGAGACTCAGATCTGACTTCAAAGTGGGCTCCTTGATCAGGGTGCTTCAGTTTGTAACTCTTCACTGAGCGCCTACTCAGAACGCACCCAGCACACTTGTGGGCCCTGAAGGTGATATAAGAGAAGCAGAAAGCTCGCTTTGATAAAACAGACAGCTCTTTCTAGTAAAGGACTGCATGTAAAACAGTACAGTGGCTGGCACATAGTAAACAATGAAGAAATGGTAGCGCTTATGGAGCCAGCAAAGATTACATATTTATACCTCCCCTGTTTGACAGACTCCTCTAGAACGTGTCATAGAACCAGGGAGAGAGCGGAAAGATCACCCAGCAGTGAATAATGATAATAACAACAATAATAGTATTGACAGCCTCAGTAACTAATGTTGGCTAGGTGCTTTTTCATTTTCAAAGTTCTTCTACATCCTTTATCCCATAGAAACCATTGGACGAAGCTTTGCAATTTCTTTTGCTCTAATAATCGTCAGTTTTCATGATGTGTATGAAAAGGTGTATTCTCTATTTTGGTGGGGGAGTACAAGTTTTGTTACATCTACAGGAAATGTATTTTATAGATTATGTTGTTCGGATTTTCTGTATTTTTACTGATTTTTTGACCCCGGATGAGACTTGGGCTGAAAGTGGTATGTTTTAGCCTTCTGCTAACGAGCATCTCTATTTCTTCTTACATTTCCTGTAATTTCTGCTCTGTGAAAGCGCTGGTGTGTTGTGGTGCTGCAGAGATAGTCTGACTCTTACCTTCTTCGCCCCATTCAGTGCCAGGAGTCTGAGTTCTGTCTTGTCATATATCAAGATCACAGCCCTTGCTTTCCTTTTGTTTAAGTTTGCTTGGTGTATCTTTCCCATTCCTTTCTTTTTAGCCTTTTTGAATCAGTATTTCAGGTGTATTTCTTTTGTAGAGTTGGGTTTTGTTCTATGAACCATTCTAAAACTCCTTTCTTATTTTTATCTTTATTTTTAATTGTTGTAAAATACACATTACATAAAATTTGCCAATTTTAACCGTTTTAAAGTATACAGTTAAGAGTGTTAAGTACATTCACATTGTTGTGCAACCAATTTCCAGAACTCTTTTCACCTTGTAGAACTGAAGCTCTGAACCCATTAAACAACTCGCATTCCTCCCCCAGCCCCTGGCAACCACCATTCTACCTTCTGGCTCTATGAATTTAACTGCTCTAGGTATCTCATATAAATGGAATCACACAGTATTTGTCTTGTTGTGACTGGCGTATTTAACTTAGCATAATGTTGTAGCGTGTGTCAGAATATCCTTCCTTTTTTTTTTTTTTACTTTTTTTTTTTTTGTGTGTGGTACGCGGGCCTCTCACTGTTGCGGGCTCTCCCATTGCGGAGCACAGGCTCCGGACGCGCAGGCTCAGCGGCCGTGGCTCACGGGCCCAGCCGCTCCGCGGCATGTGGGATCTTCCCGAGCCGGGGCACGACCCGTGTCCCCTGCATCGGCAGGCGGACTCTCAACCACTGCGCCACCAGGGAAGCCCCTATCCTTCCTTTTTAATGCTGAAAAATGTTCTATTGTCTGTATATATGAGACTCCTTTCAATAGGTGACTTCAACCCGTTTATATTTATTGATAATACTGATTTGTTTAGTAGAACCCATTTACTCTTTCTTTCTGTGCAATATTAACACTAGGTGACTTGGTGGGGGTTTTTTGCTTTTTTTTTAAATTTAATTTAGTTTTTTTTACATATATACAGCAGGTTCCTATATTAGTTATCTATTTTATACATATTAGCATTAGGTTGAGAAGGGTTGCTTCTGCAGAGAGGAAGTTACTTTTTGTTGAATGAATAAATGAGTGATGATCCTTGTCTCTTATATTCCTTTCTTCTGGTCTCTGTTTTTTGGTTTCTATTTTTAATTTATTTTTGGCTGCGTTGGGTCTTTGTTTCTGCTCGCAGTCTTTCTCTAATTGTGGCGAATGGGAGTTGCTCTTCGTTGCGGTGTGCAGGCTTCTCATTGCGGTGGCCTCTCTTGTTGTGAAGCACGGGCTCTAGGTGCGTGGGCTTCAGTAGTTGTGGCACGCGGGCACAGTAGTTGGTGGCTTGCGGGCTCTAGAGCGCAGGCTCAGTAGTTGTGGCACACGGGCTTAGTTGCTCCGCGGCATGTGGAATCTTCCCCAACAAGGGCTCCAGCGGGTGTCCCCTGCATTGGCAGGCGGATTCTTTAACCACTGTGCCACCAGGGAAGTCCCTAGTCTCTGTTTTAATCCATCCTGTGCTGTTAGGTTAGATCAACCTGAAACATAGCCTTTATGATGTCACTCTTCTACCCCAGAACCTTCCATGGCTCCCCATTGCCTGCTGAATTATGTCCAAACTCTTCTCCCTGGCATTCAGTAACTTCTGCAGTCTCTCTCTTTAGCTGTGATACACCTCCCACGACTACTCTATTAATACAGCTAGTGCCTATGCTGAATGGAATTATTAGCTTTTCTAACATTTTATGCTGCTTTCTTTCACCTCCATGTCTTTTCTTGGGCTCTTTTCTTTGCCTGGTGTGTGCTCCTTTAAATCCCTGCACAACCCAGTAGGCAAAATTTCTCTCTAACCTTTAAAGGCCTTGGTCCCGCATCCTTCCTTGCACCAACCTATCCATTTCTTTATTCCTCCTCATCCTGCCACCTGCGTATGCGTATTGAGCATCTCCACTTGGATGGGCCTCATGCACCCGAACTCCGCCGGCCCTGCTTGGATTGCACGTGCCCCCCAGGCTTGCTCCCTGTCCTGCGTTTCCTCGGAATGGCATCACCTCCACCCAGGTGCCGAGCCGGGACATCAGGAGCCACCTGTGCTCCCCCTCCCTCACCCCCTCATCCAGTAAGTCACCAGGTCCTGTCAGTTCTGGCTGCAAAGTGCTCTGCTTTCCTTTCTGGGTGCACCCTTGAGTGGTGTGAACCACCCTTGAGTGGTGCGACCCCGGGAACAGATGTGGCACGTGTCCCAAGCGGGCCTTGCTGGGGTCTCTGGCCCTGCCTCTGAGGCAGAGCACCACTGGCACTAGGTGAGCCTTGTGTAAGTCCCCTGAAAGGAAGCCCCCTGATTTTTAACCTTCGGTCCCCTGACTAGCACAGTGCTGGGCGCAGAGCAGGTGTTAAGGAAATGTTTGTCCGATTGTAATGGGCCTGCCAGGCCTTGAATACAAATGAAGTCAGTTTGTATCAGTAACCCAAAGTTGCTCTATAATTACTCTCACCTGCTTGCTGAGACCTCCAGCCTCGCCTCGGGAGTTTCTGGGCATCTCCTAACGGCCTCCTCCCAAGCGTCCAGGATCCCCGGCACCCACCATACTCCTCTCCCACCCAGGCTACCCTTGCTGGCGCCTGCGGCCACGAACGCCACCTGAGCGGGCTCGCCTGTGCTCCTACTGGGAGTGTCAGCTTCGGTGACAAGAGTGTTGGCTCCTGGGCTTGGGATGCCTGAGCATGTTAGATGGGATCTCTGAAGAAAGGGGAAGACGTTTCCTTCCCTAATCCCAGGCTGCCCTCGAGATCAGCTAAAATCACCCCCTCTTTGCTCTTAAGAATAACAAGTCCTGGGCTTTTGCTATGTATTAGGCAACTCTAGAGATTATTAGTTTGCTCATTTTAGAAATGAGGAAACATGAAGCACAGAGAGGTTAAGTTACTTGTTCAAAGACACACAGACCAGAGGAAGACTTAGAACACAGGGAGTCTGGTGTCTGCCCACCTCCATACATTATTTTAAGTAAGAGACCAGAGGAGCTAGAAAGGACCTTGTGAGGTGCTGAAGTGGCCAGTGAGAGCTCGTGGGCTGTCCCAGTTTTGCCCTTTCCACCATCAGTAAAGGTCCTGCCACTTCCCTATGGGTAGCAAGGAAGGGCTTGGACAAGATCAGTGGTTCCCACCTCAGCCAGAGAACCGCTGCTGCTCCCTGACAACATTTACACCCATTTGAGGCAAAATAAGTAAGACAAAGGCAATGTAGCAAATGTTTCCATAAAGTTAAATTTATTTAACTTAAAGGACTATTCTGTATTCTTTATTTTATTTTATTTTATTTTATTGTGGTACGCGGGCCTCTCACCGCTGCGGCCTCTTCCGCTGCGGAGCACAGGCCCCAGACGCGCAGGCCCAGCGGCCATGGCTCACGGGCCCAGCCACTCCGCGGCATGTGGGATCCTCCCGGACCGGAGCACGAACCCGCGTCCCCCGCATCGGCAGGCAGACTCCCAACCACTGCGCCACCAGGGAAGCCCCTATTCTGTATTTTTACATCTTGCTCTTCCTACTTTTGTTTTTGGTGTTAAAATATTCTTTCTGTAATGGAATGGTAAGAAGTTGGTAATACTAAGAAAAAAAAAATCCTCGCTTAGAAAACTCAACAGTTGGTCACCTTCTGTTGGTCCCCTCCATTTTTTTTTTTTTTAACTGTACCGATGCATGAATCCCAAAATCTGGGAGCTGTGGGACCTCCCGCCTACTCCTAGAGCTGACACCCCCGAGGCTGTCATCCCAGGGAAGCCAGAGCTGTAACCTCGGAGAGAAGCGAGGGAGGGAGGCGGTTTGGCCTTTGTGGGTGTCAGGGACCCAGTGGGTAAGCAAGCAGTGGCGGTGAGGCAGGGGTTGGAACAGGACAATAGTCAATCAGCAGGGTTCAGAGACCCTCCAGGGAGGACGGATGAGCAGGGAGAGGTGAGTCAGAGAGAGGAGAGAGGGAGACAGAGACAGACAGGGAGAGACAGACAGATGCACGCAGGGCCAGAGGGAGGGAGGGAGAGGGGCAGAATCAGAGAGACAAAGACACGCCCGCCCGCATGCACCCCTGCACGTGTACAAGCACAGGAATCAGCAGGTAGAGACTGACAGAAACAGCAACAGATGGTGACAATGAGACCATTAACAAGTATTCCTAAAGAGAGACACTGGCTAAGCAGAGACAGACACACAGAGGGAGCTAGAGGAGTACACACAAAGAGAGAAGGCGACAGAAAGCCAGGGAGAGAAACACAGAGAGATTGTTTAAAAAAATAAAAAGGAAAGAAAGAAAAGAAAAATGGAAAGAGACACACACCTAGACGCGGGCTAAGCAAGGCAGGCAGAGACAGAGAGCGGGAGAGAGTGAGCCAGGCGGGCGGCTTTGCTGTGCGGGGCTCCCGGGTTTGCAGCGCAGGGTGTGGGTGGAGGAAGAGGCAGCACCAGCCGGGCCAGGGCTGCAGGGACCAGATAAGGGCGCCTGCCAAAAGAAAGCAGGGGAAGGAAAGACGTTTACGAATCCCCGGGGGGAGAAAGCCAGGGAGGCTGCCCCAGGCCCGGGAGAACAATGGGTACTTGACTTCAGTGGGTCATTAATGAGACAATTAATGGAAAGAGTAACAGAGGCCTCCCCAGGGAGGACTTGGAGAGTGGATAAGTGGAATTATTGTGAAGGCCCTGCGGGTGGTTCTAAGGGGGGGCCTGTCCCCACAATCCCAGATGTCCAGCATGCCAACTGCAGATTCCTGGCCTGAGGCATGGGACCTCCCCCAGCTCCCCCCTCAAGGGCCTTGTGCTCCCGCACCCTGGACCCCTGCCAGCCCCCAGATGGGCCCCAGCCTCCCTATCCCATGCTTTTGCTGCTGTTGCTCCATCTACCTCGAGTGTTATCCCTTGATTATCTGCATCGGTGGAAACCCTACCCATTCCAGGGATAAGTAAATGCGGTGCATCCTCCAATGCAATGATGAGTCAGGGCCGTATGTTTCAATAAGAACAGGGCTCCCGAAACATATTCTAAGGGGCAGCGGAAAACGCAAACGGAGTCATATAAAAAGTGTGACACCACTTATGTAAATTAGAATGACTGGAACACAAAGCAATTCTTTTTTAAACTATGCCTGTCTTTATTTTGCAGTATAAAATTGTCTTTTTAAAGGGAGGGTTGTGAAGGGATACTTTCCAAATTCATAATGGTAGATTGCTACTGGGCGGTGGGGGGATGAGTTAAAGGATACCTAATGTTATCTCACATATATAAATATAGCTGAAAACTTGACAGTGTGGTAACTTGGGGTTGTGAAAATAGAAGTGGTTGTTACCTTCTTTTCTGTCTTTTTTTTTTTTCCTATACTTAAAAAAAATTTTTTGATAGAGACAGAGACATCCTGGCCATCCTACAGACACCTCCTACAGGAAGCCTTCCAGGAACTCACCTCCCAATCAGATGTGGTCTCCCTTTGCCCCGGTGCCAAACTCTCAAGGCTCACAGCACTTTCCCTCTTGTGTTTCCCTTTGTGACTGTGTTTCCCATGGACTGTCTTCTGCACCGGGCTCCCGTCAGCACAAGGCTGGCGCAGAGGTAGTGCCCAGGGATGCCTGTGAGACTGAACCTCATTCTCCCTCCCACCGCTATAGGAGGCAGCCCACCAAGCTCTGCTCACATCTTAGACCCAACACACAATTGGTGTTGGTGGGGGGGGGGGGTCCTGAAAGTCAAAACATGGCTTCCAGAGTGGGAATCTAGGGAGGAGAGCAGCTGCCATTCAAAAATGTTCCCGGAGGAAGGAGGAGGTCTCGTTTACTGTGACCAGAAAATCTTCCCACCCTGGTCAGCTGACTGTGGCGCCATTGCTAACAGAGCCTCAAGCTAGAGTCCCAGCAGAGTCCCCCCTGCATCCCCAGTGGGACATAAAGGCATTTGGCTCCTTCTACCCAAATCTACCCACTAAGCCCCCGAATTCGACCCAGTGAATCCCAGTTGCTGGTAAAATGGAGCCATTGTGGAGGCGGCAGGAAGGCCCAGTCCTGGCCCACCCACCCGGGCAGACATGGGCCCATCCATCACAGCAGCGCCGTTTACTGAGCGATTCCTCTATTCCGAGCTACATTATCTAATTTAATTCTCACAGTAACCCCTGTTTTACAGGAGAGACCTTAGAAAGGCTGACTTGCTCAAGGTCACAGGATGGCAGTAAGGGTTAGAGCTGGGACTCCAGTCTCAGGTCTGGGTGGCGGGGCTCCTTACTTCTAGGCAGCTCCCTCATTGTACAAAAGGGGATACTGAGGCCCAGAGAGGGAAGAACTCATGCAGTAACAGCATAAGTGAGTGCCAGAGCTGGGACTTGATCCCAGATTTCCTGACCGCTTACCTGCCCACCTGCCCCAGGCTGCCCAGTGGAGTCTACCATATAGCAGGATTTCTTTTTAATTTATTGATTGATTGATTGATTTTTGGATGTGTTGGGTCTTCGTTTCTGTGCGAGGTCTTTCTCTAGTTGCAGCGAGCAGGGGCCACTCTTCATCGCGGTGCGCGGGCCTCTCACTGTCGTGGCCTCTCTTGTTGCAGAGCACAGGCTCCAGATGCGCAGGCTCAGTAGTTGTGGCTCACAGGCCTAGTTGCTCCGCGGCACGTGGGATCTTCCCAGACCAGGGCTCGAACCCGTGTCCCCTGCATTGGCAGGCAGATTCTCAATCACTGCGCCACCAGGGAAGCCCTATGGCAGGATTTTTAATCCACTGGGCTTGGCAGTGTCATTATGCCTTCATGGGACATAAAACTGTAGGGTTTGGGGAGGAGGGAGGGACCTTGGAGATCATCTTGTTTGATTCCCTCTTTGTCGTGATAAGGAATTTAAGGCCGAAGGAAGGCAAGTGACCACAGGGCCTCTTTGATGTCAGGAAGTCCAGGCCAAAGAAACCAGCCTCCTGACCCACGGAGTCCCTTGGGTTCTCGAACATATTGACCCCAACTTTAAAGCCCATTTTAATAATCGGCACCTTGGTAGCTAAACCCGGAGCAGATTGGAAAGTATAAACTAGAATGTGGAGGAGAGCATCGTCCACACCGAGATATCTGTTAAATGCTGAATGAATGAATGAATGAACGGCTGCCAGGCTGATTTCTGCCTCCCACCTGGTTTTCCTTCCTCTGTCAGATTAATCATCTTAAACCAGCCTTTGCCATGCCCTGCTCAAGAGCTGGATAGCTCCCCATCGCCTGGATAACTGAATCACCTCCTTCGTTCCTTCATTACGGTGGAGGCCCCTCCGACCTGTTGTCCATATGGTGAACTGTTCAAAATGCAAATCGTGCTGCTCCCCTTCACAGCTCCCTATACCCTCCAGACAAAAGCCCCAGATTCTCACCCCCAGGTCTTAACTGCAAGGTTTGACTTGGACCGTCTTTCCAATCCCACCTCACAGCAGGCTCTCCCTTCCTCTGGCTCCAGCTGGCTCTGGCTGTGACTTCTCTCAGGTGCCCACACGTGCCTGTCGCTTCAGGGACACGCCATTCCCCCTGCCTGGGGCACTCCAGACCCTGCCCCACCTGGCTCACTCCTATACATCCTTTAGCTCTCAACCTAAAGTCACCGCTTCCAGACAGCCTTCCCTGACCTCCCCAGATGGGATTCATACCCTCCGTTGGCGGTTCCCCACAGCCAGTCGTCTGTCCCCAGCACTGCACCATCCCATTTGATTATATATAACATCTTCAATGCCTGTATTCTGCCCAGACTGTGAGCTCCAAGTGGGCAGGGTCTGTCTTATTCACCTGCATGGGCTTAGTGCCAGAACAAAGCCTGGCACACGCTGTGTCCTCAATAAGTATTTGATGAATGATTGAAAAAGTAGGTTTGGCTCTTTGTTGAAACTGATTTATTCATTCAACAAATATTTATTGAGCATCTACTACGTGTCAAGCATGGTTCTCCACACCCCACAGTGGTGAATAAACCACCACAAAGTCCCTGCCCTCATGGAGCTTACAGTCTACTTGGAAGAGGCAGACATTAGAGAGATAAAGAAGTAACACAAGGCCAGGCATAAGTGCTATGAAGGGGAATAAAGCAGGGGTAAGGGAAAAGCACTCAGCGTGTAGGTTTGGTGGGAGGTTGCCAGTTTCGATGGGGTAGTCAGGGAATGCTGCATGGAGGAGGTGACATTTCAGTGATGAGCCAGGGCTCCTGAGAAACACAGAGCCTCTGCCTCCCTTGGGCAGGCTGGGCCCTAGGTGTGTCCAGGCATGACAGTCCCAGATCCCCAAACCCTCCCTGCCTCCCAAGGGCAGAAGCAAAAGGAACCCAGAAGAGGACTTTGGCCAAGGTTTTGAGGCAGGTGTGGAAGCCCAGAGCTGCTCTTCACAACAGCCATGATTGGGCTCCTTCTGCGTGGCGAGAGGTGGCGATTGCTTTGTGCACCAAGGACTCGGCTGATTGTGGCCGGGCGATTGACACCCACAGACCGCGGCCGCCAGGGTTTACCGCGCACGCCAGCCCCGCGGCGGGCCGTGCGCAACGCGGCAGCCCAATCTCGCCTCCTATATTCAGAGTTGATTAGACGCTATTTCTGCCTGGATTTTCAGAAGGCTCAAGAGCTTTTTTAATCACTACAGTGGCTCATTACGGTTTTGCAGTGACACTCATGTCCTTCAGTTCTCTTCTCAGATTAGATTCTATAGTCAGATGAATATTGGATGATTTCATTACATACAAATGCAATCAACAGTTTTGCATAAATTTCTTCTCTTTTCTTGAGTTTCAATTGACCCCAGCACCCATGGTGGCAGGCACGATCCACATGCAAATGAGCTGGGTTTGCAGCCGTGGAGAGGGGCCTGCAGGAGGCGGGCACTCACACCAGCCCGGGAGGGAGCCGGGATGGCTCAGGTTCGGGAAAGGGGCCTGGGGGTAGGGAATGCCGCCGCGGCCAAGGTGGGGCACCCCCTTCGGATGATGTTCCTGCAGGTAAACTGAGGCACGGGGATGCTCAGAGCCGGGCGAAGAGTGGAATGTGGAGCTTCAGGCCCGGCGTCTGGACGGGGAGGCGTGCCCTCAGGATGCTTGGGGCGGTGTCTACTTGACAACTGGTGAGGACATGTTTCAATATTTTTACAACTGGCAGGACCTTAACAGTGCATTCCAGCTGAATGTTAGCTCTGACCCGACGAAGGCTGCTGCTTTTGCTGGTAGTAGTAGTAGTAGTAGTAGTCGTATCATCATCATCATCATCACTTCTCCTGGAGGGCTCGAGCTATTGCCCTGCGGGCGATCAGCAAAAGTCTAAAAAAGGCACACAGGAAACTTGGGAGCCTGGGGCAGCTGCCCTTGCCTCACTTCCGTGATTTCTCTCCTTCTCTTTTGGGTGAAGGGGCAGGATAGTCTCAGAATTGGGCTTGGGCAGGCTCCCAGTCTCCCTTGTCTGGTGATGGAATCCTGTGGACGCGTCTGGAAGCCTGTGCTTGCTCTCCCCTGGGGCTGAGGAGCTCCCTGCCTGCAGCGAGCCTGGTCCAGCTTTCTCAGCTCCTTGCTGACCAGGTGAACCTGACCCCGTACCCTAGGCCCACAGCCCACCTCTGCTCCCTCCTCCCTCTGATCCGTGACACCCCCTGAGGTCTACAGTGCGGACTGTGCTCTGCTGAGTCACCTTTTCTAGGGCTGGGCTTCTCAACTCCTGCAGCGTCTCCTCCCAGGAGGTAGCCTCCAGCCTCCTACCAGGTCTGTCCTCCAGATGCTCCTGGTGGCTGTCAGGGTTCACAGTCCAGGCCTCGACTCAACACCAGGCATGAGGCTGGAGGGTAACATGGGGATTAAGCTCTGTGTGTGGTCAGGGGACCCAGGGCCAACAGCTGTGCACCTCTCAGGGAGCGGGCTGGGGGTAGGGGAGAACCAGGAAGGGAAAAGGATGTTCGGGCCTGAGGGTCGGCCAGGACAAGGGTCTGTGCATCTCAAACCTCACTTCCTTCAGGTAGGTTCTTTTTTCAAAGCTCCCATGTACACAGACATGGCACAGACAGTGTAGGATCAGGGACCCAGAGAGAGGCATGTGGATACACAAGTGGTCGGGTTCCCATCCCATCAGGGATGTGACCCAAGCTTCAGTCGTCATCATGGACATGATGGAACCTTGAAGTAGATAGAGCCAGAGCCACACCCGTGGGCATGGATGGGACACATCTGTGCTACCACAGCCCCAGGCTCAGGCCCTTGCCTATCACTGCCCTCCGCTCCCCAGAGTGGGGTTAGAGAGATCCAGGAGTCTGAACAGAAGCAGGGGAGCCCTGTAGTGCTCCCATATTGCTGGTGAGTCCACTGAGGTCCAGAGAGGGGAAGGTCAGGCAAAGAGCCACACAGCATGAAGCCAGAGCCTCCTGACACGGTCTAAGGCTGCTTCCCGGCTCCCCCTGGCTGCCCCTGAGGACCGTTCCCTTGCCATTCTGTCCTTCTGTGCACAGTCACGAAGGGCCCTTCTTCCCCAGCTGAATGCATCCACCCCTCACTGCCTGTGTGTCCGCCGTCTGCTGCTTTTCAGTCTCCCCAGGCTCTTCTTTCTGTTTGCATCTCTGTGTGCATTTTTTTCCCTGTCTCTCTCTGTCTTCATCCTTGAGTCTGTCTCTATGTCCCTTCCTCCCCTTTCTCTCTCTGCCCCCATCCCTCTTCCCATCTCTCTACATCTGACTGCCAGGTCCCTTCGCCAGGCCACATCTGCTCCTTGCTCTCAGCTGCTGTGTGACCAGAGCTGGCCTCTGTCTGGGGTTGGAAGATCTGAGACCCCCTGGGCTGTCCCCCTTAGATCTGTGGTCCCTGGAAGGAGGAGCCTGGGGGAGGGGGTGGGTTTCTGAACTCTTTGGGGCCTTCCTGCAGTGGCCAGCACTGGGCCATTCATTTTCTCTCCCAGGCAAGGACAGCAGGAAAGCAGCCATCTCTCTTTCATCACAGAGCTGTTCTCATGCCAGCCTGGGAGAGGGGGCTGGGAGGTGGGCGTGGCAGTGTTGAAGAGGGCTCCCATTGATTGCGCAGTCAGGTGGGGGTCGTCCCATCCAGGCCCCCAGCTTTCAGCTGCCGTCTCTGGTGGAAGCTCCATGACTACCCATCTTCCCTCCAGGTCCTCCTGGCAGAATGCACCTGGTCCACCAACCCAGTGGAAATCCGGTGTGCACCCACCTCGCTACCTTTTCCTGCTCACCTCTGTCTCACCCAGGCACAGAGGAGCGCTTTCCTCTGATGGACCTGCTTTCTGATTCTGTGCCTCAGTACATGCAGGGCAGAGAGTAAAAGGCTGGGCTCCAGAGGCTGGCAGGTCGGTGCCGAATCCCAGCTCTGCCGCTTGCCAGATGGGTTGTCTCAGGCAAGCGACTTAACCTCTCTGAGTCCAGTGTCTTCCTCCGTAAAATGCAGATAACACTCCTTCCCTTGCAAGGCTGTCATGAGGACTGATAATTTATGTGAAAGTACCTGGTCCAGAGCTGGGCACAAAGTAGACAAGTGTTAAGCATTTGTTGTGGAAAAACGAATGTGTAAATAACAAGTGAATAGTAGAATTGAGACCTGTATAAGTGGGGTGTGCGGAGGGAATGCCAGGTGTCAGGAATGGCACAGGCAAGGGCATGGAGGTAAGAGGTCTTGGAGAGGGACCAGGGAGCCATGAGTGCTCAGTACGGATGCAAAGTCCAAAATCCCCAAGGGAAGTGTCAGGCAGCAGGGATGGGAATGGTCAGAGGATAAGGAACTTGCTGAGAGTCAGTGATGCACCAGGCAGCTAAGAGTAACCGTAGCAGCAGCCGTCAGGAGTAGAGGCCCTGCGCTGAAGCATTTACAAGCACTAGCTCATTTAATCTTCACAACACCCCTGTGAAGGAGATGCCATTATTATTCCCACTTTACAGATGAGGAAATTGAGACCTGGAGAAGTGACTTTCCTGGGTCACACAGCTAATAATTGTCCCTGCCAGGATTTTTTTTTTTTCAATACTCCTTGCTATGAACTGAACTGGGTGCCCTGAAAATTCATATGTTGAAGGCCTAACTTTCTTTTTTTTTTTTAATGTTTATTTATTTATTTATTTTCTTATTAGTCATCCATTTTATACACATCAGTATATACATGTCAATCGCAACCTCCCAATTCATCACCCCCGCCCCCGCCGCCGCTTTCCCCCCTTGGTGTCCATACGTTTTTTCTCTACTTCTGTGTCCCAATTTCTGCCCTGCAAACCGGTTCATCTGTACCATTTTAAGTTTCCACATATATGCGTTAATATACGATATTTGTTTTTCTCTTTCTGACTTACTTCACTCTGTATGACAGTCTCTAGGTCCATCCACCTCTCTACAAATAACTCAATTTCGTTTCTTTTTATGGCTGAGTAATATTCCATTGTGTATATATGCCATGTCTTCTTTATCCATTCATCCGATGATGGACACTTAGGTTGCTTCCATGTCCTGGCTATTGTAAATAGTGCTGCAAAGAACATTGTGGTACATGACTCTTTTTGAATTATGGTTTTCTCAGGGTATATGCCCCGTAGTGGGATTGCTGGGTCGTATGGTAGTTCTATTTTTAGTTTTTTAAGGAACCTCCATACTGTTCTCCATAGTGGCTGTTATCAAGTCCCCGCCAGGATTTGAAATGTGGCTTAGTCTGCCTCCGAAGCTGGTCCCTAGGCCCCTTCCAAAGGAAGGACTGCCCCCCACAATCTCTCGCCTGGTGAGGCCAGGTGAATAAAAAGGCTTAAAAACACGTTTGGTTAGTGAAGGAGAGTAAAGAAGGCATAATCGGAGGGCCCAGATATCCAGAAAATAGATGCTTGGTGCCATTGAATCAGGGAAGACTTCCTGGAGGGAGCTGAGCACGGAGGCAAGAGTCATGGGCCAGAAGTGAGGCTGAGGCGGCCCTGCTGGGGGTGTGGGCGTGCTGACACAGGGGTGACACTAGAGCACAGGGGCTCTGCTACCAGACAGCGGGGGGCTCTTGACCCGGATCTGCTTTCTACTGGAGTCCATGTCCTTGGTCCCACCTGGCCCGGCTGGGGCCGCCTCTTGCTAGTCCCAAGAGAGTGGGAAGGGCAGGTTTCTGACTACTCCAGACCCGAGCCCCACTCCCGGCTCTGCTACCCTCTTGTTGCAG
This sequence comes from Globicephala melas, assembly GCF_963455315.2. Lineage (NCBI taxonomy): Eukaryota > Metazoa > Chordata > Mammalia > Artiodactyla > Delphinidae > Globicephala > Globicephala melas. The sequence goes on along the minus strand of NC_083319.1, from coordinate 12,799,464 downwards.
GGCCTTGGCCGAGCTGCCTCCCCTTTCTGATCCTTACTTTCTCCACCTGTGAAATGGGACTAACTGTGCCCGCAAGCTGGGTGCAGCTGCAGGTCATAGACACGGGCATAGCTAGCACAGGGCCAGGTTTAGAGGAAGTGCTGAGCCATGTCAGCTCCTGACGCCCTCCCCAGGGCCCCCAACCCCTAGAGCAGCCCCAGACCCCCAATTCAGAGCATCAAAAGCCAAAAGACAGGGTGTGTGCTGCTGTGGTCAGACTCTGAAGCCAGACTGCCCGCCTCTTTCTTGCTAGGTGCTCTTGTTAGGTGCTCTAACCTAGTTCTGTAGTTTCCTCATCTGTAAAATAAAGATTATACCAGAAGCCCAGAAGCCCTTATCTAAAACCTGTGAAGTTGGAGGGTTTCAAAGCTTTTCTGATTGTAAAGTCTATTACAGAACACACCCCATATACCGTACAACCACCCCATGGGGTCTGGGGCATTTCTTATAATGAAATTTATTCACATTTTTTTTTTCAACAAAATGTGTGAATATTCATACCAGGTAGTGAAATTAAGACCAAAATAGTTTCTCCTTAGTTCAGGTCACCAAACCTATGTAAAATCTTTTGATCACTGAAGGTTGTAGGATGCCAACCTTGTGGAGAAGGGATTGTGGGCCTGGAGTATTTGCGTCACGGGGCTGACATGTGGATAAGATCAGTTACTACACACAAGGTGTTCAGAACCACGCCTGGCACACATGAGCGCTCACACGTGCTGTACAGTGGGTCCCTCCCCTGCTCCAAACCCTCCCATGGCTCCCATGTCCTCAGGGTAAAGGGCAAGCAATTTCGAGGGAGGCCCTCTGTGACTGGAGCCCTAACTCCAGCCTCAGGGCAGACCCCGCATACCCTAAACTGTAGCTTCATCAGCTTTTTACAGTTCCTCGTACACACCGAGCTCTCCCTCTCTGCAGGCTGTTGCACTTGCTGTACCTTCTGCCTGAAATGCCCCCCTTCCGAACACCCTTTCTTAATTGTTTCATCCTATAAGTCTTGCAGCCTCACCTAAGCAGAAGTCACATGACAGGAAAACTGCCGGTCTCCTCCGCTGGCTGTGATCTCTGGGAAAGCAGTGGCCCTGTGTACATTCTTCTCTGGCATCCAGTTTGTGTGAATGAATGAACCGCCTCACCCATCAATGGCGTTGCCACTAACTCGGGGACTGAATACGTGCTTGCTGAATGAATGAATGAAACACAGCTCTGGAGGGAGGATCCCACCCCCATACGTACCCCAGGAGAAGATTCTTGGACTGTTCTTCCCTTCCCCCACCCATCCAGGTTTCTTAAATGATTTTTTTAAAAGGGACCCAATCCATGCTGGGGGCCAGCAGGGCCCCCAGGATCGAAGGGCTGGCGGGGAGGCGGCTTCAGTACATTAGGCAGAAACCACTTGTCCGGGGTTGGTAGAGGCCTCTGGAGCCCAGGGAGCAGGGGGCGGGGGGAAGGGGCCTCCAGCACTCTGGACAATTGCTGTAAAATAAACTCCATAATCAGGTAAATGCGTTCGTGCAGGGGATGGTTCCCGTGCAGCTGCAGGCGTCCCCCCAGGCCCCGGAGGGGACCTGTCTAATCTCAGGGTAATGAAAACATGGGTCCAATTATGGTGGAGGGCCGAGGCCCGAGCCGTGGACGGAGTGGGGAGCTGGGCCCCTGGCAGCGGAATTAGAACATTTAAGCTGTCAGGCCGAATCCGGGAAAGGCCTGATTACCTGGCCCGAGAAGGGGCCGCTTTGGTTTGGTGTCGACTATAATTTCCTGGCCACCAGCCGTGAAGCCAGGGGCCACCTTTTCTCCTCTGCGATGGGGGTCCAGGCCCTGCATCTCTGGCCTCCACCCCTCCAGACCCACTTAGAGACCTTAGGCTGGCCTGGGTCTCCCAAGCTGCCTGTGCGGGGCAGAAAGAGGAACAGGTACATGAGTGGCACGTGCTGGGTGTGTGTAATACCTGGACACAGGTTAAGGAGGGTGTGTACACTGGCCATGTGTGAATGACACATGCGCAGGAAGTGCATAGGGAACAGGTCGTGTGGATATCCTGGTTCTGTGTAAATGATGCCTGTGTCTGTGTGGATTACGTGCAGCTGATCCAGCACCGAGGTGTGTGGGTGACTCAGGAACGTGGGCTGTATGTACAGGGTACCCGTGTGGACATGTGCACATAGCAGGGCTGTGGCTACACAGGTTATATGTGGTGTGCGTTCACAGTTGTATGTGCTGGTCTATAAGTGCCACAAAAGCAGGGATCAAATTTGCCTTGCTGATTGCTGGACGCTTAGCACCTAGCTGGGTGCCTGGCTGGGTAGATAGGTGTTGATGATATAAATGCTGAATGAATTCACATCTGTGTGATAGGTACATGGGCGATGTGTGATGCATGTGTTAAAAGTAGGAGCAGATGGAGTCTGAATGGTGTGTGTGCCTGCTGTGTGCGTTACTTGTCCCCATTGTGTGATATGGGGGCAGGAGTGGTGGAATGCTTCGAGGGCCTGAACTTGAACTGTGTGGCCACACAGACCTGTGCTCCAGGCCTGCCTCCTCCACTTACAGGTTGTGTGATCTCAGTCAATTCGCTGAACCTCTCTGAGCCTGACTTTTCTCATCTGTAAAATGGATAATAACAATAAACACAGCAAACTTTCACTGAGCACTTACTATGTGCCTGGTACGGTACTGTTATTTTCATGCATTATTACCTTACTGACGTTTCACAATAACCCTAAACGTAAGTACTACTAGTGCCCCCATTTTACAGATGGGGAAACTGAAGCTCTCAGAGGTTAAATAATGGTGAAGCCAGGATTCAAACCCAGGCAATCTGACTGCAGTGTGAGCTTTTAACTGCTGGGTTAAACAGATAGTACCTATTTCGTACGGTTGTCCTAAGATAATCCGAGTAAAGCACCTAGCACTGTATCTGGCACACAGTAAGTATCCTGTAAATATTATTACTATTATTTGCACATGGTACATGTGTATTGGATGTATAAACAGGTACAAGGCAATATATGGGAAATGTGTGTACAGTATATTTGTGTGGGAGAGACTTGTATAGGTGTGTTTGTGACAGGGGATAGTATAGGCATCCGTTTACGCAAGGTTTATGATACATGTACTCGGGTATATGCTTATGTGATATATTTTACATAATGAACACGACATAAATAAATGTGTTATGACTTATGATATTGACAAGTGGCTTATGAAATTAGAAAAATTACATACTTGAGGTGTGTGATATATATGAGCCTGTACATGAACACCGGACCCTCTATTTGGGGGTTGAAGAATATATGTAGAATGGTGTAATGATGGTTATTTGGGGCCAGGCATGGTGGTAGGTGTGTACATGTGCACACAGCACAGCACATTTGTGTGTGCAGGGAGGTGATACATACAGATACACATGTAGTAGACATTCATACTGTATAGACACAATGTGATCTTGTACGTGCACATGTATGTGAAGTGCTTACACATGGGCTATATATAGGCTCATCGATGTAAACAGTGCGTGTGTGTGTAACGCACAGACTTGGGGGTATACTGCATATCCTTGTGAGAGGTATACATTTGTTTGTGATTCATGTTCTGTGCATCTTTGCTCAAATGTCGTCTCCTTGGTGAAATATCTATAACCATCCTATTTAAAACAGACCCTATTTCCCATGCCAGTCCCTTCTTTATTTTCTCCAAAAAAGTCTCACTTTTAAATACACAATATGGTTCAGTGATGTGTGATGTTCACTGCTTTTTCCCTCGCTGAAGCCTTAGCTGCAGGAGGCCGAGGGCTTCTCTGGGTTTTGCTCACTGCTGAATCCCGGCGCCTAGCACAGGGCGAGGCGGGCTGGAGACCCGCGGGCGTTGGAGACCCGCGGCGCAGCTCCGTGGGGGCCTGTGCAGGATGGAGTGCACAGCACGGCCGGGTACCTTTGCGGACCCACGGGAGCCTCGTGCTCTGCGCGCTTGGAAGGGGCAGACACCCACCAGCTGCCGCTGGGCCAGCGCCGGGCCGCCTCCGCCCCTGCCCACGGCCCCTCCCCGGCCCCCGCCGTATCCCGGGGCGCGACCCGCCGTACCGGCGCGGCCGGCGGGGCTCCGGCCCACTTCCCGGCGGTCGCGGGGCGGGGAGCGGGCGCGGGGCCGCGGCGGGCCGGGCGGCAGGAAGCGGCGCATTGTTCGCGGGCCGCGGCCCTGGGCAGGGAGTTCCCGGTCCCGCGCGGACATAAAAGGAGAAAGCAGCGCCCGCCGAGCAGCCGGCCGGCCAGCGGTCCGGGCGGCCGGAGGAAGCGCGGCCCCGAGCTCCGCTGACCCCGGCATCCGCTCCGGGGAACGCACCCCACCCCTGCGGCCCGCCAACCCCGGGTTCGAATCCCGGCTCGCCGCCGCCTCCCGAGCCTGCGTTTCCTCCCGTGCGAATGAAAACAAGCCCCTGGAAGCCCACCTCCGTGAACACCCCAGGCGCTCCCTGCATCCCGCCCGCTACCCCTCCAGTTTGCTTGTCCCACTAAAAACCGAGCCCCGTGCCGCAGTCCCTCGAGAAGAAAAGGTACGCGGTGAAATCCGGGCTGCACGGGGAATGTTTTACCTGCTAAAGAACACCCACCAGTGTAGCTTGAGCAACACCCATTTGTGCAAAAGGCGCTGCCCATGACAAAGGCCCGAAAAGACCCTCTTCAGGATGGAACTTGGGTTGCAGGCTCTGTTACTGATGGGGAAACTGAGGCCTGGAGGGGAAAGACTCGCTCAGGATCATTACAGAGACAGTATCCAGCAGCCTTTTTACAAATAAAGGGTCTTTCTCCTAGTGCTTAACAGTACGGCGGTTTTTGTGATTGTCGTTGATTGTAAGATTGATGAAATGAACAGAGTTACTGGTGTGTGTCTTTTCAAAGCGGCTCTCCCCTTGCTACTCATTTGATCCTCCCATCCCCTCTGGAGGTGGGCAGAAGTAAACCTCAGCGCAGAGAGGTGAAGTGTCTTGCACAAGCAGGTTGGGGGAGGGGGAGAGGGGCTTGTCCCTGGTCTGTTTTAGGAGATATTAATCCCTACAACTCTGGCACCATACTCTTGGGTGGGGATGTATTTGCGGAGGGGCTAAGATCTAATCAGGGCAGAAAAAGTAAGGGATTAGCAACCCCACCCCGTTCCAGCCCAGCCCACCGCAGCCCACAGCACCGAGTTTTACCCTCCAGGCCTGGATAGTCCTCTTGCCTCTTTGAAGGAAAAGGTGAAATCTTCATTTCAACAAGGGCCCAGAGAGGTTAAGTGACTTGCACCGGGTCACACAGCAAAATGGCTATGATGCAGAGGCCTTTCACTCACAGCCAGACCTCTCTTTCTGAGGAGAACCCTCTCCCTGAGTCCTGAAATTTTGGAAACCTGTCCTGGGGTGCCTTCACCCTCTGGGCCAGGAGATTCTGATTATGAAGAAACGGCCTTCCCTCCACCCCTGCCCCCGCCCACCCCGGGAATCCTACACCGAGGGTAATTGAGATCAGATGCGGCTGTGACCCACGGAATGCTCCCCAGGAACCTGGAAGCATTTATTGTCTGGAAGAGAGTCCAGGACCCACTCTAGGCCGCCCTCCCTCCCTCACTGCCTCCTCCCCAGGCGGCTGAAGGTGGATAGAGGCCCCGAGGAGCCTCTGGTGCTGCCTGGGGGTTAGTGCAGCCGGCCTTGATGAATACGACTGCTGAAAGCGCCTTCCTGGCTTCCTCCTTCCTGGGGATACGGTTACAGGGGGCCAGACTTCCTGCCCAGCCGGCCCAACTTGCAAGTGTGGATCTGCAGGCTTTCCAGGCCAGCAACTCCACAACTCCACCCCCTCACCCCAAGCAGGAGCACCGACAGGCCCCATCTCATTCAGAGCTCAGCTCAAATGTCACCTCCTCAAGGAGGCCCTCCCTGACCACCCTATATGAACTAGCCCACTTACTGGAAGTCTCCCCCTGTCACTCCGTTGAATTTTCTTCATATCACTTATCTCTAGCTGGTGGGGTCATATGTTTTCTTATAATAATGTTTGTTTCCTCCCCCGCCTCCCCCCCACCAGAATGTGAGCCCGGTGAAGGCAGGGACTTTCTCTGGTTCACTGTGGCATCCTGGGGCCGAGAACTCTGCCTGGGACATAGCAGGCGCTCAGTAAATGAAAGCAATGAATTGAACCCCTGCCGTTGGCCTCTGAGCTTGGAACTTGACCTTGAATCTCTGCTCTGAGCTGGTTTGTCTGTGTCTTAATCTCACTTCTCTGGTACAAAACTCCAGCTTCTGATGCTCACTCTCCTGCCTGCATTGACTGCCTCTACCTCCCATCTGGGAGCTCCCAGCTGACCTCTGACCTCACATCTCTGATCCCTCTTCTTTGCTCTCCCCTCCCCAGCCTCTGCTGTGTGACATGGGGCAAGTCTCTTGCCTTTCCTGAGCCAGCAGGATTCTTCTTCAAACAAAAGCTTACATAGGAGCCCAGAATGTGAGACATAAAAGGGTGAAAGGCAGGAAGGGGACCTGATCCTTGTGTTCCTGGCTTTTGTCATGTGCCCTCCTGTTGTCCCCAACACAACTTTGCAGTTCCCTACAGCTTTGAAGAACCCTGTAGTTTGAAAACCCCAGATCCAATGATTTCTCAGTCTCTTTTAGCTTCATAATTCCACAATGCTGTTACTTAGATGTCTGTCCAGTCTTCAGCGTTCACTTAGTCATTTATTTATCCATTCATCAGACATGAA